>NC_090192.1:32897998-33220498 GCF_024679245.1 Pseudorasbora parva | reverse complement strand
CCGGATTACACCTATCCTCTTTCTACCTCTCTCGCTCTCATACACTGATGCACAAATACATGTGGACATTTATTTCCTCTGCTTCTCTCTCTGTCTGTCTCTTTCTCTTGCAATCAGAAAGGCTTTGAATGCCATACCAACAATGCTTTTCTTTCTTCCAGTCTTCATTCTCTTGTGCCGCTGATGTGCTCTTTTGTAGCCGTGCTAAGGCTGTGATTAATACCCTGTTGTGAGGAAGAGTTAGCGAGAGAGAGACCGACAGAGAGACAGGGAGAGATAAAGAGGGTTTTTATAGAGGACTGACTGAGCTTATCTTGCCGCTCAGAGACATAGAGCTCGCTAAAACGCTAAACACCAAAATCTAGCTGATATTTACCTCTGCTTACAATGAGCACAGATATCAGGCATGCTGGACGGTGCTGAAGTTAAAGGGATTGTTTATCCAAAATATAAATCCATGTCGTTCCAAACATGTTTGACTTACTTTCTCATGTGGAGAACAAAAGATGATTATTTAAAAAAGAAAAATGTTGTTTTGGACCCCATTGGCTTTGTTCGAATAAAAACAGTTCTTCAAAGTATCATCTTTGGTGTTCCAAAGAAGAAAGTAAGGTTTGGAATGACATGAGGTTAAGTAGATTTTTTTGGTGAATTATCCCTTTCCCTTATCAACCAGATCGAAATGGTTTGTTCACCCACCTCCAATACCCCAATTTATCATGCCCCAGTGATTTGTTTTTCTTGTATTGTTCAACCTTTTCTTTCAAATCTGCTTTCATTCCGTTGTTTTCTTAACTTGTTTGGTTTCTACGCCACTCTTTGATCCGCGCAAATCGAGTTCTGTGTGATTTTTCCCAGCGCTTGCGAATGCGAGGAAGTGTTTGAACGTGTGTGTGCCGTTGTACGTCTTTGTTTCTCATGCAGTTGGTGCGCTCCTCTCACAGGTATAGCACCGAACATCACGGCAGGGCCTTCCGACAGCACCGTGATTGACGGCATGTCAGTTATCCTGCACTGTGAGACCTCAGGAGCGCCCCGTCCTGCCATCACCTGGCAGAAAGGTGAAGAACACATCCCTCATTGTCTACACACACATTTCTAAAAGAACAACTACAAAGTGTCAGTTCCCAGGCTGCACTTCACCTCAGTGTCTCTCTGTTCCTCTGTTTTACCTGCTCTGCCTTTTTTTTCACTATATTGCATTGTTTTGCTGCAATGTCACCTTCACATATTATACTGTGCAGATGTCATCAGGCATGAAAATTATTGTGTGATTTGACACAGGATATAATTATGTAAAAGTATGTTTTATATACACTTTAATAAACAGTAATATTGTGAAATATTACAATTATCAACCATTTCATATTTGATGTAATTACTTGCTGTGATGACTGAATTTAATTTTCAGCAGTCTTCAGTGTCACATGATCCTTCAGAAATCATTCTAATATGCTGATTTGACGGCTAATATTATCAATTATTATTAATGCTTATTTATTATTAATAATGGGTCTTATTATTATCAGTGTTGAAAATGGTGTTTTTTTTTAGCTTTTTTTGTGTAAACCGTGATGTATTTGTTTAAAATAAAACTTTAACCAATAGAAAGTTTCTTGATTTGAAATATTAGATATATTTTAAAATAGATATATTTTAAAACATTATTAATGTCTTTACTGTCAATTTTATTCATATTTGTGCAATAAAAGTATAAATCTTTTTAGTAGTATTCATTTTTTATCTTTCCCCCAAATTTGTTTATGTAGTATATTATGGTTTCCACAAAATTATTAAGCACAAACTGTTTTCAAAAATAATTAATGCTTATTGAGCACCAAATCAACATATTAAAATGCTTCTTGAAGTATCATGTGACACTGAAGCCTGGCACAATGATGCTGAAAATACAGCTTTGCCATCACAGGAATACATTGCATTTTAAAGCATTAAATTCTAACAAATCTTCACAATATGATTTTTTTGTAATTTTGATCAAATAAATGCAGCTGTATGTATATTAAATAAGTAATCCACTCAGGGTTGTACTTTATTGTGATTTTACCACAGTAAGAGGGTGTTAGGCAAATAATCAAACCTTAATCGTGGTATACAGTAACTTTCAATAATCAAACCTTAATCACGGTATACAGTAACTTTCAATAATCAAACCTTAATCGTGGTATACAGTAACTTTCAATAATCAAACCTTAATCGTGGTATACAGTAACTTTCAATAATCAAACCTTAATCACGGTATACAGTAACTTTCAATAATCAAACCTTAATTGTGGTATACAGTAACTTTCAATAATCAAACCTTAATTGTGGTATACAGTAATTTTCAATAATCAAACCTTAATCGTGGTATACAGTAACTTTCAATAATCAAACCTTAATCGTGGTATACAGTAACTTTCAATAATCAAACCTTAATTGTGGTATACAGTAATTTTCAATAATCAAACCTTAATCGTGGTATACAGTAACTTTCAATAATCAAACCTTAATCGTGGTATACAGTAACTTTCAATAATCAAACCTTAATCACGGTATACAGTAACTTTCAATAATCAAACCTTAATTGTGGTATACAGTAACTTTCAATAATCAAACCTTAATTGTGGTATACAGTAATTTTCAATAATCAAACCTTAATCGTGGTATACAGTAACTTTCAATAATCAAACCTTAATCACGGTATACAGTAACTTTCAATAATCAAACCTTAATCGTGGTATACAGTAACTTTCAATAATCAAACCTTAATCACGGTATACAGTAACTTTCAATAATCAAACCTTAATTGTGGTATACAGTAACTTTCAATAATCAAACCTTAATTGTGGTATACAGTAATTTTCAATAATCAAACCTTAATTGTGGTATACAGTAATTTTCAATAATCAAACCTTAATTGTGGTATACAGTAATTTTCAATAATCAAACCTTAATCGTGGTATACAGTAACTTTCAATAATCAAACCTTAATCACGGTATACAGTAACTTTCAATAATCAAACCTTAATCATGGTATACAGTAACTTTCAATAATCAAACCTTAATCATGGTATACAGTAACTTTCAATAATCAAACCTTAATCATGGTATACAGTAACTTTCAATAATCAAACCTTAATCACGGTATACAGTAACTTTCAATAATCAAACCTTAATCACGGTATACAGTAACTTTCAATAATCAAACCTTAATCATGGTATACAGTAACTTTCAATAATCAAACCTTAATCATGGTATACAGTAACTTTCAATAATCAAACCTTAATCACGGTATACAGTAACTTTCAATAATCAAACCTTAATCACGGTATACAGTAACTTTCAATAATCAAACCTTAATCATGGTATACAGTAACTTTCAATAATCAAACCTTAATCGTGGTATACAGTAACTTTCAATAATCAATCCTTAATCACGGTATACAGTAACTTTCAATAATCAAACCTTAATCACGGTATACAGTAACTTTCAATAATCAAACCTTAATCACGGTATACAGTAACTTTCAATAATCAAACCTTAATCACGGTATACAGTAACTTTCAATAATCAAACCTTAATCACGGTATACAGTAACTTTCAATAATCAAACCTTAATCACGGTATACAGTAACTTTCAATAATCAAACCTTAATCATGGTATACAGTAACTTTCAATAATCAAACCTTAATCACGGTATACAGTAACTTTCAATAATCAAACCTTAATCACGGTATACAGTAACTTTCAATAATCAAACCTTAATCATGGTATACAGTAACTTTCAATAATCAAACCTTAATCGTGGTATACAGTAACTTTCAATAATCAAACCTTAATCGTGGTATACAGTAACTTTCAATAATCAAACCTTAATCATGGTATACAGTAACTTTCAATAATCAAACCTTAATCATGGTATACAGTAACTTTCAATAATCAAACCTTAATCATGGTATACAGTAACTTTCTTGAATATCCAAACGATTGGAAATGAGGAAACGAATAGGAAATGATTGTATGAAAGAAGCAAATCAGAGAAGCATGTCCGTTCCCAGAACCGTGCTTTACATTTCATGTCAGAGCTAAAGGAAAGGAAACAAGCATGCTTGTGGCTTTAAAGGATTAGTTCACCCAAAACTGAAAATTCGGTCATTGTTTAGTCACCCATCTGTTGTTCCAAACCCATATGAGTTTTTTCTGTGGAACTTAAAGCAGTGTTTTGGTCTCTCTTGTCCGTGCAATTATAATGAATAGGAAACCAAGGCTGTCAAGCTTCAAGAAGGATGCAAAATAAGCATAAAATGTTGTCTGTATGACTCTCACACTTCCAAGTCCTCAGATACCACACAATAGCTTTGTGTGAGCTGCATACTCAAATTTAAGACATTCAAAATCTTGCCATGGTTGTACTTGGCGTGTTCATGAAAGAGTAATGTTTGATTCATGAATCATTTGAGTCAAATCTTTTCAATGAAGGGAAGATTAAAGGTGCATAATGATTTCAGTCGCACATACCATATGACTTCAGAATATAGTACATGAGTCATATTGACCACCTTTATTATACTTTTTTG
Organism: Pseudorasbora parva; assembly: GCF_024679245.1. Classification (NCBI taxonomy): domain Eukaryota; kingdom Metazoa; phylum Chordata; class Actinopteri; order Cypriniformes; family Gobionidae; genus Pseudorasbora; species Pseudorasbora parva. Next base: position 33,215,918 of record NC_090192.1, on the reverse strand, counting down.
TGCTTTTGTGTCCTTTCTGAGGCCCCATGGGGACAAATTGTATTAATATTATTAATACAATTGTATTAATATTAATAAGAGTATCTGTGTATTCTTTCAGTTTAGTTGATGACAAATCCATAGATCTGCAGCGTAATCCAGAGTGGTATTTGGGTTATGAAAAGTCATAACCTTCACCATGACACTAATCAGGCACTAATATGTGCTTTAAGTAATAATAAAAAGCCAATATCCTAGTAATATGCATGCTAATAAGCAACTTGTTAATAGTGAGAATTGGACCCTAAACTAAAGCATTACTCATATGATGTATTCATGTCTGGGTATGTGAATGTCCTCTGCAGGAGAACGAGTGCTGGCGAGCGGCTCGGTTCAGCTACCGCGGTTCACTCTTCTGGAGTCAGGAAGTTTACTCATAAGCCCCTCCCACATATCAGACGCCGGCACCTACACCTGCATGGCCAGCAACTCCCGTGGCATAGATGAGGCCTCGGCCGACCTCGTGGTCTGGGGTGAGTGTGTTTGTGTTTTGAAGTGTATAGATCAGAGAATATCTTTTTACTTGATGACGTCTATGTTCTAGTGTGTTTGCATGTTTAGGTCATACACCTGTGCATATACTGATGTGCATTTACTTGGTTCCACATTACAGCACGTACACGCATCACTAATCCTCCTCAGGATCAGAGCGTCATCAAAGGAACAAAAGCCACCATGACCTGCGGTGTGACACATGACCCCAGCGTCTCAGTCAGGTACGGACACTTAACTGCAAAGAAATGTTGTAAACATTTTGCTTTTTTTGAAACTACTTTTATGATAATGTAACTAATGGGTGGGTAAAAAATATTGACATTTTTTAAAGATAATATGAATTTTTCATCTTGAGAATTATATGAAGGACATTGGTATGTAGTTGCTAAGTGGTACTAAATGGGTTTTGTGTGTTGCTATGAAATTGTTAGGCTTTTACTAGGGTGTTCTGAGTGGTTGTTAAGGTATTACTAGGTGGATGATATGATGTTTTGGGTGGTTGTTATGCCATTACTAGGTGGATTATAGAATGTTCTAGATGGTTGGTCACAAACATTTTAAATTAGAAACTTACAATAGTCTATTCAAAAACAGCCGACTCTCGTCTTTTCTTTCGTTTTTAAGCCCTTTTAAAAGAAATCCTGCAGGTCAAAAAGAACTTTGCTTTTCACCTCCAAGAAAGTACGAGTGCTCTCCATTATGGCACTATTTTTTTAACCTAAATGCCAGGTAAGGTGTCGTTTTGTTGCTTTACTTGAGAAAAAAAAGCCATGTGTTGACTTTGAAACAAGAGTATATTTTAAATGATATGCATCTGTGGTGAAATGACTAGATTTTCGCGTCAGTGCATGTTTATTTTAATGCGAACAATCTTCTGTCGCTTTAATGCAGCAACGCAGCGCAGCAAAAAATAGCCTCGGTACGAAAACGATCCGTGCACTGCTGCAGACGCAACGCACCTGGACAGCATCCGCGTGCAGTCTGAAAGCTGTCATCCGTTAACATGGGTACGGAAAAAAATACGCAACGCACACGCACTGCAGACGGAGTATGTGTGAAACGGGCGTCAGGTCTCATATCCGCGGCTATAAATGGACCACTCGCCGCGGTGATGTCTTTTGCCATTTGAATAAGTTGGAAATGTCTGTCTAAATGCTGCGGGGATAGTTTGTGGGATAGTTTGTGGCTGTTTCTTCTTTTTATCGTCTTGTTGTCGGCGTAAATGAGTTGATTGACATGACATGAATTATTCCCGCTGCTGTACCATCAGCAAATGCGACATACCGTTGTTTTTTAATCCATCACTCTTGCCAACACCATCATAGCTTACAAAGAATCCAAAGTTCACCCAAACACCAGACCTGTTGGTTATTGGAGGATCTTCTATTTCTGGTTTGTTAAACGCAATAGCCATTTTGCCACGAGCATTCAGCGCGTAGCCTACTGATTAAGCGAGCACCTGACTGAGCAGCCTAAAACATATATGGTGTTTTTTTGTTTTTTTCACATGCTTCGGGTGTCAGGGGCATTGCCTGTTATGTCGTTTTGGTTATTGGGCTACCTTGTTGAACGCATATTATTATATTTCACACACTTTTTTATTTTCCAAATCTAATTAATTAGTCCAAGAACCGTTCGGTACATAATGCGTACCGCATACCGAACCGAAAGCCTTGTACCGAACGGTTCAATACGAATACGCGTATCGTTACACCCCTAGTTCGTAGGGCATTACATGGTGGATCCTAGAGTGTTCTGGGCAGTTGCTAGGCCATTACTAGGTAAATTATAATGTTTTGGGGGGTTAGTATGCCATCACTAGGTGGATGATATAATGTTCTGGTCAGTTTCTGTGCCTTTACTAGGTGGATGATAGATTGTTCTGGGTGGTTGATAGGGCATTACTTGATGGATGGCAATGTTTTGGGTGGTTGCTATGTCATTACTGGGTGGATGATATAATGTTTTGGGTAGTTGCTAGGCCGTTACTTGGTTGATGCCAGTGTTCTGGGTGGTTGCTGGGCCATTACTAGGTGGATGCTAGAGTGTTCTAGGTTGTTGCTAGGCCATTGCTATTTAGATGATAGAATGTTTTGGGGTGTTACTAGGTGAATGCTAGAATGATCCTGATTGGTGTTCTGAGTGGTTGCTAGGCCGTTACTAGGTGAATGCGAGAGTGTTGGGTGGTTATTATTCTATTACTATGTAGATGCTAGTGTTCTAGGTGGTTGCTAGGATATTTGGTTGCTACCCTATCATTAGTTGGATGTTAGAGTGTTCTGGATGATTGCTACTTTATTTAGGGGGAAACCTAGAATGCCAATTTCACAGATAGACCAAATTTTTGGATTGTTCTGCTGTAGAAACACTGAAAAAATACCTTCCAAGACATTTCAGTAATCAAAAAACTATAAGTGATCTAGGAGATTTATGCAGCGGATGCCATTGAAAACACTCATGGCGCTGCTCTGAATAAGGTCTATGGAGCACGTTGGAGTATCCTAGTAGGGCTATCTCACGTCTGGCTTTGAGTGGAATGCAAGGGTTGATAAAATTCCTCACTCTGAGTATGATCAATAGTGATAGTGATGCATGCCTCAGTAATATCATAGCCTGCCGTGTTTTACACCATTCAAATCCCATCGGATAAAATCGTCTGGTGTTAATGATGCCTCACCAGCGTGAAATCATGAGCCATTACATTATCTCAACATTTACAACCCTCGTATAGTTCCCAAGAAGCCTTTGAATCTCGCTTAAATCTCAGTGCGCTCAATTGGAAGTCGCAGCTTCAACCATCCTCCATTACGGTAGACCGGCGTCAAGATTTAAAAAGCAAGATTCAGACTCTCACAGAAAACCTGCAAACTCTCCAAAGAGTTCCTCTCAATGAGAATCTGAACTTCAATTAGTGATGACTTTTAAAAATTGTTTTTCAGCTGATTTAGTTATGCTAGACTCCCTCTGTCTTCCGCTTCCATTTCCTTCTGTCCTCCGTAACCTCCTTCCGAACACCCGTGGAGGCTTCTCCCTTATTTCGTAAAGAATGAGGGATGAGAAGGAGGGGTAATTGTGTTGGATGGAACCAGTAATTGATAGCAGCAGTAAAAGGATTTCCAACAGGCCAGGCCATGATGCAATTAATCACGAGTGTTTGTGAATGCGTATCTGTTTCCAGGGTGTGTGAGAGAGAGTCTTATCGATTGCGCAGAGGTTGAACACATCTGTTAGACGCTTCTGATGACCTTGGATGTTCCCTAAACACTGTACAGTGTCTTTGTGATGAATGTAAGATGTAGATCTGCTCAGATAAATACACTGTTTCATGCACACAGGTGTCATACGGTAACTACGTTTGCCAGACCAGTGGCACAAAGGAACGCTTGCTTTACTGACAATTAAGTCATACAATAACCCAATATTACTCTCTCTCTCTCTCTCTCTCTCTCTCTCTCTCTCTCTCTCTCTCTCTCTCTCTCTCTCTCTCTCTCTCTCTCTCTCTCTCTCTCACTCTCTTTTTTCCCTCTTCTAAAACTAGTTTTAGAGTCCTAAAAAAGTTTGGATACTAGAGTGTTATGGCTGGCCTGGCCTTTTTGCCTTTATTTAGATAGTATAGCTGGAGAGAGAACAAAGCGAAATTGGAGGGCGACAGGGTCAGGAAAGGACCATAAAAACGGGACTATAGACTGTAAAAAAATAAGGACAGTCTGTCCAAGTCTGCGCAATAGTAATCCTGAGTGAAGCCACGGCATCAAGGTCTTGCCCAAACTCCTGCTGACTCAAGCACAGCTTCCAATCATGACGTTACACCATCAAGAAACAAACTAAAACTAAACTTTTTGAGGAAAACTAACACTTAAACATAGGTCTGTGTGATAAGTACTACCTAAAATGACAGAAACCATTTTTGGAAAAAAACTATTTGAAATGTAATTGGATTTTTTGGGCCCGCGTCCCATTCAATTACAGGGATATGGTGGAAATTTAAGCCCTATACTGCAGCCAGCCACCAGGGGGCGATCAAAATGCGTTGGCTTCATTTTTCAGGTCTTGTATGGTACACTTGGTCCGGACTGCCCATGCAGTCATCAGCTCTGACTGGTTGCTAGAGTTTAACAAAATTGATGCTAGGACTGGGTGGTTGCTAGGGTGTTACTAGAACATTCTGGGTGATTTCTAGGGTGTTCTGGGTGGTTGCTAGGTAGTTATTTGGTGGATGCTTGGGTGTTTTGGGTGGTTGCCATTAATAGGTGAATGCTAGAATGTTTTAGGTGGTTGCTTGAATATTTCTAAGTGGATGGATACTACGGTGTTTTGGTTGGTTGCTAGGGCTTTACTAGGTGGATGTTAGAGTGTTATCGCTGGTTGGTTTTATTTTGTGCGTTTTTGCCTTTATTTAGATAGTATAGCTGGAGAGAGGACACAAAGCGAAATCGGAGAGAGAAATTGCGCCGGGGTCAGAAAAGGACCATAAAAACGGGACTCTAGACTGTAAAAAAAGCCCATGTCTGTGCAATAATAATCCTGAGGGGAAGCCACGGCATCAAGGTCCTGCCCAAACTCCTGCAGATTCAAGCACAGCTTCCATTCATGATGTTACACCATCAAGAAATAAACTAAAACAAAACATTTTGACACTTAAACATAGGTCTGTGTGATGAGAATTACCTATAATTGCCGAAACCATCTTTGGAAAAAAATAATTGAAATGTAATTGGATTTTTTTGGCTTGCGTCACATTCAATTACAGGGATATGGTGGAATTGGAGACCTATACTGCAGCCAGCCACCAGGGGGCGATCAAAATGCTTTGGCTTCATTTTTTAGGTCTTGTATAATGTTACTCTTGTACGGTACACTTGGTTGGGACTCAGGTTACCCAACGCAACTTTGCTACATGATGGAGAACTGCCCATGAAGTTATTGGCTCTGACTGGTTGCTTGAGTTTAACAAGACGCTAGAACTGGGTGGTTGCTAGGGGGTTGCTAGAACATTTTGGGTAAATACTACATTGTTTTGGGTGGTTGCTAGCTAGGCTGTAACTAGGTGCATACTACAGTTTTTGGGTGGTTGCTAGGCTGTAACTAAATGAATACTACAGTGTATTGGGTGGTTGCCAAGCCATTGCTAGGTGGATGCTATACTGTTCTGGATGGTTGCTTGGCTGTTACTAGGTGGATGATTGAATATTCTGGGTGGTTACAAGGGTTTTACTAAATAGATGCTAGTGTGTTGTGGTTTCTAGGTCTTTCTTAGGTGGTTGTCAGGGTGTTTCTAGTAATTTCTAAGAAGTTGTTTACAAAAGAAGGTTTTAGGAAGCACCAGTTAACATTAATGTTGTAAAATTTTCACAATCAAATCCAGATGGATCAAATCAAGTCCCGCTGTACAATACGTCCACTTTGTCTCATGAAAATACAATATATTTGTTGTTATCTGAAATACAATGACATGATAAAAACAGCCACGTATGTGTACACAGTAATGGTCTTGAAATTAACTGATATTTGAATATTTCATTGGTCCTGTATGTTGTTGTCTGTGTGTGTGCTCAGGTTTGTTTGGGAGAAGGATGGTCAGATGATCATCCCTCAGTCTCTTCCTCGACTGCGTCTGGATGTCAATGGAACGCTGCACATCTCTCAGACCTGGTCAGGTGACATCGGCACATACACCTGCACAGTGACATCAGTGGGCGGCAATGATTCCCGCAGCGCACACTTACGCGTGAGGTCAGAGATGAAAACGCTCTCCCATCTTCCTCTCTGCTCTATTCCCTATCCACACAGTCCTTCATCTCTTCTGATCATTTCTTTTTGATTTGTTCTCTCTCTCCTGCTCTCTGAATCGTAACTCATTCAGTTTTTCAATACCCCTGTTCATCACCTGCACTCACGCTGTCTCTTTTTCGGTTTCGTTGCCTTCATTTTTTAATTTAATAGCACAGTAGTTATTGTCTCATTTTTTTTCTTTCTGGTGATCTGTTTTCACTTTTTTCCATCGAGCCTGTTTTGATACGCCGTCTTTTTTTCATGATTGATTGATAATCCCATAGTCGTTTTAAACTCATTTGTTCATTTGCACGTTTCTCCTGCCAACCATGGCCATTCTCCAACTCTTTTTTTTATTCCATATATAAAGAATTTTTTTTATTTTATATTTAAAGTGTATATTGCATTTACAGGGACTGCAGCTTGACGCTATAATATATTGTGTTGTTAAATCTGCTCAACTAGATACTATAGCATGAACAGTAACATGAATAGTTCTAAACAGCAACCCGCATTGACCTCTGTTTTGTAGAATGACCCATTTATGTACTTGTTCTCTAGACATTAGATATGCTTCATGGAGTGCTCATTAAATGGCCCTGAAAATTAAAGACTATCTCACGCTCTCTTCCTCTTAAATAACAGACAGTTGCCTCATGCCCCTGAGAACCCCACCGCAGTGTTAAGCACCACAGAGAAGAGAGCCATAAACCTCACGTGGGCCAAACCTTTTGATGGGAACAGCCCTCTCATTCGCTACATTCTGGAAGTGTCTGAAAACAGTGAGTAAAGACCTCATATGTGGATCATTAATCTTGGGCATGTTGTGTGACATTGATATAGTTACCTTGTTATGAATTTCACTGATTATGTTCTGAATGTCATAATAATGTTAAACAGATTATTATTATTATTATTATTATTATTATTATTGTAACACTTCAGTATGGAAAACACATAATCACTATTAACTCCAACTTTTTTCTCAATAAACTCCTAATTTACTGTTTATAAATAGTTAGTAAGGTCGTTTTTGTGGTGTTTAAGTTTAGGTATTGGTTAGGATTAAGGGATGTAGAATAAGGTCATGCAGAATAAGGCATTCATATGTGCTTTATAAGTACTAATAAACAGCCAATATCCTAGTAATATGCATGCTAATAAGCAACTAGTTAATAGTTAATAACTGAACCTTAAAATATAGTATTACTTATTTATATGATAACATTATTTTGTTTATAATAATAATGCCAATAACAATAACTAAATAAAAAGTATTATTATTATTATTATTATTATTATTATTATTATTATTATTATTATTATTATTAAATATGATCAAAATTCATTAGTTAATTCATTAGTTCATAATCATAATAATCATAACAAAAGAATGAATTGATAATAATAATGATATTAATAATATATAATAATCATTGTTGGGTGTAACTCATTACAAGTAACTTGAGTTCCCATTCAGTCGGTCACTCTCGACGCCACGTCGGAGTACCGACGAATAGGAATCTCGCTTGCGAGAGCCAATCTACTTCGAGTCTAACTAAACGAGCCAATGCACATTGGCATGCAATGATTGCACCAGGTGCTCATGCCACGCCACGCGGGTATAAATGAGACACAGGTGATTGCATCAAATTATCCTTTTGCTTCGGAGCCGAGTGGTATGCCAGATATCACTCTTCACTTCGCAGTTCGACTGAGAAAGAGCCTGCCTTTTGGAAGAGATCTCTTCGGTCGGTGTTGGTGTGACAACACAGCAGCGGGTCGTGTGTTCTTCGGATCTTCTCTCTTCGTTGTCCATAAGAGCAACCACAAGGGCTGTTTTCACAGCTGGTACGGTGCGCTAGGTGGAGAGCGCTAAAAAGCCGTTCTCACGGCTGTTGAAAGCGTCCTGTGAGAGAGAGCGCGCACGACAGGCTGCACTACATTCCTGTCTGTGTCGCCGCGGCCCCACCCCCTGCGTGTTTCAGCACCAAGGAGAGCGTCATTCTAAAAGAGCAACACAGATAGAGCTTGCGTCTTTTTAAAGATGACATTCTATCTGTGTGTTTCTGGGTGCGGTGGATTCATTTCACCGCGGGATGGTCATCAGCGCTGTATCTCGTGTTTGGGCGTGCAGCACGCTGAGGCAGCGCTGGTGGATGACTCATGTTCTTACTGCGGGAACATGACCATCTCGGAGTTGCGGTCGCGGCTCCGTCTTGCAAAAGGCGGAGTCCCCGTGCCTCTGCCGCGATCTAACCCTCCACAGAGGGTTACTTCCGGTAGTAGCGCGGCCGATTTGAGGGTGACGGTGAGCGCGCTTCCTCCAGGGAACCAACCCGCGGGGAATCCTCACTCCTCCCGCGCTCCGCAGCCAGTAGAGCTGCCGTTGGAACGAGGTGGGCCGTCCTCGAGATGCGCACCACCCGTATCCTTCGGGGCTCCCCGCGATGACGAAATGTCCATCGCTGCATCGGAGGGAGGGTCAGAGTTGTCTGGAGATGACGTGTCGGCGCAGGGGGCTCCTTCGGGAAGACCCGCTGTGCCCGATACTGATCCGGAGATGATGGCCATGCTTTCCCGGGCTGCCGAGAGGGTCGGGCTCGTGTGGAACCCTCCACCGTGTCCCGAGCCGTCGAGGTTGGACGATTGGTTTCTCGGGGTGGCCCGTGCTGGTTCTCAGCGCCCCACCCCGGTTCCTTTCTTCCCGGAGGTGCACGAGGAGCTCACTAGGTCGTGGACGGCACCTTTTACTGCCCGAAACCGGCCCAGTGGTTCCTCCTCCCTCACCACCCTTGATGGCGGACCTGCAAAGGGTTACACGCAGGTTCCTCCCGTGGAACGGGCCGTTGCTATGCAACTGTGCCCTAACTCCACATCAAGGGGGAACCCGTGTCTCCCCTCCCGGGCCTGTAGGTACTCCTCCGATCTGATCGGGAAGGCCTACCAGGCTTGTGGAGAGGCAGGTTCCGCCCTACACGCTATGGCGTTGTTGCAGGTTCATCAGGCCCAGGCACTGAAGGACCTGCACGAGGGTGGTCACGATCCCGCAGTTCTACAAGAGCTGAGGGCGGCGACGGACCTCGCGCTTCGTGCGACGAAGGTTACGGCGCGTGCCGTGGGACGTGCGATGTCCACTATGGTGGTCCAGGAGCACCATCTCTGGCTGTGTCTGGCGGACATGAGGGATACCGACAAGATCAGGTTCCTTAATGCCCCCGTGTCCCAGACTGGCCTCTTCGGCGACGCGGTGCAGAACTTCGCCCAGCAGTTCTCGGCCGCACAGAAGCAGACTGAGGCCATCAGTCACATCATGCCGCGGCGGTCAGCTGCTGCCTCCACCCCGCCGCCGGCAGCGCCTCAGCCAGCTCGTCGCCGAGGGCGGCCGTCTGCGTCTGCCTCCGCTCCCGCGTTGCAGCAGCAGCCTCCACCCAAGCGGCGTCGTGGAGCCGGGCGCAAGCCGGCCGTCCCGCCCGTCCAGGCAGCCCCGAAGAAGGGCAAAGGCAAGGGGAAGCGGTCCTGAGACGGGCGACCCGGAGATGAGGAGGACTGCTCTCCAGGAGACGGTGACCGCACCGCTCCTTCCCCCGGAGGAGGGCCGGGTGGAGAATCTTGTGTTCCGTTTTATTTCTGTTCCGCCGCTGGGCTCAGCCCCAGCGGTACCCAAATTTTCAATAAAAGAGCAGTTTCCTTCATCTCCGGGTCCCCAGGGGGCTCGGAGAGTTGTGGCCGGTCAAACGCCGGACCACTCTCATCCTCCTCCTGTGTCGCCAGTGGGCAGCAGCGGACGACGCACGGACACCCCACAAACTCCGTGCGGACCCTCTGCCCAGCCGTGGAATCAGGTAGGTGTCGCACGGCACACTCACACCTCTCTGCGGGCCGCCTCCACGAGACAGCCGCCCCAGACCGGTGCCTGTATTCCACCTCGCTGCCCCTCGGTGGGTACGCCGGTGGTCCCGATGATCCCGCTTGTTCGGTCTCTGCGAGCCTGGTTAGAGCTTCCCAGTCCGTCTCGCTGGCTCATTCGGACCATCAGGCTCGGCTATGCGATTCAGTTCGCCCGGCGTCCCCCCAGGTTCACGGGCGTCCGCTTCACTTCGGTGAAAGCTGCAGACGTCAGTGTCCTGCGTGCGGAAATCGCAGTCCTACTGGCGAAGGACGCGATAGAGCCGGTCCCTCCAGCCGATATGAGGACAGGCTTCTACAGCCCGTACTTCATTGTACCCAAGAAAACCGGTGGGTTACGGCCAATCTTGGACCTGCGAGTACTGAACCGGAGCCTTCACAAGCTACCGTTCAAGATGCTCACGCAGAAACGCATTTTCGAGTGCATCCGTCCCCAAGATTGGTTTGCAGCGATCGACCTGAAGGACGCGTACTTTCATGTCTCGATTCTCCCCCGACACAGGCCGTTCCTGCGCTTTGCGTTCGAGGGGCGAGCATATCAGTACAAGGTCCTACCCTTCGGGCTGGCCCTGTCCCCCCGCGTCTTTACGAAAGTCACGGAGGGGGCCCTTGTGCCCATGAGAGAACAGGGCGTTCGCATCCTAAACTATCTCGACGACTGGCTCATCCTTGCACAGTCCCGGGAGCAGTTGTGCGAACACAGGGACTTGGTGCTCAGACACCTCAGCCAGTTGGGTCTTCAGGTCAACTGGGAAAAGAGCAAACTCGCCCCCGTGCAGAGGATCTCTTTTCTCGGTATGGAGTTGGATTCGGTCAAGCGGACTGCGCGTCTCACGAAGGAGCGCGTCCAGTCGATGCTGAACTGCCTGAACACGTTTCAGGGCAGGATGGCGGTTCCACTGAAACATTTTCAGAGGCTCCTGGGGCATATGGCGGCTGCGGCGGCAGTAACACCGCTCGGCCTGCTTCATATGAGACCGCTTCAGCATTGGCTTCACGGCCGAGTCCCGAGATGGGCGTGGACACGCGGCACGTATCGGGTGAGCATCACTCCGTCCTGCCGCAAAACCTTCAGCCCGTGGTCAGATCCCGGGTTCCTTCGGGCCGGAGTGCCGTTGGAACAGGTATCCAGGCATGCTGTGGTCTTCACGGATGCCTCGTCCATGGGCTTGGGTGCCACGTACAACGGGCATGCAGTGTCAGGGGTTTGGACGGGCCCGCACCTGCAGTGGCATATCAATTGCCTCGAGTTGCTAGCAGTACATCGTGCACTGAGCCGACTCAAGGGCCGGTTACGGGGCAAAGATGTACTGGTCCGTACGGACAACACGGCGACCGTTGCGTACATCAACCGTCAAGGTGGTCTACGCTCACGTCGCATGTCGCAACTCGCCCGCCATCTCCTCCTCTGGAGTCAGAAGTGTCTGAGGTCGCTTCGGGCCATTCATGTCCCTGGGGTGCGCAACCGGGCGGCCGACGAGCTGTCACGAGCTGCGCTTCCGGGAGAATGGCGGCTCCACCCCCAGGTGGTCCGGCTGATCTGGGTTCAGTTCGGGGTTGCACAGGTCGACCTGTTTGCCTCCCCAGAAACGTCCCACTGCCAGTGGTTTTATTCGCTGACCGAGGGCACACTCGGCACGGATGCACTTGCGCACAGCTGGCCCCAGGGCCTACGCAAATATGCGTTTCCCCCAGTGAGCCTACTTGCACAGACACTGTGCAAGGTCAGGGAGGACAAGGAGCAGGTCCTGTTGGTGGCCCCGTATTGGCCCCACCGGACTTGGTTCCCAGAACTCATGCTCCTCGCGACAGCCCCTCCTTGGCCGATTCCTCTGAGGAAGGATCTTCTAACTCAGAGACGGGGCACCCTCTGGCACCCGCGTCCAGACCTCTGGAAACTTCATGTCTGGTCCCTGGACGGGACGCGGAGGTTCTAGGTGACTTACCTCAAGAGGTAGTTAACACCATCACTTCAGCTAGAGCACCGTCTACGAGACGGGCCTATGCCTTGAAGTGGAACCTGTTCGTCGATTGGTGTTCTCTCCGCCGGGAGGACCCCCGAAGATGTTCGATCGCGTCAGTGCTTTCCTTCCTGCAGCAGGGGTTGGAGCGGAGGCTGTCGCCCTCCACCCTCAAGGTTTACGTTGCTGCTATTTCTGCCCATCATGACCATGTAGAGGGTAAGTCGGTGGGGAAGCACGACCTGGTCGGCAGGTTCCTTAGGGGGGCGAGACGGTTAAATCCTCCTCGTCCTCCCTCCATACCCTCTTGGGATCTTGCTCTGGTGCTCCGAGCACTGCAGAATGCCCCATTTGAGCCTTTGCAGTCAGCAGAGCTGAAGATTCTGTCTATGAAAACTTTGCAGTTGGCTGCTTTGGCCTCCATCAAGAGGGTAGGGGACCTGCAGGCATTTTCGGTCGACGAATCGTGCCTGGAGTTCGGGCCGGGTGACACCCACGTGGTACTGAGACCCCGGCCTGGCTACGTGCCCAAGGTTCCCACCACTCCCTTCAGGGACCAGGTGGTGAACCTGCAAGCGCTGCCCCTGGAGGAGGCAGACCCAGCCCTAGCTTTGCTCTGTCCCGTCCGCGCTCTGCGGATCTACGTGGACAGAACCCAAAGCTTCAGGACCTCAGATCAGCTCTTTGTCTGTCACGGAGGCCAGCAGAAGGGAAAGGCTGTCTCCAAGCAGAGGATGGCCCACTGGATAGTGGATGCCATCACCTTGGCCTATCAGGCACAAGGCGTGCCCTGCCCGCTCAGGCTGCGAGCACACTCTACTAGAAGTGTTGCATCCTCCTGGGCGCTGGCACGTGGCGCCTCGCTGTCAGACATCTGTAGAGCTGCGGGCTGGGCGACACCTAACACGTTCGCTAGGTTTTATAGCCTACGTGTAGAGCCGGTCTCCTCCTGTGTTCTCACCTCAAACGGGTAGAAGCACTGAGAGGCCCGGCTCTTGTCGGCTTGCTGCGCCTCGGCGCTTAATTCTCCAGAAGCAAACTCTGTGAGTCCTCCACCGCCCTCGGTGCCGGGCGTGGCGGAGCGTCCGGCATCAGGCCCCTTACCGCTGAATCCTGGAGAACCGGTAATTGGCTGGGGCCATGTGAGTGACCCTACGGGGATCCCACACTTTTTCCACGGTTGCTCCTCTCGGAAGCCCGTGTCTTTCCCTTGGGAGAGCCCTCCTTTTAGGGATGGAGCCCCCCTCACGGCGGCGGGCTACGGCTCAGCTCGGTCCCCACATAACTCCCGTGGTATGATGTGGTTCCGCAGCGGCCCCCCATTGGGCACGCTTTCCCAGTGTTATCCAATAGTCACTGAGCGGGTCATGCGGAACAGCAGTGATGGACTTCTCGGTGTGAGCCCCGTCTCATCAGGTAAGAGAGCTCAGGAGGCTCACACAGGGCACTGGAAGGGGGCAGAGTCCATGGCGCTTTGGTAGGGATTCCTATTCGTCGGTACTCCGACGTGGCGTCGAGAGTGACCGACTGAATGGGAACGTCTCGGTTACGTATGTAACCCTCGTTCCCTGAAGGAGGGAACGGAGACGCCACGTCCCGTCGCCATGTCCTCTGTCCCTGCCGGGGCGCCAGTCTACCTACTCGGCTCCTCAGCAAAAAAGATAATTTGATGCAATCACCTGTGTCTCATTTATACCCGCGTGGCGTGGCATGAGCACCTGGTGCAATCATTGCATGCCAATGTGCATTGGCTCGTTTAGTTAGACTCGAAGTAGATTGGCTCTCGCAAGCGAGATTCCTATTCGTCGGTACTCCGACGTGGCGTCTCCGTTCCCTCCTTCAGGGAACGAGGGTTACATACGTAACCGAGACGTTACGTAATCTGATTACTTTTTCAATTAACTAATAAAGTAATGCATTACTTTAAAATTTACAACAAAATATCTGAGTTACTTTTTCAAATTACTTTATTTTCCCATTTAATGACTGACGGCTCTCTTGTCCCAATGTTGAGATAAACTGTAAATGTGGAGTCGTTGTGTGTAAACATGTGAGCGCCTGAGCGGGCATTTACTAAATCTCGTTTGCACAAAAAAACGATTCAGTATACCTTAAAATTAATAAAATCTGTGAAATGCAAAATTAGAATACTATGCAAACCTCCAATAATTAAATATGCTAAATAGATAAAATATCTGTATGCATTCAGTCTCACTTTATTGAACAATGTACTTGCTGCTGACCTTTACTGAGTCCATTTTTTGTTGGTGAAGTAAGTGTTACCTGAGGCTTATTATCTACTTTTGGTGTGAAAGGATAATTACATTTGCTCAGAAATATAACTTTTTGTTATATAAAAAAGCAAGCCCAGCCCAGGTGGAAAAAAAGTAATGTAATGTAATGCATTACTTTTAAAAGTAACTTTCTCTAACACTGATAATAATTATTATTATTACTATCATTATTATTAATAAGATAATTATATAAAATCATTTTCATAATAATAATGCCATAAATAATAATCATTTTACTATTACTATTATTGTTATTATTATTATTATTTATTTTTATTATTATTAATAATAATAAAATAATTTATAAAAAATATATTTATAACTAACAACAATAATATTTATTAATTAATTATAATTATAAACAATTAACGTTGTAGTAATGTTGTTTATTGTAGGGTTTAACATTTAGCAAATATTATTACGAACGATTATTAAAAAAAACAAAAAAAAAAACATTATTGATTCTACACTTTAGGTTTTTCATATTCTTGGTATTTTAATGTTCTTCAAATCACCTTCTGGGTTTTAAATAGAACCACTGAACTCAACAGTGGCTTCACAGGACCTGAAGAAAATTTTCCTATGTAAAACCTTTTTATTTTTGAGAAGGTTGTTTAAGTCTTCACATAGCTTATTATGTGTCCTTCATTATCTGCTCTACACAGACGCTCCTTGGACAGTCCTGTTGGCTAACATCGAGCCAGAGTCGACCGCTGTAACAGTCAACGGGTTGATCCCAGCACGCTCATACCAGTTCCGCCTGTGTGCCGTCAACGACGTTGGCAAGGGCCAGTTCAGCAAGGAGACTGACCGGTGAGCTGATCACAGGGTCTTAAAGCCTGTCGAGTATCATCTGTGTCCTGTTTGACCATAAAGATAACTCTATCACTCTGTCACAGCATGTGAAAATTGCCTGCTCTCTCATGGGACAGTGTCTGGGAGGATTTATCCGTCTGAACGCTGTGTGTATACGGCTGTATTTTTCTTGGATGTGTTTATGTGTGTCAGTTTATCTTCCAAGGATCGGTTGTAATCAAAGCCCTCGTTGTGTAAAGGAAGCTTTTCGACACTAAAATTAGACATTCAGCAAATGCCCCCATCAGGACGGACACAAATCCCTCTGCTTCTCCTGAGGTTTGAGAAAAACCTCTTTTAGCCACAATAATCCCAACTTGGAATATACAGGATGAAACCAGCCTATATAAGAGAGAGATACAGAGAGATCATCGCGGCGATATTACATCTCAGACAGTATATAGCATAGCAGAGACCAACCATTTGCATTTAGGAGAAACTGCCAGTAGGGCTGTGCAGTATTAAAGAAAAATGCGATATGCGATATCTTCTTAAATATTGCGATATTCGATATGCAATATGATATTGCTATTAGTGTGTACAATCTATGAATATTATTTTTTAAGTATTTAAAAACTGAAATTGATATTATTTATGCGTTTCACATTCTTTCTGGGAAAAGAAAGCATTGCTTCAACTTTTGAAAGTGACCAGCAGTGTTTAGCAAAAATGTATGTCAATAATCTGACAATATAATTTGAACATCAGTGTAAACAAACAAAAATGCAATGCAAATACTTAAATACCAAAAAACTCTTTGCTTGACTTTGTAATGTATAGTTATATCAACCTAAAACTGAACATCAAGAACATCCAGATAAACAAAAACAACTGAACTAGGGGTGGATGAGTATTTTTGTTCAAAATAAAATAAAATATAAAAAATAAAAACAGTAGTCTTCATATGAACTAAATATACAGTAATACATGATAAAGCTACAAAGGTTATTCCGCCAAGAGCACTGAGTGATTTAGTCTTGTTCTGTTGTTTGACAGACAGCGGCAGGTTTACTATATTACGGTAGTCGCCTGTCACTTTAAGACCTAATGCACGGATCCTATTCGGTTTCTTCCCCAACTGATATCGATAACTCTTTTAAACATCAAACAAGTCACATGAGTAACAGTCGTGTGCCCAGTCTATTCTCTGCTATATGTGTCGACCTAAAACGTGCACTTTTCACAATGTTGAAGTAGCCTATTAAAATCATTCAGATATTGTGTGCTGTTGTGATATTCATTTGGCAAAATGTACATTTGCGTTATTTTGATAATTTTAGATATATTACACAGCCCTAACTGCCAGTAAAAGTTAAAGATCCAGTCATCAATCAGCAATGGTTTTTACGGCAGTTCTGGACTGCACTACCTTAAAAAAAAAAAAACACACACACACACAAAAAACCTCTTACTGTAATTATAGACTTGCTGTAAAAAAAAAAAAAAAGTGTATAATACCATCCATGTCCTATAATTGACTCAAAATTAATTCTTGGCTACTGACTCTCATGCCGTTTCAAACCTATGCGATTTTCATTTAATTTCAAAACACAAATGAAGATATTTTTCAAGAAACCAGAGAAAGATTTCTGTAGCTCCATTTAAAGTCCATTCCTCTCAAACTACAGGTCCTTCAAAAAAAATTAGCATAATGTGATAAAAGTTCATTATTTTCAATATTGTAATGATAAAAATTAAACTTTCATATATTTTAGATTCATTGCACACCAACTGAATATTTCAGGTCTTATTGTTTTAATACTGATGATTTTGGCATACAGCTCATGAAAATCTAAAAAAATTACCATATTTCATCCGACCAATAAAAGAAAAGTGTTTTTAATACAAAAAAAGTCAACCTTCAAATAATTATGTTCAGTTATGCACTCAATACTTGGTCGGGAATCCTTTTGCAGAAATTACTGCTTCAGTGCGGCGTGGCATGGAGGCGATCAGCCTGTGGCACTGCTGAGGTGTTATGGAGGCCAAGGATGCTTCGATAGCGGCCTTAAGCTCATCCAGGTGCCAGGTCGTGCTGAAAAACGAAATCTTCATCTCCATAAATCTTTTCAGCTGTTATAAGCATAAAGTGCTCCAAAATCTCCTGATAGCTAGCTGCATTGACCCTGCCCTTGATAAAACACAGTGGACCAACACCAGCAGCTGACATGGCACCCCAGACCATCACTGACTGTGGGTACTTGACACTGGACTTCAGGCATTTTGGCATTTCCTTCTCCCCAGTCTTCCTCCAGACTCTGGCACCTTGATTTCCGAATGACATGCAAAATTTGCTTTCATCCGAAAAAAGTACTTTGGACCGCTGAGCAACAGTCCAGTGCTGCTTCTCTGTAGCCCAAAAGTGGCTTGACCTGGGGAATGCGGCACCTGTAGCCCATTTCCTGCACACGCCTGTGCACGGTGGCTCTGGATGTTTCTACTCCAGACTCAGTCCACTGCTTCCGCAGGTCCCCCAAGGTCGGGAATCGGTCCTTCTCCACAATCTTCCTCAGGGTCCGGTCACCTCTTCTCGTTGTGCAGCGTTTTTTGCCACACTTTTTCCTTCCCACAGACTTCCCACTGAGGTGCCTTGATAGAGCACTCTGGGAACAGCCTATTCGTTTAGAAATTTCTTTCTGTGTCTTACCCTCTCGCTTGAGGGTGTCAATGATGGCCTTCTGGACAGCAGTCAGGGCGGCAGTCTTACCCATGATTGCGGTTTTGAGTAATGAACCAGGCTGGGAGTTTTTAAAAGCCTCAGGAATCTTTTGCAGGTGTTTAGAGTTTAGATTAGCCGGGGGCGGCAGTGGCTCAGTGGTTCATGTAGGTTGTCTACAAACCAGAAGGTTGGTGGTTCAATCCCCGGTTCCACCTGACCAAGTGTCGAGGTGTCCATGAGCAAGACACCTGACCCCCAGCTGCTCCCGATGAGCTGGATGGCGCCTTACATGGCTGACATCGCCGTCGGTGTATGAATGGGTGAATGTGAGGCAAAAATGTAAAGCGCTTTGGATGGCCATAGGGTCTGTTAAAAGCGCTATATAAATGCAGTCCATTTACCTTTTTACCATTTAGTTGATTCAGATGATTAGGTTAATAGCTCGTTTAAAGAACCTTTTCATGATATGCTAATTTTTTTAGAATTTTGGGTTTTCATGAGCTATATGCCAAAATCATCAGTATTAAAACAATAAAAGACCTGAAATATTTCAGTTGGTGTGCAATGAATCTTAAATATATGAAAGTTAAATTTGTATCATTACATTATGGAAAATAATGAACTTTATCACAATATGCTAATTTTTTTAGAAGGACCTGTAGATCCAAAAAATGTCATAAGGGCTTCTGAAGAGATAATGGCTTTTTATGATGAACAGTTTTTTTTTTACGACATGCTTGCTGCAGTAAACACGGATGTACAAATGTGATGCGCTAAAACAACATGAGAGTGAGTAAATACAGAACTAACCATTTACAGTCTGGGAATATTTGACGTTGTCTTGCGATTAGAACTGTGACTGATTGCATTGATCATCTGAAGCGCACGTGCCTCCGGAAAGTGCAAACATAATTTAAATCACCATATCACATTTAGTTTTAGTAGTATGGTTATTTAAAACATTTTAGATGGTTTGCGGAACATAGTGAGCATCAGGAGAGGCTGTGTGCACGTGACACGAGTTCTGCATGAGGAAAAAAAGATGTTTATTGAGTTTTAGTGGCATTACTACATTAAACTACTATGTATAATGTTAAATATAATGTATGGTAATGCAATTGGGAAATATGTGTGTGTCCTGATAATAATATAATAACAATAATATGATTTAAATAATACTAAAAACGTAATAAAACATATAAAAACATATTTTCTTTATTTTGGCTTGTATATTTTAAACTGTCTGCCTTTCTAACAACAAACAGATCTGCAAATATTTGCCATTTATTAATTATCAGCATCAGCCAATACTTTTTTTTCTGAGGCAAGTGTCAGGCAAGAACATTTATTTTGACAGCTATGAGAATGTACAGCATGCATCTGGAGTAGTTGATGCATCGTCTGTATAATAAAATATGTCAAAATAATATTACCACCATTACTAATGTTTACCTTCTTTCCTCCAGGGTCTCTCTTCCAGAGGAACCACCCAGCGCTGCCCCTCAGAACGTCATTGCCAGTGGCCGCACAAACCAGTCCATCATGATTCAGTGGCAGCCACCACCAGAAAGCCACCAAAATGGCATCCTGAGAGGATACATCATCCGGTGAGACATGTTTACTTGTGTCTGGGTTCTTATTGTATCTTAAACCTTTAGTTTTTTCTATATGTTACAATTATTTTACTCTCAGTCTTTTGTAGTATGTTTTTCTAAGTCAACACCAATAATGCTTTTTTACAGTTGGTCTAAATTCACTTTCTCCACAGCAGGTTTGTGGGTGAATTTGATTTTATTGTAGGCCTATTATTTCAAGGCTACTTCAGGATCTGAGCACTTCAGGGCATTTTCCTCTGTCAGTGATAACGGTGAAATGGACTTTGTTCATTTATTTATATATTTTTCTTGTGCATCATTGAGGAAAGCTGAAGGCCGTCTTTGATATTGCAAACCTTGGTCGCCCCATATGGTCCTCGGCTCAGCTCAGGAAAAACACACAGAATGCCATGACTTTCTAGAGTGGTTCTTTGTCACCCTCTGTAGCTTATTGTTGGTACTGCGTTACCAAGAAGATCAGATGACGACAAGATATATTTTTAGAGAGGGTTATCCTGAGGAATTTCTCTTCTCTGTCAAAGCTCTCTGTCAGTTAAGATCAGAAAATCTTTGCATCTGTAACAATAGAGCCCTCTGCTAATCTCAGGTATCGGCTGACCGGTCTGCCTGTGGATATCCAGTATAAAAATATCTCTAACACTGATGTCACCAACCTGCTGCTGGAGGATCTCATCATCTGGACTAATTATGAAATTGAGGTGGCGGCGTATAATGGAGCTGGACTAGGTGTTTACTGCCATAAGGTTACAGAGTGGACACTCCAGGGAGGTGAGGGTTTAAAACCGATTAATTCATTCATTCATCATGCACTACCATTCAAAAAAAATTTGAGCAAAAAGGCATCACATTGATCAAAAATAACACTAAAGAATTGTATAACATTCCAAAATATTTCTGTTATCAATGAATCCTGAATTAGTATCACAGTTTCCACAGAAATATTAAGCAGCACAACTGATTTCAACATTGTTTCTTAAAGTGATAGTTCACCCAAAAAAGAAAATTGTATGTGTATCTGCTTACACCCAGGGCACCCAAGATGTAGGTGTGCTTTTTTCTTCAGTAGAACACAAATTAAGATTTTTAACTCTAACCGTCGCTCGTAAAATGCATGTCAATGGGGTGTTTTTCTATGAGAGCCACTATGAAAGTAAAAAACACATAGACATACAAATTTATATTAAACACAGCAGCTTGTGACGACACTTTGATGTCTTATAACACAAAAAAATTGGTTTGTGTGAGAAACCAAACAGTATTTATATAGTTACAACAACTATAAAAATACTTGTATATAGTTATACAAGATCCGGCATATCTCTATGGGAAATACTGTTCATTTATACTGCTTTGAGGGTGAGCAGATAAATATACATTTTTAATTTTTGGGTGAACTATCACTTTAAGCAAAATTAAATCACTGAATTACTTCCGGATCATGTGACACTGAAGACTGGAATAAATAAAAATTCAGCTTGAAATCATAGGAGGAACATACATTTTCAAATATATTTAATAGAAAACAGTCATTTTAAATTGTAATGTTTCACAATATTTAGTTTTTTTCTATATTTGATCAAATAAGTGCAGCCTTGGTGAGCATAAGAGATTTTACAAAAAAAGAAAAACATCATACAGACCCCAAACTTTTGACCAATAATGGATGTGTTTGTTTGTCTGTCTGTTTATTTGTTTGATTTATTTTTTTGACTTACCCATATTTATTATCTTTAAAATGAATTATTTACTGATATCTATTAGTATATTCCATTATTCCAAACTTGTATGCTGTTTTTTTTTTATCTTCACTTTCTTATCTCAATATCTAATCTAAATTTCATTAGTCATGTGATTGAACAAACCAAAATTTATAATTTATGTATTTATGTATATCAAAATTTTGAAGTCACTGTGAACTGTTATTGCACACAAAAGAGCTCTGTATAAATTCTTAAAAAATCTCCTTTTAAAAATGATAGTATATGGGCTTGGAATGTTTTGAGGCACTTTTGGATAATTATTCCTTTAAAATACTTCTGTTTAGTTGTCTGCAATCTATAATTTGCGAAGACAGAACTAATGAATCTTTTCCATCAGATTTCTGGGGTTTAGCAGCTAAAACATGTTTCCAAAAAAAGAAGTCTCATTTGTTTCCATCTCAGTCTTCCTTTTTCCATTTTACCTGTCAACTAGTTCCCACCATCGCTCCAGGCAACGTGAAGGCAGAACCTGTCAACTCCACCACAATACGCTTCACCTGGACAGCCCCGAACCCGCAGTTCATCAACGGTATCAACCAGGGCTACAAGGTAAACGCTCAAAGAATGAGAATAAATGGCCTGGGCTGCTGAAAATGCATTAAACGCAGCTTTTATTTTTAGGTTTGTAAGAGTTTGTTGATGCAAGACTAGCCAAAGGTCTCTTTTAAACTCCCTGCTCTCATTCCTTTGTTTTCATTTTTGCTGAGAGATCTGGAATTGATCCTCCTGTCACTCTGGTTCTTTATAGCCAGACTGTCTCTGGAAAGAATTGTTTAGGACAATTACAAAATGGAGACAGTCAGCCGGACACATTAGTCTTAATAGCTTATTAGCCATGTTTAGGCTCGGCCCCAGACAACAACAGCTGGGATTGGAGGGAATATTTGTCGGCAGGCTTTCTCTCTCTCTCTCTTTCTCTGTGGACTCATTCGAGAACAATCTTATAACTCTCATTCCCTTTTTAGTGCCCTCAGAGGAGAGTTTCAAGTGTCTATAAACTTTGAAACGCCAAATAATCCACCATAGTATTGGGACAAGGGAGAAAATCTGAGACCATTCAGCCATTCTCTGAGGGAATTCACTTAGAATGAATCACGCTTATTTGAACACCATTATGCAAATTAGGTAATGTGTGTCGATGATGCACAAAGCCGTTCAATCTTGCACGCCACTTCTAGGTTATGGGGGATTTAGATTATTTAAAAAAAAATTCACTCTTATTTTAGTTCACTATTTTGATCCAGACATCAGAATCATCAGGGAATAAACAAAAATTAAAGTAACGTTACTTCAAAATAAACTAAAAGTAAGTTTAAAGGGTTTGTTCACCCAAAAATTTAAATTCTGTCATTAATTGCTAGTGTCGTTTGATAACCGTAAGACCTTTTTTCATCTTCAGAACACAAATAAAGATATTTTTGTTGAAATCCGATGGCTCAGACAGGCCTTCATTTACACCAATGTCATCTCTTCTTTTGAGCAAAATGAGAAATAAGCGTTTTTTTGTTTGTTTTTTCAAATTATGTCATTTTCGCTTTTTTGCAGAATCTGTTAGCTGAAATCTCGAAGAAGCCTCTCCGTGTTTGAGATGGCATTAATGGTATATTTAAAAGCGTACATTTTGAGGTTGAAATCGCCTTGTTTTGTCTGTGTGTATTTCCATACTGGCTTTTGTTATTGCCCCGCCCTCCAAGGGACGCGTGGCTAATTATTTATGCAGCGTTCTGGCCGGCTGTAGAGATGATCTGAGCGACGATGAAAGCGACATAATAAGACTGAATAATACCCTAATCTACAACTGAGCGAAGATGAAGAAGAGGAATGTATCAGACTGGCGTCAGACGAGTTGGACCGTGAGAAATCAGAGGCTATATCGATAGTAACATTTGACGGGGATAAAGACAGAGAAATGGGTCAAATCTGTAACCGTGGCTATAGTGTAGGGGTAAGGCACATGTCATCAAGTTTTGACGCAAATCGATCAGAGGTTAGAATCTGCCTTTTTCCACACTCTCTGTACTCCCTTTTCCCATCACATATCAGATCGGAAAGGCATTTATTTTCAAAAAGAATCGAGAAAATATTAGAAAAGTGGAAATAAAGCATCTAACATGTGTTTATTAATAAGTGTTTCTCAGTTAGAGTGTGTGACAAAAGGCGGATTCGAACCTCTGATTGATTTGCGTCAAAACATAATGACATACGCCTTACCACGGATTTCCACGGTTACAGACTTTACCCATTTATCTGTCTTTAATCGCTTCAAACAGACACACAGTACATCCACTAAGAAGACCCCCCGGCAAACAGAAAGTGTGCCCGAACGACTTACTTCATTGGAGACAACGAGATTTGCAAGAATACTTTTCTGTTTCTTATGGGGTGTTTCCATAAACACCAAAGTTTGTCGTTTTGTGTTCATTCTAAGAACACGTACACGTTATCTCATGTTTAGACCTTTCCATACCTACCTATTGTTCTTAACTGTCGTTTTAATTGTAATCGTTAGCATCGTATCACTTGCCAAAAAAAAACCATTACTATAGTGGGCTTTTAGATGGTAATGTTAGCATTTGCTATCCTTTATTATTAATAGTATGCGGTCCAATTTTTCCCATCATGTCTGTCGTTACTAGCAACCATGCAGCTCTACAGGGGGTATGGCTTATCAAAATGAGATCTAAATGAGCCCTATTGTCATTCCCAGCAGGTGAGAACAGGTGAGAACTGATCAACTTTAGAGGCTGTTTTTTCTCGTTTAAACTTTTCTAAATGCCTACATTCAGATGGCCACAACTTCTCCAAATATTATCCGATTTCCATGTGTTACACGTCGTTGGAAAGTTTGGAGACTACACTTTCAGAATCTTTGAATAACTCAAAATGCCCCAGAACTGACTTGTGTCCCTACTTTCCGTGACTGGTCACAAATTATTGTGGAGTCACTGTAGTGAGATGGGCTTTGTAACGGCGTCTTTAGTGCCTTTTATGGGTCTTGAGAGAGGAAATGACATTGGTGTCAATGAAGGCCTTTCTGAGCTATTGGATTTCAACAAAAATACCTTCATTTGTGTTCCAAAGATGAACAGAGGTCTAATGGGTGTCGAACGACATGAGGGTAAGTAATTAATGACCGAAATTTTATTTTTGGGTGAACTAACACTTTAAGCATAAATGAAAGTAAAAACAAATAAGTAGTAGCAAATAGTTGATAATTAAAGTTAAATAAATAAAAAATAAAAACCGGACAATTTATCCTATTCCTTTTTTAGCTGTTAGCATGGGAGCCAGGAAGGGAAGATGAGATGACCGTAGTGACAGTTCGACCGAACTTCCAGGACAGCGTGCATGTGGGTCACATCACCGGCTTGAAGAAGTTCTCCGAGTACTTCACCTCTGTGCTCTGCTTCACAACACCTGGAGATGGCCCTCGCAGCTCTCCACGACGCCTGCGCACACATGAAGACAGTAAGTGCTGCTTCGACACACACATTCTCACCTTACATCAGGGCTCTGAACCGGTTCAAAAAAGGGAAACCAATTAAATTTGACCATAAACAAAAGCAAAAACAAAATAGAGTGCAATGCAATCTCCCAGAATTGTTCACATTTGAAATCAAAGCAACCCCTCTCTTCATTGCTCCCCCTCCTAAATTCACTAACACTTTACAACCTGCACAGAGTCTCGTACGTTAACAAGGATGGTCTCTGTTACGCACGCAATGCAAGAGAGGATGTCTATTTATCATAGCAGACGCAAAGCAAAATAATGCTTCATGAAAGACAGGAAGCACAAAAAAATTGACATATATCACATACGAGTAAATACAAGCAAGAGTGGTTTGTTAGTCACCAGCAGCTCCAGACAAACGATGACACTCAAAACTGTCCTGTAACTATGGCTAACATTACAACAACAGCATTTTTTGATTCTGTGAAAAGCACAAAAGCAGTGTTACTCACGTATCGAGTAGAAACAATGCAACCTCTGCATCCGTTTCCAGGCCTTCCCGCTTGGGTCTCTCCAGTGCCGAAAAGCTTTTCTAATATTAATGCAGGTCCTAAAGCTCTTTCCTGATCATAAGCCTTCCAGTGATATTCCTCTATGATATTCTCTTTTGTATTGTCTCTCATCTCTCTTTCAAAAGTCTTTCTTCAAATCTCTCTCTTGCCCACTCTCTTTCCTCCATCCTCATACTAGCCTGGTTAAAACCAGACCATTCTCAGTATAACGGAGTTATGGTCTGGCAAAGCTTCATAGACAAATCATTTCCAAATGGGCGTCACCAACGGACGATGACGTATGCAGAGCGATGGAGAATCATCTGAGACAGCAATACAATAAATTGAGGATATAATAATATTGAGGAGTAAATTGTCTCAAAAAAGTATTCAAATTCAGTCATTTCTGATGTGTAAGAACATTTTCAGACTTGAGCATAGTTACGCTAGTTATTTATTTACAATTATTATTATTATTTTACATGATTACCAGATCTGGTGTGAGGAAATAATCACAGAAAGGCCAGATCCAGAGCTGCTGTGTGTGTTAGCACATGATCACACTCCCCATCCTCCTCATCAAAGTAGTCGGTGTAACCCACATTTGGTAGCCGAGTGTTGTCCTTTGCTCGGGTTTTAACGAAAAGGAAACGTTTAAATTGCTTAAAACAGACGTGCTACCTAATTCAAACAAGTGATGTTCCACAGCGGCATCCATCTTTGTAGTGTACAAAATCTACCGTCGTCATCGTGTAAAGCCCGCCCCAACATTTCTAATTGGTGCCGCGATTTGGACGGATTAGAAATGGGTTTGAATGAGCTCTTTGCCAGACTACTTGCAGAGCAAATCTAAATTTGCCAAAAGTTGTCTGGGTTTTCCAAGGATATCCTCATACACATCCTAATGCTGATTGGCTACCCGTTTTTTTGTTGGGCTCGGTCCAACCAAATTTTCCGTTTAATATTTTAATTTGGCCATCAACCAATTATGAATTCAAATAGTGCGGCCTATGCAAATGTGAAGTTGCTTCACATTTCTGATGAGAACGACCTGATTTTGCAGATTTTTAGATGCGTTCCTGTGTCAACATATTTTGTTGATCCTGAGTTGGGTTTAGGAACCTACCCCTATACCTAACCCTACCCATAAGTTATCCCTAAAATCAGAAGGAGTGATAGTGAATAGCACTGCTGTAGAAGTGACATAACTCTGGTTGTAAGCTTAAGCTTGACTCTGTAAACTGTAAACGTGTCCCTCAGATCTGATTGGTTGATTGGAAAGATCCAGGAACATATTGCACTTGTTAAAATGTTCTTCCTCAGTTGTCAAGTCATCATATTTAAGTTGCAATGGCAATGTGCTGGTGTTAGCTTTATCTCAGGAGTTTTTCAGAGGATATATCACCAACCTTAAAGCATTACATTTAAGTGAAAATGAATGGCAGGTAATATCCAGCAGTGTGTGTTTTGAAACCAGTGAAAATTGCAGGTTAGTGTAGAACTGCTACTATTCATGTTCATATTTTTTTTTAAATATAATTATACATCATGCTGTCGAAGTTTGGCTTAATGTATGGTCAGACACTGGCATGTGTCATTATATTATTAACATTTTAGCATGCTCAAAACGTTGACGTGCTGATTCAGCTCTGAGTGAACGGATGGATTTTGCTTCTTCGTTTTTTTAAGCCCTTCTTTACATGATCATTGCTGATGTTCAGTGCTTTCAATTCCAAGAAGCAGTGGAAACAGGATAACCTCTGACCTTGTTTTAATGGAAACCACACTCACATCTCCAGAAATACTGTACTTGTGAAGGTCTCACAGTCTGATCCCTGTCCTGTATTTTCAGCTCCTGGTGCTGTGGGTCACCTGAGCTTCACTGAAATTCTAGACACTTCTCTCAAAGTCAGCTGGAGAGAACCCAATGAGAAGAACGGCGTTCTGACTGGTGAGATTTTTATCTGTTAATCACAATTATTTTTAATGCAGAAATAATATTTTTTTCTTCGCTCCATTGATGACTTCTGCAACCCCAATCACAGATATCAAGTGTATGAGACTGGGTTTCTATGCTGTTTGCTAGATGGTCCTGATTGACATGCATGTGATTGTGGACGAGCAGTTATAATATTTTGAAGAATTGATATTGTCGAACAGGATATAAACATCAACTTGCAAAATACCTACTAATACATAAGAACAGAAGTGAACAGTAAAGGCAGTAAAACAGCAAGAGCCTTTTTAATCCTTTTCATGCAAAATTATGATTACAGGGGCAGATTATGGAATAATGAAGACTTTTCACGTGGATCCTTGCAAAATATTATATGATAACCTCAAAACTCTTTTTACCATAGTGTATGATTTGTAAACGTCCCATAAAACACGAGTTATGACAAAAGAACACAAAGACTTCTAGAAACAAACTAAAATGGCATGGTTGCTTAAGCAATTAAATTTTTATGTCACATTTGCTTTTGTAAACACTTTGAGTTTTATAGATAACTTAAGAACTGTGAACAGTAGATACATTTTTAGTGCTATAACTATTTAGTACATTGTATTAACTCTTTACCCACCATTGACGGAATTTCCTGGCATTTATGAGAAAACGCTGAGAAGACTATGAGAAGACTTTTTTTTCTCAAAGCACTGGTGGAAAAGAAGCAGAAACAAGCAATAGCATATGTAAGCAGAAGCATATGTAAAATAATGTGATCATTAACATTAAACAGCATATACACATTAAAACGGTGTAACAATACTAAATGAAATGTCAACCCAGGATAAATTACAGGACTGTGCAAGCTTTGGGGGTGTTAATGGGCTCGATCTACTCCATCAGTTTTGAACAATCGTTCTGAATCCGATCCAGATCTAGTCTTGGGCAAAAAGCTGAGAAAAGCACTTTTTTGTCAAAAATGTTGCTTTTTTGTTTGTTTGTTTTTTTTGAAACATGCTCACATTCAAGTGTTGATAAAATAGGCATGAAGCTAGAATAAAACGGGTTCTTTGTTTAAAAGCAGAGGCCTTCTTTTGATATATTGTATGTTCAGATATTCACACCACAAAATGTTCTGGGGGCCATGAAACTTTTGTGAAAATGATCAAAAATGCTGGCACTGTCTGGCAACTTTTTTCAAAAACGCTGGCGGGAAAGAGTTAAAGTAGAAAAGACTCTTAAACTGGGGCGCTACAGCGATCTGTCACTTCACATTTAAGAGTGACAAAACGGCATTTATTGCAAACCTTATGTTTCTTATAAGAAGTAACAAAGCCTAAAGCTCTTTGCGATTATTGAATGGGAGGCGTGCTATAAAAAAAGTTTGATATAGGGAATGACCACAGACCTGGCAACCCTGGCTTGACCTATGGGTTCTTTATAGGGTCAAATAGAACCTGATTATGTCGCTATTTTTTTTTAACTATGAATGAGTTAAGGCCCCTACACACCAAGAATGATAACTATATTAGCGTCCACAGCAGTGGACAATTTCGTTCCGTTCATTCTAAGTGCTTAAATGCTTGTTCAAATGCTCAAGCAGGACAGATTCTGATCAGCTTACATTGTATGTATTATTCAGCAACTCTACTATTCATTAATATTGAGAATGATTTTTAGAACTACATTTTATCCTTTACATTTTTTACTTTGTTATCCTTATAGTTATCGTCCTTAGTGTGAACGGGCCTTTATTGTCGCATTAACTATGTTCAACACAAGAAAGACACGTTTTCTGCCCCCTTTTGATTAACAAATCAAAATGTTTGAAATGTTTTGTCTGCATTTCAAACATTTTGATTTGTTAATCAAAAGGGGGCGGAGAAACGTGTCTGTCTGCTGTTGAATATAGTTAATGCGACGATAGTTCTTGCTTTTATCGGCCGATACTGATTATTGGCCAGCACATTGGTTCATCTCTAATATTTATATTTAATATTTGTTTCCTAGGGTATCGTATATCATGGGAGGAGTATAACCGTACTAACACTCGGGTTACACACTACCTGCCTAATGTTACTCTGGAATACAGAGTCACTGGACTAACTGCTCTCACCACGTACACCATTGAGGTGGCCGGAATGACCTCTAAAGGTCAGGGTCAGCTGTCATCTTCAACTATCTCTTCAGGAGTACCACCAGGTAAAGTGGTATGCACACATACACGCACAGACCAGTCAAAACAGTTATGGCAAATTGCATATTAAAACCAAACCAGTACAAAGTCTGGTATGTTAATAGGAGAAGAGAAAGCACACACTCTTCTCTTTCAATGAGTTCCCCTGAACCAGCTTTAGACCACCACTGGTTTTAGAGCTCCCATTAAAAGGACTACAGAGGGTTATAAAGTTAAACGTCTGAGCTCTCGTTATTGCATCGACGCAGCACAAACGCGCGTATGCCCTGGCTGCGTGGAGTTCACTATTATGACTCCCAGGGCAGAGATTGTTTCTCCTTTATTGCTTCATTAGACGGTCTATGGATTCCAGACTCAAACCATGTACAAACTGCACACATTCAAGAGTAAATGTAGACGTTTATGGAATCCTGAACGGACATAGTGTCGCACCGTGTTACCCTTATTAAGTTATACAGACCCTGCTGCTTTCACAGCATTCCCACAGTGTTTTATTGGAGGCATATTTCATCTTCTGATAATAAGCTGGGCAACAGCTGTGAGTGTTGAAGGATTTGTACCCCTGCTCTCATTCGTTTCTGCCTTTCACGCATACATATAACTGTGGGAAAACTACAGAAACTGCTGCTTATGAAAGTACATTTAGTGTTGCTTGCTATTGTTATGGCGTAACAACCACCCCAAACACCTATTTACCTAACAACCATGTAGCAATGCGTGTGCTACATCTCTGAAATCCCTAGCAACCTCCTGGAACACCCTAGCAACCACCCAGCCATGTTCAGAACATTTTAGAAACCACTCAGATCACCATATAAATTAGTTTTTATTTCATTTTTATATAGTCTCATCTTACCAAAAGAGGGCGCCATAACACAGCGAGACATTTTCAACATTCCTTAAATGTTTGGTTTAAGAGTTTTTTTTTTTTCTAATTAGGATTCATTGCAAAATTGTATTCTGGATTAAATAAAAGTAAATAACTTAATGTAAACTAGAACACTGTTTTCTGTCTTCCGATACAGAGCCGCCTGGGCCTCCCACAAACTTGGCCATCTCAAACATCGGCCCTCGATCAGTGACCTTACAGTTCAAGCCAGGATACGACGGCAAGACTTCAATTTCTCGTTGGCAGGTGGAGGCCCAGGTGGGTCACTCTTTATTCATGGGGGTGAAGCTTTCACAATCTGTTCTTGAGCTTTGCCTTAAACACTTGTATGAATCTATCTCTCTCTTCTCTTCTGCCTTCAGGTCGGTGTCATCGGAGAGAATGAAGATTGGGTGATGGTCCATCAGCGGGCTAATGAGCCTGATGCTCGCTCTCTGGAGGTCTCCGGCCTCAACCCCTACACCTTTTATAGGTGACTTTTATTATTCAACTTCAGTATTTTATCAAATAAGGCCTCAAGAGGGTGTGAAAGAACAATGGGTTCCTTTCTGACAGATCTCCTTGAACTCAAATCACAGAAAACCATGTTACTCTTAAGCCGTGTGTCCACCAAAGCCTTTTTAGCCAGCTGAAAACACCAGTGCTTCCTAAAAAACGCTTTGGAAGTGTTACTAATATCTGATTTCCCAGATAGTTTGATTCTGAATATAAAAAGTTGATACAATGATAAGTATTTGTTGTTTGGCTCTTGTTTTCAATGATCGTGCCTCGTTGTTGTGCTTGTTGGTGTCGTCTGTTGCCGTTGTCCCAGCAGCATGTGGCGGATGGTCGCTGTGGTGTTTGCCCCGCCCCCTCCTCCACTGTGATTGGACGGCTGGGTAAAAAGTGACAGTGATGAGCACTGCATTTTACCCAAACTTAGACATTCTTGAACTGGAAAAAGTATGTTCACGTTGCTGCTGTTTTAAAAAACGTGGCGCACCCATTAAAACAACTGGAAAATATATATAATATTTGGACACACGGCCTTAGCTATAAACAACAGTTGGTCTTGCTTGACCACTTATTATTTTAATATTCTCTATATAATAATTAAATATTTATTATTATTTTGAATTCGCTTTTATTTTATGACATTTTTTAGGTTTCATTTTATTTCCTTTTGTAATTTCATCATGTGCTTTTGGCATTTTTAATTTTTTTAATAGCTTTAATTTAAGTGTTTATTTCGATTTGCAGGTTCCGTATGCATCAGGTGAACATTGTTGGCACCAGTCCACCCAGCCAGCCTTCCAGGAAGATCCAGACCCTCCAGGCTCCTCCTGATATGGCCCCTGCAAACGTCACCCTGCGGACAGCCAGCGAGACCAGCCTGTGGCTCAGATGGGTGGTATGTTCTAGAATGTAAGTAATATACACATATGGCACTGATACACAAACTCACTCTCTTTTTTTTTGACCATCCATCAGCCTCTTCCTGAATGGGAGTACAACGGTAACCCTGATTCGGTGGGTTACCGTGTGCAGTACAGCAGGACTGGAGCTCAGTCCAAAGCCCTACTGCACATCATCGCAGACCGCTTGGAGAGAGAGTTCACCATCGAGGACCTGGAAGAGTGGACGGAGTATGAGGTCAGAGTTCAGGCCATCAATGGCATCGGAGCAGGGCCGTGGAGTCAACCCGTACGCGGAAGAACCAGAGAGTCTGGTAAGGGATAGCCAGGCTTCAGAAGTTCCAGTAATCAAGCGTGTACCAAATTAAAGAGTTCATTTTTTTGTCTATTTAATGCAATATTTTATGAATACTTTGCTACACTTATTTTAAACTTGAAAATATATAAGACATAAAATAATACGTAGTGATTATTATATATAAGGTATTAATTAAGTAATTGCAATGAAAACTGCAATCAAAAATTGCTATTTTTTTAAATAACTGTAGATTGGTTTAATGTTGTTGATATAATGATTAATGTGATTCATTTTTACATAGTATACAGTATATATATTCACAAGTGTGAAGATAAATATTCACTATTTTATAGCTTCAACCGTGGCTCATTCAGCCAGACTGTGGAGTCAGAGCTATCCATTTTATAATATGGAATAAGAAAATGTTTTCAAATATGTTGAGATCAATGCATGTCTTAACTCATTCATCATATATAGAATGTGGGCCCAGGATTTCCTGTTAAAACAGGCTTAAATGGGCACAGATCTGCACACACATGCAAGTCTTTTCATTCTTTCTGTGCCATGAAATAGAAGCAAACCTGACTTCCTCTGGACCACCTCTTTTCCCCCTTCTCTCCTTCTGCTCGGCTCGGTCTCCGTGGTTACCAGAATTCAGGGAAGCAAGTTTGGGATTAATAAGTGGGTGTTGAGGAAATTGGTAACACATGGGGCTGTACACATGACTCCCCTGATTTTTCTTTAGCCAATCAAATTCCCGCAATCATGCACTCCGTGTCTGGGGATTTGTGCCGCAGAGTGATTCTCTGTTACTTAATAATGGTCAAAATCTGGTGTCTTCCAGGACTCACTGCCTTTGATATGGGTCCAGCCATCAGCACACTTAATCCCACACACGCACACACAAATATACAATGAACATTTTTCAACCCATTAAGGACTTGAAATGCTTTGGTGTATTTAGAAAGGCTAATTCATCCATATATACAACTTCCGATGATTTCGATGATAGATTACGAGGACAAATTAATAAAAAAAATGGTGTGCATGGATAAATTATTTGTAAAAATACTGCAATACTTTATAAAAAAAAAATATATATATATATATATATATATATATATATATATATATATATATATATATATATATATATATATATATATATATATATATATATATATATATATATATATATATATATATATAAATATATATAAGTGACTTTTGTCTGACTTCATGGTGTCTTTTATCCACATCTGACGTTAACCAATTTTTCTGTCTTCCTCTGTTTTAATGCAGTTCCCTCGTGTGGCCCCACAAATGTTTCTGCATTCGCCACTACCTCCAGCAGCATTCTGGTGCGCTGGTTTGAAGTCCCTGAACCTGATCGGAATGGACTTATTTTGGGCTACAAGGTCTGTGAGATCCACTTTCCAGTGAAAATCCAAAAAAACACTCTTCATTGAAACAACTTGAATAATTTGAATACATTAGTGTTTTTTTTCTCTATACAATGAAAGTGAATAGTGACCACTGCTGTTCATGGTCCCCATCCCCTTTACCTTTGACCGATATCTTTCAGGTGGTGTATAAGGAGAAGGATTCAGACTCTCCTCTTCAGTTTTGGACGGTGGAAGGAAACGCCACCCATAGTGTTCAGCTGACCGGACTTGGGAAGTATGTTCTGTATGAGATCCAGGTGCTAGCCTTCACCCGCATTGGAGACGGCCGACCCAGCTCTCCTTCAATCCTAGAGCGAACCCTTGATGATGGTGGGCACTGCAGTATATAACAAATAAATAATTGCCTAATTATATACTCAGATGTGTCTGTATGATAAGACTGTATGATGTTTTTTTCTTCAGTGCCCGGGCCGCCTGTCGTCATTCTGTTTCCTGAAGTCCGGACCACCTCGGTCAGACTCATCTGGCAGCCACCTTCCCAGCCCAACGGAATCATACTGGGTAGAAGAGTTTGTTTGCTTGCTTGTCATGTGTGTCGTGTGCGTCCCTTTCTGTTTTCTGCCATGTTTGTCTTCTTAATGACCTCTTTTTACCATCTTGAGACTAAACATCCCTAAATACTTTAAATAGTGATGGTTAAATGATCCTACACATGCAAATATGCAAAAAAAAATCTCAGATAAAGAGAATTATGTATCCTTATTTACACTACCATTCTGATTTTTTTTAACGGTAAAGTTGTCTCTAAAGCTCAACACAATTGCATTTATTTGATCAGAAATACAGTAAGAATGGTAATATTGTGAAATATTGTCACAAATTTACAGGTTACTATTTGAATATATTTTATTCTTCTTATTATTTTTCTTATTATAATTAAGATTTCATTAATTTATGCCATTACTCCAGTCTTGGATGTCAAAGAACAGCATTTATTTGAAACAGAATTCTTTATAAATGTCTTTACTGCATTTTGATCAATTTAATGCATCCTTGCTAAAACAAAAAGTAATAATTTATTTAAACGGGTGATGAATTGAGGAATCAACTTTTCCTTGAGATTTTGATATATAAAAGGTCATGATTATATAAGAATATCCTGTAAGTTTCAGAGCTAAAAACTTCCTTGTTAGTCAAAGAAAAGCTTTTATAGACACCAGGCTCAGAAAACGATCGTGTTCGCATCTTGACGTCATCGACTGACGAAACATAGAGTCTACAGCGCGTCTCATTCAGTAGCCCCACCCACCGACTCATGGAGCTGTTCAAATCACGCCAGCCAGCAGCAATAAACATACCGAAGAAGATGGCAAGATATTGAGCTTTTCCTGGTTGTGGAAGAACACAGTCGCTGCATAAGCTTCCTTCGGATCCTAATATTAGGAATGTGTGATGCTTCATTTATTTTTAAGTTCCAGCTCACGTTCCATAGTTTGAAGTTCCAGCTCACGTGGGGAAGACAATGTACACTAGTTCGATTAATTTTACTGTGGAATCGTTTGTAAACAAGTCTCAGGTCAATGCTAAATTTACAGACATATTGAAATTAAAACAAAAATACTGTGCCTTCTATATTGGATCCGACAGGAATGGTGCAACACACTTATGTGAGTAAAAAAAAAATTTTTAAATGTAAAAGAAGTCCCAGGGCTGTGTTTTCAAAATGGGCTACCAAAACGTACGCCCATCAGCAGGCCGGTGTAATAACATTCCTTTCTTGATCTGTGTGTGTGTGTGTGTGTGTGGGTGCGTGTGGTTCATGCTTATATCCACCGATTGGATGGGCCAAGTAATACAAAAAATATATTTTTATTAGTCGCGGGTGGATGAGAAATAAATCATTGTTTGTTTGATAAAGACATTTACAAGCCCTGTGATCCAGAGAATCATTCTGGTTAGCGCTTTTAAAACAATCCCTCATGTGAATCGAACTGACAGGGGAGCTCAAGCTCATTGAATATGCAAATCTTCTCCAATCCTAGCCGTAGGCGTTTACTTCCAAGTCTCCAGTGTGAGACACCCATCAAAACCCAGTGTTCAGGAGAGAGCGTCAAAACCAGTGTAGAAAATAGCCTATTACTTATTAGTTATGATGGGGTTTTTTTATGTAAAAAACACACAAATGTCATTAGTTGACCTCAGACAACAGTATAAAAAAATTAAAAAGCCAGTTCATGACACTTTAAAAAAAATAAAGTGTAATTGCTTTCACTCTTGAACGACCCCATTGTAAAATAAATCACATTGGTTTTGCCTGTTCATTGGTTTGCGTTTCCTCTAATAATGAAACAAACCAAACAGTTTGTCCTGTTCTGATCCCTGTGATGTCATCTGTTCCCTCTCCAGCCTATCAGATCACATACCGCCTGAACTCCACCAATAGCAACACAGCCACGTTTGACGTCTTGAACTCCAGCGCACGGCAGTATACCGTCACCGGATTGAGGCCGGAGTCGGTGTACGTGTTCCGTATCCGAGCGCAGACACGCAAGGGATGGGGAGAGGCAGCAGAGGCTTTAGTGGTCACCACGGAGAAAAGAGGTAATACACGTCATCACGTATCATCGATGGAGCAAGAGCAGTTTAAACTGAGAGTCACATCAATGGTTCTGTTGACATTAAGCAAGACAATTAATCATCATAGGTGTTTCCTTTAGATATTCATAAATAAAAACTAGGTACGCATTCTGTAATTCATTAGTAGCATATGTGCTTCCCTGCTCTTGAGAAAGCGTCGTGTAATCCGTCAAATATCTAGAGTGCGTGTTTGTGTGTTCATGTCTCTGAACAGAGATGTCTAAAGTCCACTGAGGTTGAGTCCAAAACAAATGAAACCCCCTTTAGCCAGACCTGCTTTGGTGTGGTTTAAGACGTCTGGCGGAAGTTTTGCTGGACACATTCCTCTATAGAGCATCAAAATCAGACCTTAGATTATTCATGCAGTGCACAGATCCAGTGTAGAGAGCAGAGGTTTTGACTCATAAAGTGCGCTTATCAAATTAAATATGAGTGTCATACATTTTGCATAATCTAATGTATTTTTTTAAATGTTCACAGTGTCCAGCAGTATTATAAGTGTGCTGAGAAGCAGAGATAATATTATACAAGTTTCTATATGAGTATAGACATAAAAACCAGTATTGAGGATGCTACTGGAAGGTTGTGTTCACCCTGTTTGGTTCGATTAAAACAAACCCTGGTGTGAATGCTCGGTTTGTGCAGTTAATATGAATAAGTGTGAATGATGCCATCCTAACGCTGGTGTACACCAAACAAGCAAAAGATGGGTCTTCTTCCAAATGAACTCTGGTGTGGTTTGAATTTAAAAAAATGAACGCAGCATGGACCAAAGACATGTAAACAAACTAAAAACAGGACATGATGTCACAAGATGCGACCCTAAAAAGCAACGTTGCTCATCACATTTCGGTACAGGCATCAGAACCATGTCTCCTCGCAGCAGATCTTGGTTTGTGTGTGTGACGGAGGGATTCCTGCTGCTGTTTTAACACACTTATTAAACTGTGTGTAGGCTACACATATACAGCAAATGCATTTATTCCAGCACACACCATTGTTTTGGATGTTCGGTAAGTTATGTCTAGAAATATACGTCATAGAAGCCGACCAATCACATTGTGAACATATCCCTATGCCTTAAGTTTCAGTATTTAGGTTCGGTGTTAAAAAGGTTAATCTGAACGCAACTCAAATTTTTTAATTTCAATAAACTCAAAATTTTAAGGCAACCAGGTTACTTACTTTTTTAAGTTAAACCAACAAAAAGATATGTATTTGTTCCCTTTTCATGCATCAGATTCTATAATTTTACAGTTTAGTTCTACTTTCAGAGCACAAT
This sequence comes from Pseudorasbora parva, assembly GCF_024679245.1. Taxonomy (NCBI): domain Eukaryota; kingdom Metazoa; phylum Chordata; class Actinopteri; order Cypriniformes; family Gobionidae; genus Pseudorasbora; species Pseudorasbora parva. Next base: position 33,178,508 of record NC_090192.1, on the reverse strand, counting down.
AACAATGAAGATCTCAGTTAAATTAAATCAAAGTAGGTTAATTTACAAGAACCATTTATATAAACGATTGAACAAACCAATTCATACAATTGTAAATGTTTTGGACTTTAGAACATAGGAGTGAGTTTGATTACTGGCTTTGTTTGATTCAGTTTTAAGTCTTCTTATGCTTGTCCTTTGACCCCCAGCTCGGCCTCAGCCCACCAGCCGTCCCACAGTCCCTCAGGAAAACGTACAGGCACGCAGCGTGCTGTTGTCATGGGAACCAGGCAGCGACGGTTTATCGCCAGTCCGGTATTACACGGTTCAGGTCAGAGAGCTGCCGGAAAAGAACTGGACGGTTCATTCTGCGTCTGTTAGCCATGAGTCCAGTTCCTACATCGTAGACAGGTACAAAAGACATCTGCTGAGACCTTTTGTGGGATTTGATTTTAGCCATGCATAAAGTCACAGTACTTATTGTAACTTTTTACTGGCTTTATGTAAAGCACATTCTGCGTTGCTTCCTGTGTTTTGACTCGCGAGTGTTATTTTTATTTCAGACTGAAGCCCTTCACCTCCTATCAGTTTAGAGTGAAGGCCACTAATGATATTGGAGACAGTGACTACAGTGAAGAGAGTGAAGCCATCACAACACTTCAGGATGGTTAGATCCTTTAACCCTTTCCACTTCTCTTGTACTCTTTATCAATGTTTTATTGTGGACATTAATAAATCAATATTAATATTTATTTTCACTTTTTTAAAATAAGTTAATACTTTTATTGAACAATCTATTAATTTTAATTATTTTATTATTTAATTATTAATACTTTTATTGAACAATCTATTAATTTTAATTAGCATTAATTTGGTGAAAAATAACAGTGAATACTTTTACATTGTTGCAATTAGTTTATATTTCAATTAAATGCTGTTCTTCTGAACTTTCTACTAACCAAAGAATCCTGAAAAAAAGTATCAGTTTAAAAAAACATGGATAATTCACAGTTCAACATTGATAATAACTTAATAAATGTCAAATCAGCATCTGAGAATGATTTCTGAAGGATCATGTGACACTGGAGACTGGTGTAATGGCTGAAATACATGAATACATCTTCAAATAGAAAACACTTTTTTCACAGTATTGTTGTTTTTTACTGGATTCCTGATACTTTCAAAAACATAAAAAATCGTACTTACCATTTTGAACGGTATCCCTATGTAGACAGTGTTGGAGCTCACTAGGCTTTACAACAGAGCCATCAAACACCATATTCTTCTCTACTTGGCTCCGCCTTCCACTTGTCTCTGAATTTACAGTATACAGCCAAGTCATTCTGTATGTGATGTGCATCTCATGAATTGACCATTATGCTGCACACAGATGCCGTTCTGTCTGTATTAGCGTTTTACAGCTGTAATAGCAGCCAAGGTTTTATTGTGAACCCAGGTGATGCTATTGTGTTCCAGCAATGATGTCATTGCTGAAAGCAGTAGAATAAGTGAGGTAATACAGTATCTCTGGTTGCTACGAGACTAAATGATACCTTAGTAACTTTAGTGAAGTGAGACGGGCCCTTCAAAATGCCCGTTTAAAACTAAACGTAACAAATCAGGCTGTGAGACAGGCTTGGCATGCATAGCAATGCAGTGTTTATGTAGCGTAAGACATTGCAGCTGATGCGGCAAAACATTCACAGTGATGCCAAGTACGCAGTTATCTTTCTATTCCTCTCTATTTAATTGTATCTCTTGCTCTCTCCAGCTCCAGACGAATCTCCCACAATCCTGACTGTCACGCCACACACCACAACCTCTGTGCTGATTTGCTGGCAGGTAAGAAGGAGGGATTTTCCACTATGCTTCTCCTTATACATCCACACAAGCCGTGATTTCCATCAACAGTGTTTAATAACAGAGCAGGAAGGCATAGTATGTACCTTAAACACATATTCTCAATGTCACCCCTGCATTACCTCATCAAAGAGGGCTGGTTTTAAAAACTGCAGGTCTCTGGTTCACGTTTTTAGCCATGCAGGTGGAAAAAGGTACGTGATGTAAAAGCTTCCTCCACCAGAACCAGTCCATTCACGCTTTATTAGGGGGGGTTGCTCCGATTTGATCGTTAAAGTTGAGCTTAACATTTTCCGAAGTTTAATCTGACAGTGCAAATATGTCTTCCCTCTGGCTATTAGCAACGCACATGTTTACAAAACATCAGTTACATGCAGTTTCAGTAAAGTTTAAAACACAACCTCAAATCAAATGGCAAAAGCTTAAAGCTAATCTTTTTTTCTGAAGGAGAAATTGAAATTAGGGATGCACCAAAAATGAAATTCTAGGGCAAACCAAAAATTCGGAATGCACTTGGCCAAAAGCCGAAACCAAAAACTGCTTTTTAAAAATGATTCATTACACATTTTGGTAGCACTTTAAGCATTAGCATAGGCGAAGCGTGTGTGACGGGTGAAAAATGTATTATTATTCCAACTGGCTGCCTTGCCAAATCACGTATATGCTTGCCTATTCAAATTATAGTGGTTTTAACTGTGAAGATAAGCACTTTATAAGCAAGAGCATTTATGCTGGGATATGTAGGTTGGTAATAGGCAACACATAGCATTAACTATTTCATGACATTCTATTAAAATGTGTTTTTGAGGAGGAATATCACATCTAGCCTTACCCTAGAGTTGGTTCATCCTCTGCCTTTGAGCATTAGTAAATAGTTAATTCATATTTATATAACATTAATTGACATTAATAAGCAGTTCATAAATACAGTTATAAATGCTTCATTATTGATTTATAAGCATATCTATAATGTGTTTAGGAATTGTATTTTCATATTTTATTAATGATCCATTTATTTATTTTTGTAAGCTCATTATTAAATTGAGAACTATTTAAACCTGGACAGGGAGGCATATATTGTCAGCCATTTTGCATCCTTAATTGCAATTCTGTGTGGTGATACTATTGGCGCAGAAATTCCACACCTCACCTTTAACGACACTGTTGATTATGTGTGGTGACATCCTGTCGTCCTCAGCCCCCTCCTGAGGAGAAGATTAACGGGATCCTGCTGGGCTTCCGAATCCGTTATCGGGAGCTGCTTTATGATCGACTCCGAAGTTTCAGCGTTCATACCATCAGCGGCGCTTCAACCAGCTGGGCAGAACTCACCTGTAAGCATAAATCATACAATATCTTCACTAGTGACGATTATTTTACTAGCGAGATATGGCGAGACATAACCCAAAAACAAAGTACAACATCATTTCCAATGTTGAAACCCTATTTGTTGTAGCGTTTTGACCTTTTGTTGTTGTTTTTGACACACCTAACCAGGTAAACTGTGATTCATTTATCTTTTATATTTATTTCTTATTTATCTTTTATATTAACTAATAGCCCAAAATTATAATGTGAATGTAAAATGTAAATAATTAATAAAAATGTTAAAATAAGAAAAGAAAAAAATATATATAAATTAATCAGTTTATTTATTCATAATTAAAAATAAAGTTTTGGTTTAAAAACCTGCCTGACTATTATTATTACTAAGTGATAAACCAAGCATAATTTCATATTCATTATTAGGTATTTAAAAATATTTAAGCTTATTTCAACAAATGTCCTCCACTTTCTCTCCTGCAGCTCCATATAGCTTGCGTAATCTCAGCGAGCCGTCCCTCACTCAGTACGAGCTGGACAGTAAGTCGTCTCCTGTTTGTTCTTGCAATCTTGCAATTTTTTCCTCCATAAAAATGATATATGATTGTGTCTAATGCAACACAAGTCAAGTCTTGACATAACTGAGAATATGCAGTCTGGATGTTTAGGCTGGCTGTTATCAGCAGGCCTGTTCTCACCTCACATCTAGAGTGGTAATGAAGTTAAGAGCCGGGTCTGGTTTCTCTCTGCCGTTGATGTCTGCAAGAAGAGCAGTGTGTAAATTGAGTTCAGATAAGCAGACTTACTCATCACTTGGAATCGGAGCCGACAGTGTTCGGGGAGAGTGAATCAAAGTTAATGAAACAAAGATAGTGTAATAGAAAGAAAATCACATTGATTGTCTTTTGTTTTTGTTTTTTTAGTAGATCAACTCAGTGCCAACGATGTATGAAGAAACTGTTATTTGTGCTTTTTGTAGATCTTTTGAAACACAAGCGATATGAAATCAGAATGAGTGTGTACAATGCTGTTGGTGAGGGACCAACTAGCTCACCACAGGAAGTCTTCGTTGGTGAAGCAGGTAAAGCTTTCTTTTCCATTATGTTAAAGGGATAGTTCACTTTAAAATGTCATCCTTTACTCACCCTGAAGTTCTTTCAAACCTGTATGAATTTATTTCTTCAGCTGAACACAAGGGAAGATATTTTAAAGAATGTCAGTAACCAAACAGTTAACTACTATGGAAGTCAATGGCTCCAGGTAACTGTTTGGTTACTGACATTCTTCAAAAAATCTTCCCTTGTGTTCAGCTGAAGAAAGAAATTAATACAGGTTTGAAACAACTCGAGGGTGAGTAAAGGATGACAGAATTTTCATTTTAAAGTGAACTATCCCTTTAAGTCCTTTCTTTGCTGACAAATGAAAAATAACAAAACTTCACATCACATCAATCTGCTCTCACAGTTCCCACTGCCCCGCCTCAAAATGTGGTCATCCAATCAGCTACTGCAACACAATTTGATGTAACGTGGGACCCGCCTCCGCTGGAGACTCAGAATGGAGACATTCAGGGTTATAAGGTCAGACTCTGATGACTAAGTGGAAAATGCTTTTAGTGTGACTGCCATGTGTATTTTCTGTATGATGAGAAGTTCTTGACCTTCCCTGACTCATGGGATTTCAATGAAATGAAAATACTATATTTTAGTTCTATACGGGTTTTTTTTTTTTTTTATTAATATTTTGTATTTTTAGGGGATTTTATGGTAAATTATATGTATGCTTTATTTATAATGCATGTATTCACTTTTTGAGCATAGAATGGCCTGAAATGACCTGCAAAAAAAATTCCAGTAAATCTTGAATCCTTTAGAGCACACACACACATAAGTTTTAAAAAGTGAACTTAAAAAAAGTTTTTATCACCCGGTTTCACAGACAAGGCTTAAAATAGTCCAAGACTAAAATGCATTTTTGAGCTGTTTAAATGAAAGCAACTTGCACTGCATGTGCATGTCTTGAAGCATGTCAGTGCCATATTTTTTGTCTCAAGATGCACATCAGTAATGTTTTTTTATTGATGACATGATTATAAAAGTTACTTAAATGTCCTGATTGAATGAAGGCCTACTCCTGGCTTAATCTAAGCCTTGTCTGTGAAAATGATCCTATATGAAAAAACAACATGTTTTACTCTAAAACTGCAACAAAACAACAAAAATAATCTAAGCAACATTTGAAAAAACAAGTTGTGTTCCAAATGTGAGCTTGATATCTCAAAAAATGTGCTTTCAGTAAGATTTTGTTTGGGCGCAGTACCAAAGATTTCCACTAGATGAAATTTGTCTCCCATTTATTTCCAAGGTGGTCATTTTTGACCGTGAGGAGTACAAGTGTCACTATTTTTTTTCAGGACCATTTAACATTTAAAATCGTGTCCATGATTTTGTTGTGTACATATAGCAAGTGCCAAAACCCTCTACCAAGTTTTGTACTGTTCAGATTAAGTAAAAAATTACACACAAAACAACATCATATTTTTCAGAGAACCAGAGGTTAAAAAAAGTTAGAATAAGCAATGAGGCAGGGGAAGAGAGTTGCTTCCAAGAGAGTTGTAATGTGACCGTCACATAACAAAAAGGAAAAAAATATCTTGGGACACCAAAGTGCTCAAAGTTGAAAAACACTTAAAATAGACATACAGAACAATTATTGCAGGGTGACCTATTGTTTTCTTTTTGCAGATTTTCTTTTGGGAATATCAACGTAAAAATGAGACAGAGAAACTGCGGACACTTTTCCTGCCAGAGGGAGGGGTGAAGCTCAAAAATCTAACAGGCTACACCACCTACATGATCAGTATTGCTGCTTTCAACGCAGCCGGCGATGGGCCACGCAGTCCACCAACCAGAGGAAGAACCCAACAAGCTGGTGAGGAAAAGTTCTGTCCTTACCTGTCTCTTTTAGGGCCTTCATGTGTCTCTCAACAAAAACACTCGTTCTGGGTTATTTGCCAAGGACATAATGGACCGAGTACTGGAAGGCCACTATGTTATCTGACACTTGAAACCCCCCTTTTCTTTTTAGACTTTAAAGCTGAAGTGAGGTATTGTACTTTAGCCACTTATTTTACAGTAAACACACGTACAATCAATTAGGAGTTTGGAATGATGGGAACTATTTCAAATAAAGTCATTATTTATGTGTCTAAGACCTTCTGGAATGTGAACCACTGCTGAAAACTGGCCAAGAAATATCAAAACCCCAACAAGCTATCATTTGCTTCTAATCAGTAAATCTGCTATATGCATTTGTTTGTGTGTATAAAGTTCGGTCTGATGAAGCAGAGTTATTTCTGCCTTCTTCAGCTCTTGCGGTTTTCATTCAGCATGCCTGTGAGTTGGCTCATGGCTCAGAGCGTCTGTGGGACAGTCTCTAGATTGTTCTCTTTTTTTAAAGGAGATGCTTCCCCTGGAGTGTAAAAGAAATATGCTTTTCATTTGATTGCCAAAGAAGTGACCATTTTTGTCATCCGATATTATAAACTTGGCAAAATTTGTAGATTCCAGGCTATTTTGTTAAATGTGGGCTTTTGGTTTCACTGTCCAAGTAGTTTATAATAAGGCATATACAAATTATTTTTGAAGCAAATGGCATATTTCCATTCTGTAAAAATGAAGGGTGGAAATCACACTGGGTTTATTCATTGCTTTTTGATGAAGAAAAGATTATGTGACAAATATGATAAACTTCACCACTGGTATAGTCTGATTCTCAAGGGAATGATTCTCATGAACTGGTTTATGATCAGTCAAAGAGACTGACCAGTCATTAGTTTGAGTGTCAAATAACTTGTTAATATTTAGGGCCCTATCATACACCTGGCGCAATAGCAATTGTTTTTTGCTAGATTATCTTTTTATCATGTTATCATTTTCACGTCCAGCGCCACGTTGTTTAAATAGCAAATGCATTGGCGCCCATTTGTTCATCCATGAGGCTGGTCTGAAAATGATGTGTGTTCAGGCACATTGCTGGCGCGCTGCTATTTAGAGGCAACTGAAAGCTCCTTTCACCACCATTGACCTACACAAACCTAGTTTAAAGTCGATAGCGTAATGTTTTTTGTGTTAAAGGGCGCATTAGTAATATGCGCCTATTGACGGGGACACGATGCGTGGACACACAAGTTCCTCTCCGGAGAAGCATTCAGTCTTTCTGCTCGCAAACTCCGCCATGGTGCGAGCGCAACTGGCTTTTAAAGGGAATGGGAGATGAGACAGACAGTTCAGTTTTATTCATCCATTCAGGAAATTTAATTTGCACAGGTGCCACACACATAATTTATACAATCACACACATATCATTTCAATTACAATTGATTTAACTTAGAAATAGCAGTCGGTATGAATGAGTGTTTAAATCTCTTCGTTGTCCCCCCTATTGCTCTATACCTACGACCTGATGGAAGTACCACAAACTCTCTATGTAATGGATGGGAAGAGGAATTTTTTATCACGTAGGCTTTTTTTAACAATGCTCTCTTTAAAAATATCTTGAAATTATATCTGTGTAACTCCAATAATCCTAGATGCAGTCTTGATTAACCTCATCAATCTATTCCTTCTAGACAAAGTCATACAGACTGATTGCTTCATTGCATGTTAAGCCCAAGAAACACACCCATGACTCATTAAGAGATCTAGATACAACCCTTTTGGATCCTCAACCGTTTATTCCGTTGTTAAACTTGCAAAAGTTGATTTGGACACGCCCTAAGTGCAACTGAGCCATACGCTTCAGACCACACATTTAGATTGTTAAAATAGGGCCCTTAGTTTGTACATTACGCTCCTGTCACTTTAATAACAGATCCAAAATACACGAGATTTCTTTCCATGCTGTTTTCTTTCACATACACATTCACATACATGACCGAAGTCCTATAAATAGGTCCCCTAAATAATTAATCGCAAAAATATTTTTTTAATTGTGGCATTAAGATTGTGTGTGGTTAAAGTATTATTAAAGGGGGGGTGAAACACTCAGTTTCAGTCAGTGTCATGTCAATCTTGAGTACCTATAGAGTAGCATTGCATCCTGCATATCTCCGAAAAGTCTTTATTTTTTTTATAATTATATAAGAAAGATGCGCTGTTCCGAGTCTTTCCGAAAAAAGCCGAGCGGGTGGGGGCGTGTCGTGTGAGCGGAGCTAAATAATGACGTGTGCACGCCGCTGCTATTGAGTTGAGTGCGTCGAGTGCGTCGTAAAGCTGTCATCCCTAACAGCGGGGAAAAAACTTTATTCAAAATAAAAATATGGCTTTTAATCAGATACAGCCATACATCTATGATCCGGAATCAGACCCAGAGGCTGCAGTTGAACAGGAGCAGCAGCAAAAACGACTAGAGCAGGACGTCTCTATGTGGTACAAGTTATACACTAACTATATAATATGCTTAGCAGCTTGTGTTATTTACATATTTATACTTGAATTATATCGTCGTATTTTTGTCTTTGAAGGTGTACATGTGGGAAGTGCAGTTGTGCACGTGTGTTTGTGTGTTTACGCGTGGTTTGTGTAGACAGGTTAAGTTAGTGTTTACATAGATAGACACGGAATAGTAGCGCATTTGAATGAAGAAGCGTGCTTATTTAGTTTAACATATTTCCCCCCTCTTTGTGTATTGTTGAGTGCTTTTACAATACACAAACATAAAGTTACACATATAGTGGCCAGCTAAACAAATGTACACGCACTACACATCGCATGCTCCATTGATCAATTTCTATATATAGTAATATATATAGTAACTATACGTGATCATGTTTGGGCTACTTGATGAGCATAGACACAGACATTTGAAGCAGTCTAACTCACCGCCCGCGGTTCTAACGTTGGGACTGCTCCATCCTTCAGCATTAGGCTATTGGAAAATCCGGCGTCATGCTGGGCCTTGTTTATGAAACAGTCGGCACCGAAATGCAGTGAACAGATATAAACATTCGCGCAACTCAGTTGCTGATCCGGAAAAGCAAATTACATCCACTGTTGCCTTACCGCGGGGTTTTGGGGGAATCTGTGCAGGACTGTCTTGGTCTGGCAACCAAAAACGCACTTTTTGATGTCATTGTTAATTGTGCACATTACCTGTGCAGCGCAGCCTACGAGCGCTTTGATGGGGGTAGCCTGTTGCTTTCGCTCTCTCCCTCTCTCTCTCTCCCTCTCTCTCTCTCACACGCTTCCGGTAGAATTGTCCGTAAGGCCCATACAAGGAAATTCCGCCCCCACTAACGTCAATGGGGACGCATGATCGCAAAAAACTTGCCGAAACTTATGACTAACCGGAAGTAGTATTTTTGACAAAGAAATACTCCCATCAAACGTCCACCTTAACTTTTGAAACTTTGTCCATGTTTAGTATGGGATTCCATGTCTTTAACAGTGTAAAAAGATCAGTATGCATGAAACAGCATTTCACCCCCCCTTTAATTGTTGAGAGCATTGTTTAACTTTGTAGTTGTGACATGTAATAGCTTGACAGTTAATATCAATATTACTTGTTAATATCATGAATAGCTGATCCAGAAAACACTTTGAGTGGCATTAAATGATTTTGCCTCAAGCTGTGGAGCTCAAATAGTGAAAGAAGTACAATAAATCAGCAAGATTCTATCTTCTCACTATCTGTGTCTGTCTTTTTTTTTTATCTAAAAAGATGTCTCTATATTATGTCTCATCCCAAAAGATAAAGACAGGCAAAGCATGACAGGTAATTTTGTTCTTGCTGTTTTTTGTTCCAAGAAAGGTTTAAAGTCTCAATCCCAGGAAAAGGAGACAAGCAGCCGTGTTCAAGCCATTGAGACTGTCTGCCGTGTCTCTTCTGATTAGCAGATGTTTTCTCTTTCAGCTCCCAGCGCTCCCAGTTTCATCCATTTCAGTGAGCTCACCACCACTTCTGTCAACGTGTCATGGGGCGAGCCTGTCTTTCCGAATGGCATCATCGAGGGTTACAGACTCATCTACGAGCCCTGCATGCCTGTTGATGGTCAGTGACTTTCTTCTTTCTTAAGCCCTTTAGGTTAAAAGTTCCTTTTTCTAACCCTTTACTATGCCTATACATGATTATTACTAGATAATCATGAGTTAAATTTATGTAGTCAGTTAGGAATCGTGTGTGTGTGTGTGTGTGTGTGTGTGTGTGTGTGTGTGTGTGTGTGTGTGTGTGTGTGTGTGTGTGTGTGTGTGTGTGTGTGTGTGTGTGTGTGTGTGTGTGTGTGTGTGTGTGTGTGTGTGTGAGTGTGTGTGTGTGTGTGTGAGTGTGTGAGTGTGTGAGAGAGAGAGAGAGAGAGAGAGAGAGAGAGAGAGAGAGAGAGAGAGAGAGAGAGCATGGGGTGTTGGGCCCAGAAACACAAATCTTTCCAGAGTTGTTTTAACGTCAAATTGTCAATAATGATATTATTATAATCAGTCAGGGTCCACAATTAACATTTGCCACACCTGCCAATAGTGGGTTATTAAAAAGGTTCTAGTCAACTCCTTAACTGTCCATGAATTTATATTTTGCATAATGTTTATTTAAATATTATCTATATTTTAAAATAATTTAGCTATTTTTCCCTTTCTTGTTTATGAGAAATAGCACAGATCATCAGTCACTTGTTATTTTAATATTATATACTAAATGTATTAATATTTTAAAAAACATTTAACATTTTTATATTGACGGTGGTATTTAAATTGTAAGTCTGTAATTTGTAATTGTAATTTTTTCATGTGCCTTTGTCCTTTTGTCCTTTTTTATTAGTTTTATATATTATAGCGATTATATTGAGAAATAAATGTTAAGTGGTCTCTTAATTTTTTTCCATTTTAAAATTCCATTTCCATTTTCAATGTTATATATATATATATATATATATATATATATATATATATATATATATATATATATATATATATATATATTTATATATATATATATATATATATATAACATTGAAATATATATATTGAAATATATATATATATATATTTATATATATATATATATATATATATATATATATATATATATATATATATATATATATATATATATATATATATATATATATATATTGAAATATATATATATATATTGAAATATATATATATATATATATACATTGAAATATATATATATATATATATATATATATATATATATATATATATATATATATATATTATATAATTATTATTATTATTATTATTATTATTATTATTATTATTTATTTTTGTAATTCAATCTATTTTATTTCAGTTAGTTGTCCAGGCAGGCATTCTAATGATAATTTAAGCTTTTTAAATAACTTTTTAATCTATTTGTTTTTACTTATTTCAATTTTATTTCTTTTTTTAATTGTAATAGTCTTCATTTTAGTTAATAAAAACACTGCTTACAAGATAACCACTGTCTGGTAAAACAGCATCTGTGACAGGTCCTTGATTTTGTTCTTCATATGTGGTACCTTTCAGTGGCTTGTTATGGTTTTATGGATTTCTGGAGGAAACTTAAGTAGTTCATGATAAAGTTCTTATGATAAAATATACACTGTTAATTTTGGACCCTGCTATCAATATTCATATGCCTACAGTATGGTTGAAATGAGATCTACACCCATGTGGGAGTGTGTGTTGAGCTCCTGTTGCCTGAACTAAAAGCAGTGTGTTTGTCTAGAGTCCTCAGTGGCCTGTGTCGACTGTCTTCACTCCCCCTCCCCCCCAGGAGTCAGTAAGATCGTGACGGTGGACGTGAAGGGGAATGCCCCATTGTGGCTGAAAATCAAAGACCTGGCGGATGGCGTCACATACAACTTCCGCATTCGCGCCAAAACTTTTACCTATGGTCCAGAGGTGGAGGCCAACATCACCACAGGACCTGGTGAAGGTCTGTCTGTCTGTCTGTATGCTAGAGCCGTTGTCCTAAGCTAAGCTTCAGCTGAGCTCATGTAACCCCATTTCTTCTTTGTGATCAGGAGCCCCGGGCCCTCCTGGTGAGCCCTTCATCTCTCGATATGGCTCCGCCCTCACCATCCACTGGGCCAATGGGGATCCTGGACGAGCACCCATCACACGCTATGTTATTGAGGCCAGACCCTCAGGTGAGATCATTAAAAATACGAATGAGCGCATGCTAGTTAAACATTGGAGCCATGGCTTTGTGAACCTTGGTTCTCATATGGGAGTTGCAGGCTTGTACCAGTTACTTTCCCCTTGTATTCGAACTTCCTGTCTTTTGTTTAAAGTCTTTGCCTATAAAAAGAGTCACATCTCAAAGACTGCGATTTAGTTAAATATATGTGCTGCGTGTTTCAGAGTGTTCAGACTTGTAAGTGCTGTTGTCAAAAAAAATAATAATGTTCTCATAATTGGTTTGAACCCAGATGGACGGCTTTCCTTGTTCCCTTTTTGTTCTCCAAACACCCCATCCCCACCCCCAAAATAGTGTGAATAAAACCAAATTGGATATTTACCAGAAATAGAGTAAAATTAATTAACTACATTTTAGCTTGCAGTGAAAAAAATAGTTGGATTCAAGAAAATGAGTAAGCCCAAGTCAAATCTTCAGTGTCTCCGACTGGCCCAGACTGAGCATGAAGTCTGTTTTTCAGTCAAAATCATAGATACAATTGTCCCAAACAATGAAGAGTGATTCCATATGCCTCTGGAAGAAAAAAAAAGATGCTGATGGCAAGTTCGTGTCCGACGAAGGAGTTATATTGATGTGAGCGTTCCAACTGAGACAGCGCAGATCAAATTTCCTCAGTGACTGAGGAGAAAACCTCGAATGAGAAAAGAGAGAGTTCTGGGGGAGGAGCAGATGGGATTGATTTAAGAAACTGTGTGCGTTACAGATCCGTGCATTAGGAATATTATTGTCACCCTCATCCCTCAAGATCTCACCCTGTAATTTCTCTGTCTGGCTTGGCACATGACACCAGGACTTGACAGCATCTCTCTCTCTCTTTTCTCTCTCTCTCTCTCTCTCTCTCTCTCTCTCTCTCTCTCTCTCTCTCTCTCTCTCTCTCTCTCTCTCTCTCTGTCACTGAAGGCGCTTGAGGTTCTTAGTAGCACATTAAACACATTAGACATAGCAGCAATGACATGTGATCTACTGTGATGATTTTATTTGATGAGATCTAGCCTCAGGATTATTAGTTCTGACAGCTGCTGCTGTGTGTTAGACACACACACACGCACAGACACACATACACACACACACACACTCATGTCTAGTTCACTATCTTTTTTGGTTTTTATACTGTACAAACTGTATATTCCACCCTAATACACTAACCCTAAACCTACCCATCGCACAAAACTTTCAGCATTTTTACATTTTTAAAACAACTCATTCTCTATGATTTATAAGCTTGTTTTCACTCATAAATCCTAAATTGAGGTCCCCACGGTGACACAAGTCCTCATGAGTCTGTGTGCATTGAGGTTGAAGTCCCCACCTGCTTTGCTACTATGTATGACTAGGCCTGTTTCTTTCTAAAAAAAAATTCAGATGAAGGCTTGTGGGACATCTTAATCAAGGACATTCCCAAGGAAGTGACATCATACACCTTCAACATGGATATCTTGAAACAGGGAGTCAGCTATGACTTCCGGGTCATTGGGGTGAATGACTATGGGTACGGGTCTCCAAGCCAACCGTCACCATCCATATCAGGTTAGTTCAAGTTTGGTTTAGTAAAAGTGAAAATCAATCTGAAATCATACTTAAGTCAAATTGTCTAATGATATATGCCATTTTTATTTTTTTTATTCCAGCCCAAAAAGTGGCTCCATTCTACGAGGAATGGTGGTTTCTGGTAGTGGTGGCCCTGGTCGGCCTCATTTTCATCCTGCTTCTAGTTTTCATCCTCATCATCAGAGGCCAGAGCAAGAAATATGCAAAAAAATCTGACTCAAGTATGTCTTTTTATCTATCTATCTATCTATCTATCTATCTATCTATCTATCTATCTATCTATCTATCTATCTATCTATCTATCTATCTATCTATCTATCTATCTATCTATCTATCTATCTATCTATCTATCTATCTATCTATCTATCTATCTATCTGTCTGTCTGTCTGTCTGTCTGTCTGTCTGTCTGTCTGTCTGTCTGTCTGTCTATCTGTCTGTCTGTCTGTCTGTCTGTCTGTGTATTTGTTTATTCGTTTATGTCAATGGGTCATTCAGTCAGATGCATGATGAATGGTACAGCATTGTTGTTGCTGTGACATCATCAGTGTGGTATGCGTGTGTAAATGTGCGGTCAGCATTTCTGTAGTAAGAGCAGGCAGAACGCAACAGTACTGAGGGGCGGGTCAGTCATGTGGGTCACTAAACATGTTAAACAAACTGAGGGAGCATGAGAGGCCTAGTTTTTCCTTCCATACAAAAACACATTCCATCACACAAATGTCCAACACACACACATATACGCACCATTCACACAACGCCACTTGTGTCAGCCCAGAACTTTTTTACCTTAATGAGGGTGTTGAGCTCCAAGAAGGCCACAATTATGGCCTTGTGGTTTTGGTGACAGCATTATGTGATTGTGATCAACCCAAAACAAACTTAATTTTTGTTCCATTAATTTAGACCCAACGCATCATGTGATGCATCGTGCTTTGGTCCAAACTGCATCTTAAGATCTCTTAATGGCTCTATATCTAATCCCATACAGCCAACAATTCCAACTGCAATGCACTGGCACATGGAGAGATGGTGAGTCTGGACGAGAGCCGCTTCCCTGCCTTGGAGCTGAACAATCGTCGACTGTCAGTCAAAAATTCCTTTTGCCGCAAAAACGGTGTCTATACCAGGTCAGTTTCCGTCTATCTTTGTCTCAAAGATAGGTTTTTACATTTTTTTTTTTACAATTATTAGGATTGCACAAAAAAAAAACCTTCACACAGTTATTCTTAACTTGACACAGCAGTACATTTCACACTCTACAAACCCATTTTGTCACTCATAAAACAGTGACCTAACAAACACTTACTACAGGTAGGCACTGTTTTCTTTTGAAAAAATTACTTTACAAAAGAAGAATGACGCCTCACTTCTGTTTAGAATTCAGTGCATGTTTACATTCCAGTACATAATTATTAAGATTTCCGCTTTTGTATAGATGGTATTGGATTTGTGCAGGTGTTCAGCTAATTGTTTTTATAGTATTTCAGTTTTTAGATTTGAAATGTAGTTCAATATGATATATTAGAGTAGAAATTTAGAAAATTGCTTTCTTATTCAAATTTTGTATCATGTTAAAGGATTATTCACTTCAAAATGAAAATTTCCGGATAATTGACTCACCCCCATCTCATCCAAGATGTTCATGTCTTTCTTTCTTAAAATCTTTTGAAAAAAATGTACATAATGGTTTTCAACTGCAACCAATGGGTTGAAGGTCCAAATCAATGCAGTTTCAAAGAGCGATTCGAAGGCTCTGCACGGTCCCAGCTGATGAATAGTGTCTTATCTAGCGAAACCATCGGACATTTAAAAAAAAAAAAAAAAAAAAAACAGCAACATTTATACACTTTTTAACCTCAAATGCGTGACTTCTTTGTTGTCATTCTTCACTGCGTATGATGTCATCACTCCAGAAAGGTCACGTCCGTGGCGTAGGTGGAAGTACTGACCCAGTGCAGAAAGACTCCATCTCATCCTCCAACTTGTCCGACATTGTTGTTTTACTGTATTTTGGTAAAGGGTGTTTGATTTAGTCTTTGCATATTCGTTTTAACACTGGGTCAGTACTGCCACGTACTTCAAGTGTGTGACCTTTCTGTTAGTTATTATATTTTATTATAGATATTTTACTTTATAACATGTTAAATATGGATATTTTTCTTACACAAACCAATCGATTAACTTCAGAAGGTGTGGATTACTTTTATAATGGATGGATTCACTTTTTGGGGCTTTACATTTTGGGCTACCATTCACTGCCATTGTATAATGCTAGGAAGAGCCAGGACATTTTGTAATATTACTCTGATTGTGTTCGTCTGAAAGAAAAATGACGCCTACGATGGCTTGTAGGGTCATTCAATTATGGGGTAATTTTCATTTTGGGCAAATTATCCCTTTAAGTTTAAGAGTTTTAAAAAAGTATGTAACAGGTAAATTGGCATATGCATACATGTTTCTTTCTGTGTGAGGAAAAATAATTTGATAGTTGTAGTAATTGAATTGTATTTTGTGCCAAAGCAATGCAAAATATTCCATCGTTTATTCCATAAAGACTGCTGTTGTAGAGTTTTGCTGTGTGAAGAGTTTTGAAAAAGTGGCATAAGTATTGCATTTGTTAAAAAAAAAAAAAAAAGAGCATGCAGGTTTTCCTGCTGAAATATGTCAGCGACTGAGTTTTGGAATGGTCATAAAAAATCACTCAAAGGACTGCAATAGCTGCTATTTAATATGCAAATTTCACTTTGCCCAATGGGTTGAGAAATGTTATATGAAGTGGTAAATCAATTATAATACGTGCCTATTTTGTACTTTGCACATAGAACTATTAAACTCCCATAAAGCATTAACCACGTGGCAGTAATGGGGCAAAAATAGCCCAGAATCTTGGAGTTACATGGAAAGACTGATGGGAATACCAAATGGCTACCTTCATAAGATCCTACTTTCCATCATAAAACTCAATATAAAAGTTTCTGTTTCCACTAATGATGCCATTTCTCTCTGACATGGCACAGGCTAAGTGCAATAACAGATTTGGGTTCGTGACCTCCCCTATACTGCCACCGTTCGTTATGAAACTGGACTGTTTAAAATATATGCACAAAACTATTAATGCAAAGATTATGTTACATGTTTTCGACTTTTTTAACATCCACCTGGCAAGAATCACAAGTCAGATTTCTTATAAAAGTACTACCAGACCTCTCCTCAACAAGATGCATGATGCGTTATATTTTTGAATATAGTAAAGCATTGTCATGAAAAGACTCTCACACCTGTAGAGATAAATCCAGGTGCGGCAGGTGTGTAGAGCCAATTCCACTTGAGAAATCCGCCCTATTATCACTCTTTAGTTCTCAGCATCTGCCTTCCTTCATCCTGGGTCACCTTGAGGAGGATCAAAGGTCCTCCGGTCTTTGAGGGGATGCCAGGCTCTTTCCTCTGGCCGCAGATTAATGGAGAGGTTTGGGAGGAATGCGCAGATGAAGTTCCACAGGCTTTGTTCTCCCTCGGGTGGGGGGTCTAAGAAGCCTGAGTTGGACTGCGGGTTCACCGACTGAGAGGATCAGGGAAGTGACTGAAGAACCTCAGGAAAATCTTAGAAAAGTGACAGGAGCATCAAGGTGGAAAGAATCAAAGACGTTGACACTGCAAAGTGTTTCCTCAACAGGGCAGAGAGAGGGTTCAAGCGAGCTGTCTTGCTGTTATAACCTTAATAGCTTTATGACATATCAGCTCGAGTAGCACAATACAGAGAGAAGGGGGTCTGGGATTTGAGATCTAAAAGCGTCGTCTTTCTTTTAAGATTCTTCTGAGTATCTGTCATGCCATGTGGTTTCTCAAACAAAGCCCGCCATCAGGACAAAACTTTATAGCGAACAGCATTTGTTTCCCATTGACTTGAGAGTTTTGGGGTAGTTCATATGGGATGCCATACACAATAGCTATTTTTACAGGAACAGTCCATTTTTTTTGAAAACAGGCTGATTTTCCAAGTCCCTTAGAGTTAAAGAGTTGAGTTTTACCGTTTTTGAATCCTTTCAGCCGATCTCTGTATCTGGCGGTGGCACTTTTAGCATAGCTTAGCATACATCATTGAATCAGATTAGACCATTAGCATCACGCTTACAAATGACCAAACACTTGTGTAATATTTTTCCTATTTAAAACTTGTCTATTCTGTAGTTACATAGTGTACTAAGACCAACGGAAAATTAAAAGTTTAGATTTTTAGACTGATATAGATAAGAACTATTATCTCATTCCTGCGTAATAATCAGGGAACTTTTTTGCCATACAATGGGTGAAGCAGCGCAGTGATTTATGCAGAAAATAGTTCCTAGCTATATCGGTCTAAAATAAAATTGCAACTTTTCATTTTCTGTTGGCCTTAGTACATGGTGTATCTACAGAAGAGTCAAGTTTTAAATAGTCTTTGGTCATTTTTGAGCGCGATACTAATGGAGTAATCAGATTCAATGATGTATGCTAAGCTATGCTAAAAGTGCCACCGCCAGATACAGAGATCGACTGAATGGATTCAAAAACGTAAAACTCAACTGTTTAACTCTAAGGGAGTTGAAAAATAAGCTTATTTTTTATAAAAATTGAAGTTTTCCTTTAAAGAACAGGCCTACATTATGTTGGTTAAATTTGAAAACAAGGAAGCACAGACTCATTGGACTCCTTGTGACTTTTATCACAAAGGATTTATCCTACACTGTCAGAAAAAAGGCACATTTCTGTCACTGGGGCGATACCCTAAGGTACAAAACCAAAAAGGTACTAGTATGTACCTTTAAGGCACTACAATGTACCTTTAAGGTACTAATACGCACTCTTTAAGTACTGATATGTACCTTTTAAGGTACTAGCATGTACCATTTAGGGGTTAGTAAGATACAAAGAAGTACCTTTTCACTTTTGTACCTTAGGGTACCGCCCCAGTGACAGCACTGTCCCTTTTTTCTAAGAGTGTAAAGGATTAGATTACATATTTCTGGTATGTTGGTGTAGCTTATGATTCTGTTTGCTGTAGCTGTATTTGAGTATTTAGCAACTATGTTCATGTTCTCTTGGAATCGTAAATGCAGGTTTGAAATCAACAGTGTGGTTAGAGAAATGTGCAAACAACTTGTACACACACAGACTGCAAACGTTGGCAAAACACAGGCACTGTGTGGATGTGGAATTTGTTTTGGAATGGTTCAGCATCAGTGGCAATGGTTCTGAAAATCTTTTTGCTATCTCTTGCTAAAGTGTCTATGTAAAGGCATAGTGAAACTTGTACAAACACTTACAGTAAAATATTTTTTAAAGTTGACAGAAGAGTAACATAAAAATGTTTTCAAACCACAGTCAGTAAAAGAGGTTTTTATATTTTAAAGAGCATATTCATAATCTGGAATTTGCAAGGCATTTTCTTTGCTGCTCTCCGCTGCAGTGTCACAGAGACTTGATTATGCAGAAAACCCTCCAAGCTGGAATTTTACAGTGGTCCCATGATGCTCATAAAGAATCCCCTCTAAATACAAACACACACCCCCACACACTATATTTCATTCACCTAACAAAGAGACAAGTGTCTTCAGTTAGAATTACAGCCAACCATTTTTTTGAAGATGCTTGAGACTGTACTGCAGTCAGATGTAGTTTGAACCTTCCAAAAAGCAAGGTTAATTTACCATCACATATACCTTGAACTCTCGGTTGATTAACCCATACCTTTCTTACTTGAGGTATGCTGGTTCCAAAAACACGCCCGTTAGTAAGTTGACAACCCAGAGTATGTTCCCGGTTAACTCACAAGACTTTCTAAACAGAGCGATGAATCGATGATGCACCATGGAAACATACACACACACACAAAAAAACATTTTACTTCTTTCTTCATTTTGTTTAATGTCGATTTCGCATTGATTGGCCATTGCGTTCTAGAAATCAACAAACATGTCCATGATTGGCTACATTACTTACCAAAGAGAAACATGTTGGGAAATGAATCATTTGATGAGCACAAATACATATGCGCATTGGATCTTTTGCCGATTATTTTTCGCTAATAATATGTAATATGCTATTATTACGAAGAAAACAGATCCTAGAACCAGCAGAGTTGGGCAGCTTTTCCATCTAAAAGCAATCGGTAGGAGATTCAGCAGATGGCAGTGGTTTGAGTGGGAAAATGACAAGCTATTATCAAGTGAGTCTCCCTCGGTCTGGAGGACGGCACAGGGATGACCATGGGGTCCGTGGCCATATTATATAACTGTCTATATGAAAAAGTTTGTGATATTAATAGAACTACATTAATTATATAATACGCATCTAAATACCTATTACACAAACTAACCCTGGAGCATAACCTGCTCCAGACTACTTACATACCCTGAAATGTGCCTCCGTTATTTGGAACTGAAAGTTGAGGTTATCTGCTTACTTACTCTTAAACATACCCTGATATGTCACATAACCTGCTTTCTGGAACACCCGCCAGATGCAACACATTTTCTAGAAAATACGGTGTATATGTATGTATATGATCTGCCGGTGATTTGATTTCGCCCCACAAATAGAAACCTGTACATTCATTTCTACTGCTTCTGTTGCACTTTTGTGTAGAGTGGCTTATCCACCTGCCGTGCGATTGGTGGGTTAAACATGATGATGGATAGAGAAGCGATGAGTCATTTGAATTATGCTCGTTGGTCACTCCTCCTGTGTAGGAAATACAGAGCAGACTCCCCAGACCAATCTTAAATTGAGCCTGGTCTGGTGTTAGCCAGACAAGTTCATATATATATATATATAGGATACTTTAAATTCAGAAATTAGACTTTTGGATTAGATTTTTGTAATCATATAATTGTTTACATTAACATGTTTATTAATACATTAAAAAAATCATCAATTAAAAATTTGGAATAATTTTTTTCCCCTATATATTTAAATTAAGAAAAGTGAACTTTATGTTAAAAGCAATAGTAATTTAAAATATTCATCCTGTCATCAGGTCACCTCCTCGACCCAGTCCAGGCAGTCTGCACTATTCTGATGAGGACGTCAGCACCAAGTACAATGACCTGATCCCAGCAGAGAGCAGCAGTCTCACAGAGAAGCCTTCAGAGATCTCAGATTCACAGGTAACAAACATTCTGTCACATTATCAGTCCATGTCTGTTAATGCTTGTTAGAGGGACAGTTCAACTGAAAATTACTCACCCTCATTTCACTTCAAGAGGGTGTCATATTATGCCCCTTTTCACAAGATGTAATATAAATCCCTGGTGTTCCCAGAATGTGCCTGTGAAGTTTCAGCTCAAAATACCTCCCAGATCATTTGACAAATTAGCAAAATTGTACAATTTTGTAAGCTTTAAAAGAATATTAAAGCACCTGGAATACCATGCATACAGACTTGCAGACTACTTTTGAGTTTGTTTTTTTTAGTTCCGATACATTTATTCTCCTTTTACATTTATTCTCCGAATACAATTATTCTTCTCTAGTTTTACTCCTTTTTCCCATTGTAATTGTATGGCACAGACCAAAATATATCTTTTTGTGTTCTATTGAGGAAATACATTTTGGGTGAACTGTCCCTTTAACCTCCAAGCATGCTATATCTAGTTACATTCATTTAGAATAGGACCTGTTGAAATTCCCTTATCACACACTTTTATTAGGACAAGACTCGCTGTGCTGAAACTTTCTCAAAAGTAGGATACAGCCCTCCAGGAAAGGTCTGTTATACCCTACTTGAGATTTTGGCTGTATTACTTGAGCATGGCTTCAATCCTAGGTCCTGTGGGTGGTTCGTTTTTTTTATCATGTCCAGAACGTTCTGCTGCACCCTAGTTCATTCTCTCCAGATTGTGTTTCCTGAGGCACAGGTTGAAAATTCTGTGGTAAACTTGAGAACAAACCACAATGTGCACAGAATCTAATCAAACACAGTACTCACCCAGACACATAAAGACTGAACTGTGGGAAATGGAAGGCCTTGGTTGGACTCTCTCCACTTCTCTCAAGTGACCATTTAGCTGGCATGATCAGCAAAAACCTCTCAGTTTGAGTCGTGTGAAAGTCTGGCATTGGCAGTTACTAAATCAAAAGCAAGAAACACAAACAACATACTGTTATTTTCTTCACATTAACGGACTCACCTCTCCCACGAAGCACTGCTGCACACTATACATCTATTTATAGTCCTGTTTTGAGAAGTGTAATTCCTCTCTGATTTGTGGAGTGGATCTTTTTAATACAATTTCCGATTTTTTAAATTGTTTGATATTTTAGTTAATTTTGTAGCAAAGTTCACTCGTGCTGCTTGAAATTTAATTAGCTTTTTCTGATATAAATAAAAATAATTATTATAAATAAAAATATCATGGCTGAAATGCATACTGCTAAGTTCACTTTTGCAGTTTATTTATAATAAATATTTGTAATAAAGTATGTAATTATTTTTACATTGGCTGGGATTCAGAATAGTTTGCACTCTAAATTAAATGTTTTTGTATTATAAAATTAGTGGAGACTTTTAACTTTAATTATTGCCAACCCAAAACCCCTTTTTTTTTTTTTCTGTTATTCTTATAAAAAATAAAAAAAAAATTCCCCCTACCGAAATAGTTTATGGGTTCTATTTTAATGATAACACATGCTGCGGGTGCACTTACACCGCGTCCGAATCCACTTTTGCTAGTCAAAGGGAAAAAAAACACAAAAAAAACAGTTGGTACGCCAGGCACATGGTCCTAAATGGTTGTACCTAGACTTTCAAAGACTCATGGGTGTGTTTTGCCGTAACATGCAATGAACCAATCAGAGTCTCATCTCCCATTCCCTTTAAAAGCCAGTTGTGCTCGCACCATGTCGCATTCGCTATTTACATTATAGAAATTGCGAGCGGAAAGACTGAACACTTCTCCAGAGAGGAATCTTTTTATTTTTTTATATTTAAAATTATTTGTGTGCTGTTGCGCGTCCCTGGGTGTGTAATAAGCAGAGTGTACACGCGTTATGCACCCCCCTACAGGTAAATATTACTAACACGCCCTTTAAATAACACAAAAAAAATACTGCGCTATTGACTTTAGACCAGGTTTTTGTTGGTCAATGGCACAGTTTTTCTTTTTCAGTCAGTCTCATTCGTTGTTGTGTCAACTTCACCGATGGATTGGGATCCCAATCTGTCAAAGTGTAACCGATGCGATTTCAGTTGCTTCAAAATAGCAACACGCCAACAATGCGTCTCTGAACACACCTCGTTTTCAGATCAGCACGTCCATGAGCGAACAGAGGGACGCGAGTGCATTTGCTATGCACTGGATGTGCAAATGATAACTGTGTCACATTGCACCACGTGTATGATAGGGCCCTATATCCCTAAGGATTTTTAACGCCATAGTTGTATGAATGGGTGAATGTGAGGCAAGATGTAAGGCGCTTTGCATGGCCATGGGTCTGTTGAAAGCGCTATATAAATGCAGTCCATTTACCATTTAAAGCAACATGGGGTTGTTTTTTTCTTTCGTTGTTTTTTATGCACTGTCACCATTAATCCCCAAAGCACATCATGTCAAACAAAATCCTAAAACTCATCATCTCCTCCTCACCCATCACTAACACTTCCTGCCACCACCTTCCAGACCACTGGCATCCGGCCACCTTTGACTCGTGGTCGGGAACAGACCGTCTCCTGTTCCCCCTCTGCTCCTGCTATCATCGGGATCAGGCCGAGTGAGGAGAGAGGCTGGAATCTCGCTTTGAACTTTTATTGAGCGGATAACTCCAGGCTATTGCAGAACCATTGAGCTGTCTCCAAAAGAGCCCGAGCCACCGCAGAGATGTATAATACGGACATTGTTCAGGAACTCTTAAAGACGGCTTGAATTCAGATGGCAACAAAACAAGCCTGAGCACCACTACCTGAGCCAGTTCTGCCTTTAAATTAACACATGGACGCTGAATGAGATGTTGTACAGGTGTAATTTTGTCTAGTCGTTTGAGTCAAAAGGCTTTTTAAACCAGATTTTGAGCTGCGTTTGTTTTTTTCTTGGAAACGCTGGCGCTACGGCTGCTAACAGCAGGGATTGTTAGGGCCGTCTTCCATGTCAAAGCATCTTTGTTTTAATTGGCTCTCTGATGATCATCCCAGCATCACATCATCAACACTGAGAATCTTCCCAGAGAGGCCCGAAATAGCTCTTGAAAGTTCTTTCTCATGGAAAGTTTTCGCTTCTAATCCGTCACTCTTTACAGCTGGGCCGTATATCAAGTATTAGTACTGGCAGTATTTAAAATAAGCTACTTTTATTTCAATGTGTTTTTTTATTGCAGTTATGAAATTGATTTATATCTTTAAATGGAAAAAAATATTTTTACCAAAAATGTATTTACCAAAAAAACAAAACAAAAAAAAACTGTATGGAAATCATACCTTGGTGTTAAGTAGATTTTGACTGTATTTTACTTCTTGCAGTTTAAACATAACATATCGTTTTAACTTCTTGGTTACAGGTGCTCTTTGTAAATGATGGTTAGTCTGATATCATCATTTTAACATATCAACATATCCTCAGAGCAAATACATAAATATTGAGATATGAATTAAACAGTGTGTTAAAAATACACTATCTTTTTAAAAAATGGGGTTATTACGACTGTTTTTACATTTTTAAAATAAGAATTTTTATGCTCACCCAGGCTGCATTTATTTGATAAAAAGTACAGTAAAGAAAAATGATTTTCTGTGATGCATTTATTTTAAGCATCATTACTCCATTCTTCAGTTACTTGATCCGTTAGAAATCATTCTAATATGCTGATTTAGTGCTCTAGAAACATTTATTGTAAAATAATTCACTTTTTTTTTTTTTTTTTTAAGTCAGACTTCTTTGATGAAAAGAAAGTTCAATAGAACAATATTTATTTGCAATAGAAATCTTTTGTAACATTATAAGGGCCCTAAGATTATATTTACTAAACGTCAAGTTAGTGCAATTACAAAAAAGGGGAACGGGAGTGTAAACTTCTGCACGTCATCTGCTGACGATGTGCAAATTAAAGACGCAGCCAGACCATTTCCATAGTGACCAACACAATAAGAGCAGCCCAAATTAGCATCTGGTTTAAGACATTCTTTTTTGGGCGGTAAATAATGCCTCAAATACCGGTAAATTGACGAGTGCAAACCTTAGTTAAATCTCCTTGTGTGATTCATTTAAATACTCTCCTCCCATAAATGTTGTGTCTGAAAGGGAAACTCCTACAAATGCGTTTTTCACTGCATGTCTTTAGTAAATCCTGATGGTAGTTTTTTAATGCCAAATTAAGAGGGTTTGCATGGTGCAAGCTGTTACTAAATCTGCACTTAAATGTCTTGACTGTCACTTTTAAACAATTTAAAGCGCCTTTACTTTTGAGCAGTAGTGTATAAAGATATAATTTTTGGCGCCCAGCCCTAATGCAAGTGTGCCTTTGTCTGTCAGATTTTTTTCCGCTGTGCTTAATATTCTAATGGATCTGTGGAATGCGAGACTTAGACACTTACATGCTCCTCCCCCTCAGTTAATCCATATCTGTGCCACAATAGGATTTCTCCCTCTCTCGTTCTCTGTCTGTCTTTGTAGAGATATGAGGGAGATTGGGTTTATTTTGGTGGTCACATTGGCCTTGAAACCAAAATTGTTGAGGCTTTTTGAGCAGATTGGACAAAAACATTGCACATGTAATGCCTCTTTAGTGATGCATTAGCACTGACATCTATTGCAGTAAGAAAACAACCCATAATCCAGTGTAAAACGCATTTAAACTACATAAATTTCTCTCACCGCTATCACTAGGTCAGGATTTGTGTCTCTCTCTAAATGTAGGTCCACAGAGCAAGTGAAGTTTCATACATTTTAAAGAGATTTCTGTAGGGTAGGGTGATACTCAAAACTAGGATTTTCCGGGTGGGAACAGCAGCTTGCCCCACTTTCTCTCTCTGCAGGAGACAAAGCATACGTGCCAAACAACAAGTTCCAGTAAGATCAGATCCTCCCATATGAGGATTCTTTAACCAGTCCCATTTTATTGTATTATTATTTTGAATATCTTGGCATATTGTTTTAGAATTTGTTGTACTCTACACAAGATCTTACATTGACCATGTCCTTTAGAAATGTGTTATATTTTTTATTAGTGATACTATTGCTCATATTTACGGTGAACAAATAAAAATAAAGAATTAAGCTATAAACATCCATGAAGCAATATTCCATATTTATTGATTTATAGTTGTGTTATTATCATTTTTTAGGAATTTTAAATAAAATTAGTGACATCCCTTTGACATTTCTCATCATTAGAATATTCACATTATAAAAAAATTATTGTAATATTAAATTGTGCGACTGTTTTTGATCTACTTTCTTTAGTTATTTCTTTTTCCATTTATTAAATGTGCAATTTCTTCATGGCAGTGTGTATGTACATAACATCTAGAGATTGTGTCTATATTTTTATAGACACATAAGCTGTATCATGCATATCTAAAAGAAACCAACACGCATACTGTATGACATGACAACAACACAATGTAAGGCATTTACGTACAGCCAAAGCCATTTAAAACTCCATCTTTCTCTTTATTTCTTGCATTAATCCCCTGAATGTTGCGATTTCCAGTGTGTGTGGGCATGTTTTTGTGACATATGAGGACACAAATGTTTATAACGACATGGGTATGACACAGGTATGACAAGGAGAGGGTGAAATATGAGGACATTGGCCATGTCCCCACTTTTCAAAATGCTTATAAATCATACAGGATGAGTTTTTTTTAGAAAGTAAAATGAAAAATGTGTCCTGTGATGGGTAGGTTTAGGGGCAGGGGCAGTGTAGGGGGATAGAAAATACGGTTTGTGCAGTATAAAAACCATTACACCTATGGAATGTCCCCATATGTCACAAAAACAAATGTGTGTGTGTGTGTGTGTGTGTGTGTGTGTGTGTGTGTGTGTGTGTGTGTGTGTGTGTGTGTGTGTGTGTGTGTGTGTGTGTGTGTGTGTGTGTGTGTGTGTGTGTGTGTGTGTGTGTGTGTGTGTGTGTGTGTGTTGGGTTAGTTTTGTGGGGGGTTTTAACACAACAAAACTCTCTTTACAATGTTCTAGTCACATGTAAAATCACCAGCTGAATTGGCATTAAGTTTCAACTGGATTTTCCCTCCAGGTGCCCTTTACAGTGCTCATATTATGGCTGAAGTGCTCTGATTTAATTATTTTATTTAACTGGATTTTCTGTGGTATTTCAGTTTCCTGCTGTGTGTAATATATAACACCGTATTGTTGGTTATATTTCAAACAAGCTTGAAAATAGTATTGATGTGGATCATCTGGATTGAGGAGAAAGAATAACAGAGGAGTGGATGAATGCAAACAAACATTTTTGGAGGAGAGAACAGCTGTCTCATCCTCCATGTGTCAGCGGGGGGAGGGCAGGGCTGGGTCACGACGCACTGTGTCAACCGACATGTTTTGATGACCACACACACACGCGCACACACACCGTGTCAGCATGTAGCTTCAGTTTCTGAGCTTGGCTTCGTTGTGAGGTCACGCTGAACAGAAAAAGCTTTCAAAGCTGAATTACAGGGTGTTTTGTTTGCTGCTTATTGAGTTGTTGAATTTGGTGGTATGACTGGAATGTCCCTCATTAAAACACTGCAGTCTTTTAAAAGGCTGAAATCAGCACATGCTCAATAATAGACATTTTTGAGGCATGATAATGTCATTTAATGCTTTAAAAATATATTTTGGCCCTATATATATATATATATATATATAGGGCCAAAATATATTTTTAAAGCATTAAATGACATTATCATGCCTCAAAAATGTCTATTATTGAGCATGTGCTGATTTCATATATCATTATATATATATATAAAATATATATGTGCACACACATATATGCCGATCAGGCATAACAAACAAGTACAACACACACCATCTACGCAATGTAAAAGAAAACCAGGCCACCTTCTTCCATTGCTCCATGGTCCAGTTCTGATGCTCACATGCACACTGTTGGCATGTTCGCCAGTAGACAGGGTTCAGCATCTGCACCCTGACTGGTCTGCTATGCAGCCCCATATACAACAAACTGTGTATTCTGACACCTTTCTATCAGAACCAGCATTAACTTCTTGAGAAATTTGAGCTACAGTAGCTTGACTGTTTGATCGGACCGCACACACATCAATGAGCCTTGGCCACCCATGACCCTGTCGCCGGTTCATGACTGTTCCTTCCTTGGACCACTTTTGATAGATACTGACCACTGCAGACCGGGAACACCCCACAAGAGCTGCAGTTTAGGAGATGCTCTGACGTCTAGCCATTACAATTTGGCCCTTATCAAACTCACTCAAATCCTTATACTTGCCCATTTTGGCCTGCTTCTAACACATCAACTTTGAGGAAATGTGTTCACAAAATGTTCACTTGGTACCTAATATATCTCACCCACTAACAGGTGCCGTGATGTCTTCATATAATCAGTGTTATTCAGTTCATAATCTCATAATGCCTGATCGGAATGAAACATTGTCACAATAAATGCAATAAATAATGAAATATAATATAATATAATGTATTATTTATTTTGAACTTTAATAATATATTATTTAAAATCATCCTCGTTTCCGTGATATAACATGGCTAAACAGAAGATAGGAAGACAGAAAGTCAGCAGGTATTTAGGAATGCAATGGAATCCGCAGCTCTTATTTGAGGGCGATGTGAGGCTGGTTTGGGGGGAAACGCTTTCCTCTCTGGAATTTGAACAGAGGCATGTGTGACACATATGTGTGTGCATGTTACAATAATGATGGGCTGAAGAGATCTGTGCATTGTTAGTCTTTTCACTACATCACACAAAGACAAGAGGAAATGTTGAACCGTTGCCAAAAATATTTCTTTAATATAGTGATCTTAGGTCTTAGCATCTCTGTGTGTTGTGTAGAGTCGTAATACAAGAACATTCTGGCGATTTGACTTACTGTTTATTTTCATTCATTTCACATTGTTGCAACAGTAAATACCTCAAATGACTGTTGCTCTCAGAAAGGGTGAACTACTCACTACTCCTAGTGTGTGTGCACTAACTTGGATGGGTTACAAATTCAAAGTATAGGTTACCATACTTCACGTCATGTCACTTGTCACGTTTATGTTAGTAACAGGCTTGAATGCTGTGTCAAACAATGAAGCCAGAGTCTAGCTATTCAGAAAGTTCAGAATCAACCCATAAAAGCAGCATTTGGAAATTTCCTCCCTGATTAAATTCCTGATGAAGGGAGTGTGGAAAGTGGTGGTGAGGATAGACAAGTCTTCTTAAGAGAATATGCAAACACTAAAAGCCTTAGCTTTGATGGTTCTTCTCTCCTTCTCCAGTTGGCACTTGGTTGGTACTTTAGGATACATCTGAACTCCATCAGCCATATCTAGAAGTGTGAGCCAGATATGTCAGAATGAGAAGAGGGAAGGTGTTGTAATAAATATGGTGGTGGAAGAGCGATTGATGGAGAGCAGATCTTCATACAGTTGTCCATTGTTCTAGTGCAGAGTGCTATCTCAGCAAAGAGTGTAGGAGGCCGCCATGAGGAACATAGTCAGTGTTGATCCAGGAGATGCATTAGTGTCAGAGAAAGTGTTGAGAAGTTCTCGTGGCCCACATTACCCTTACAAAAAAGTATCATGGTACTAGCCTGCTGATATACTGTAATGGCATGGTATTCTTTTAATTTCCTAATAAGGTCCAAATGTCTTGAAAAAAATGTCCCCTTCGTTTTTGTGATTTAGAAAAAATTAAAACAAAAAGGTTAAGGCGTAAAATAAGAAGAATACGTATTTAAAGGATTAGTTCACCCAAAAAGGAAATGTATCATTAATGACTCACCCTAATGTCGTTTCACACCCGTTCATCTTCAGAACACAGTTATTACTTAATTTAATGTTTAATTCAAATTGCTACGGTGATAATACAGGTTTGTTATCAAA
Organism: Pseudorasbora parva; assembly: GCF_024679245.1. Taxonomy (NCBI): domain Eukaryota; kingdom Metazoa; phylum Chordata; class Actinopteri; order Cypriniformes; family Gobionidae; genus Pseudorasbora; species Pseudorasbora parva. Next base: position 33,148,547 of record NC_090192.1, on the reverse strand, counting down.
TAAATTGTATTAATTTATCTGTTATTACAGTACTTTTTTGTAAGGGTAATGCACCATTTGAAAAGGAGAAGCTGTTTGCCCCATGAAATATGACGTAGGGCCCATACTGCACTGCTTTAAACCCCATGTCTCTGTTTACCTCTAGGAGGCGCTTGTTTTCTCCTTTAAGACTGGGGGCCTCCATACTCTTCCAACTCAATGGGTGAGGACATGCATTGTGCATTGATTGACAGGAAGTCGCTTCCTAGTGCTTGTCCATTCCTATCCTCTTCATTAGTTTCCTTTCCATTCGATTCCACCACATGGATATATGACCCCTAAACACAGTGTGTGATTGGTACCAGAGGGTATAGTGGTAGTCATTTTTTGGTTTGACTTTTCTTACTTTTCTGGGCCATTTTGACAGATTAAACAATAAGGTATGTGGTCTATTGCATTTCACTACTACTTTCCAGAGTAAATAAGTGTAGTACAGTAGATTTATTTATTGGATATTGTTCATTTAATCAGGTTTACTGTCAAGTCTGTAGTCTCTTTGAGAACAATAAGAAAAAAACACTCACAACACAGTGTTACTTGACAAGTCCATAAAATATTTTACTGAATATCGACATGGTAAATGTAAGTTGTTGCTTTTTTACTTAGATGCTATAATGATCAGTGTAAATCAAATATTTTGTGATCGCTTGATTGATTGAGTTAATAACTCAAAACAATCATTTTCTGCAAACTCACACTTAATCTTTATTCGAAGTGAATATTGTATTGTATCACATTGTATGTAATGATCTTAAGATTAACTACACACATGTGAAATGCTATGAATTGTATGATTATTTCATTTTTAATTCTGTTCTATAATACAACTACCAAACGTTTGGGGTCAGTAAGATTTTGTATGTTATTCAAAGAATGTTGCATTAAAATACAAAAAGATTATTTGATGAATAAAAAGTTCAAAAGATCAGCATTTATTTGCAATAGATATCTTTTGTAGCGTTAAAAATGTCTTCACTGTCACTTTTGATCAATTGAATGCATCCTTGCTGAATAAAAGTATTAGCATGACTGACTATGTGCAACACATCTGTCAAAATGACAAATAATAATTATTTCTAGTGCAACCTCTGGTTCTGGATTGAACATGGATACCTCCTCAAGTCATCTCCCTCCTTAAAAACTGAGATTGTGGAAGTGATTCTGTCTCCATTACTCATTCTTTCCCTCTTTCTCCACCCCAGGGTAGCGACAGCGAATACGAGGTGGACCCCAACCGGCAGAAGACCCATTCGTTTGTCAACCACTACATCAGCGACCCTACCTACTACAACTCCTGGCGCAGGCAGCAGAAGGGCATCTCCCGAGCGCAGGCCTACAACTACACTGAGTCTGAGTCCGGAGAGCCCGAACACTGCGCCCCTCCGCCCCCTCTGCCCCCTCTACCCCCGTTCCCTCCACAGCTCAGTTCCCCTACGCCCCAAAGCCAGTCCCAGACTGGCAGCCTTTTCAGACCGAAGGGCAGCCGGACTCCCACTCCATCCCAGCAGAGCTCCAACCCACCCAGTCAGCACGGCACACTTTACCGGCCCCCAAGCAGCTTGGCCCCAGGCTCCCGGGCCCCCATCGCCGGCTTCTCCTCCTTTGTTTGACAGAATGAAGATATCGGTACATGGAAATACAAAACGATGGGGGGATCTCTTGTTTTCCCGAACGGCAGGTCAAACTCACGTCTATAGAAGAAGAACAACAAACGTCAGCCCTGGATCTGTTGTGCTTTACTTGTCATTGCAAGCTGCTTTTTATTTTTGTATTCTTTCTTTGATCACAGTTTATTTTATTTCGTTTGAGTTTTTGTTTTCTTTATCTGCTTGTGTGTGTGTTCTGTGTGTTTCACTTACAATGAAAGACAATCACTTGGAAAGACACGTAAACGCATCGGTGAGCTTCGTTTGTTTAGGTTTGGGTTTTTTGTGCTGCTTGAACAAACTGCATGACTTTTTTTTTGTTCAAACCATTATTTTCATTTGCTTTTTGTTATAGGTTCTTTTGTTTTATTGAGTTCCACAAAAGAATACAACACAAACATTAAGTTATAAATGCTGGACAGAAGCAACAACACATGAAAAAGAAAAAAAAAAGGCTATGGAGAAGATCTCAGCACTTGGACCACCAGCGGTGACTAACATAAAGAAAAACGCTAAATGGTGTTGTTGTTTTTTTTACTGTGGTATTCTTGTTCTTACACAGATGACAAAGTACTGTGGTGATTATGAGAGGTTGAAGTTCATTTAACTAGAGACTATGATCTGATAAAGACCCGTCTGCACCTAGCACATGTTTGAGTATCATGTTTGAGCATCATTTATTGATGTCACAGGTCAGTTTTCAGCAGTGTTCTAAAAAAGGCCAAAGGTCAAATTAAGTGCTTAATGCTAATCTGTGTTTTGAATGTTTTTTTTTTGTTTGTTTTTTTCCAGATGTGAAATGTAGATTGTGTTCATAAAAGCTGAAGACTGGAGCACGAGTATATTTGCCACGTGAAACTGGTAGATGAAAGGCCAAATATGTAAGAGTCTGATTTACTACAATATTATTATACTATTGCTCTGGATTCAGAGGATTCATGTCAGCAGCCGGTGTGTATGTGTGTGTACGCGGTGGGCGGGGTCATTTGTTGCTCCTTTTGATTTGACTCTATGATGTCACCCTGAGCTTCAGGTTGCACTTCCGTCATGCAAACGGTAACATCAGAGACAAACGTAAAATAAACAGCAGCGGATATGGAATATTTGCCAGCATCTCGGACGGAGCTGGATGTCAAACTTACCCGTTCAAGAATTCATGTTCACACACCTCAGAGTTTCACTTTACATGACTCTGCCAGGGATGTCATCTTCGCCGTTCACATAGATCATCTGGCAAGACGTAACGTCATAGAAGCGGATGACATTTTCAAAGATTGTGCAACCAAGCAAATGTATTGTAGGCTACCTGTGAACTTCGGACCATGGATTTTTCACCACTTCGCTTTCGGCGCGGCTATTCAAAGTCACTGAAGATAAAAGAAAATGGACTAAGGGACCCAACATGACGCCAGCAGAGAACTAAACGGCACTTGCACAGCTTACTTGTGAGGTTTAACGATGTTGTTTGCTTTTTCTTTTCCGTGAAGTGATTTTACTGTCTGTATAAACAAGGTCGATCACATGCTCAGTCTGCCTGAACACAGTATATTCCTAAATAAATTATGTTTTCTGCAAAAGTTATTGGTTTGAACATTGAAAATAGGCATCTCTGAAAATGGAGAATTCAGGGGTCTTGAGTGACTGACGTAGAAATGGAAGTGTGCAATGCTAAGTGAAAGTGTCCTTAAAATAATATTATTTTAGCTGGAACTACGCCTTAACCAGGAGCGACTGAAGAAAACCAGTGATTTAAAGGTTCCTCCTCCATATAGATCATATAGAGTTTTTGACCTGAATTTCACTTTTATCTTTGCTAGCCAGCTTGTAAACCAACAAGGCCATATGAAGCTCAACCAGCATAACGTTTCCATTGAAATCTGTTGGCGACACCACCATACTAACATCCACACTGCACTGTAAACCCTAATGCTTAAAGTATGTAATTGGTTTGAGTAAAGCCAACTCAAATTCAATCAAATGAACTTGTATGAGTATATACACTTTATTTTTCTTTTAATTTAGACAAACCTAAATTGAACTGAAACTGTGGTGGGATTTCAATTTCCCAGTATGCTTTGCCATGACACTCAAAAGGAAGAGTAAATACTAAAATTAAGTGTTATAAAATGTTTTTATTTTGTTTATGCAAGTTTAATGTTAAATTGGAGATTAAGTAGTATTTCATGCTTTTTTTGTATGTTGGTTTAGAAAAGTGTATGTGCTTTTTGTGTTACCATTATGGTGCTAAGTGGAGCATGAGCTTAGCTTGAGAACAGATGTACAATATGTTAAATGTTCTATATTGCTGTTCACATTCAGCAAGTGCTATGCTAATGCTAATGCTATCAGTGCATTGTGCTACCAATTAGCAAGGAAGCATTTATTGAATTAGCTAGTTAAAACTAGCCACATTTCCACTACTTAAAATATTTAAGTTGATACATTTACTCAATATTTGAAGTTATTCAATTAAAATGTATAAGTACAAAATAAAAATCTACAAGTTATGCTTACTTAAACATTACATTTCTTAATTAAAAAGTATGTATAACTGATTGCTTAATTATTATTATTATTATTTTAGTTTTGCCAATTTATTCAGGTTAACAGTGTTTAAAAAAACTGATTAGGTGACTTAACATAAAAACAGCGAGGAAAACGCTTACCTTAAAATAATTAAGTAAATAAACTTTATGTGTAATTGAAAAAATTAAGTTAGTGTCAAGTACATATCTTTTTTTTTTTTTTTTTTGCTTGTTTCAATTATATATGGTGTATTACTTAATACTTTAAGGCAATGGTTTTCCCTCACTTAATTTATAAGTTAGGTCACTGATCACATTTAATAGTGCACAGTGCAACATATGCATTTTCATTCCAGTTGGGATATAACTGTATATGCTTAGATATGCTCTGATTGGTTGTGAATATGTTGTGTTGTCGGTTTCATCGTATAGGCACATTTTTAACCGGAATTTGGTTGCTCCTGGTTAAGACATTTTTAGAAATGACTTCAATCGGATGAGGTGGACCTTACAAAAAAAAAATAATAATAATAATTTCCAGGGGCTTAAAGAGATGGTTCACCCAAAAACATTTACATTTACAAGTTGTTCCAAACCTGTATGAGTTTATTTCATCCGTTGAACACAAAAGAAGATATTTAAAGGTTTAAGTTTATTTTTTACCAAAAATGAAAATTCAGTCATCAATTACCCTCTCGTCGTTCCAAACCCGTAAGACCTTCGTTCATCTTCGGAACACAAATGGAGATTTTTTTGTTTTTTTGTTTTTGATGAAATTCGAGAGCTCTGATTCCTCCATAGACAGGAATTTAATTTACGCTAGTCCATGTGACAACAGTGGTTCCACCCTAGTTCCACGGTAGCCACTGACTTCCATAGTATTTTTATTTCTCTACTATGGAATTTGCATGTTACGGTCAACTGTTTGATTTTCTAAATATATATATATATATATATATATATATATATATATATATATATATATATATATATATATATATATATATATATATATATATATATATATATCTTGTGTTCAACAAGAAAAAGAATACTCATAGGTTCTTTGGAACAACTTGAGGCTGAATAAGTCACTTCTTTTTTTGACTATCTTTTCCTTTTTGAGTGAACTATCCATTTAAGTTGTGCTTCGGACAGGTGAGGAAAATAAGCATATCATTTATTAGGTTAGTACGGGCTTAAATGCTAGCTTTATTGGATAAAGGGACTAAGTTACTGGAACAGTCACTAGGAATGAGTGGATGGCTGTAATTTTGCCATGTTCCTGGACTGACATCATTTGTTTGTCTTGAAAAAACATTCAGGTCCAACAAAACTCTTCCTAATGGGAGCATGCTTGCATTACATTGGCCAAGTCTGCAATCGCATACTTGTATGTTTCTGACTTAACCCTGACCCTAAATTCTGGATGGCATTTATAAGATTGTTGTTCCAGGACATGTCCTACTTGGCAAAAATACAGTCACAGAATGTGCGTGCGCGATTATTTTATACGTGTGTGTGCTTTCGTACATTGTGTAAGAGTTGCAGAGTTTCAAATCTCATCTTCATCTTCTATTGGACATCTTCAGGTGCTCTCATTGGTTTAATGCGTGTGGATAAATCGGATCAACAGACGTGTGAAATCCTGTTATGTTGGAAGCATCTGTTGCCAGTTTACAGTCACACTGTTCCCTGTTCTCAGAGAATAAAGCCAATCAGCTGTGATTCGATTTAAACTTTGATTATGTTAAAGAGGAGCCAATGATTCCCATCATTTTTATCTCTTTCGGTGTCCAAAAACACACCCTCTTTGTGACAAATGCAAATGTGTGATGAACTTTCTCCCTTTCCGAATCTGAAGTGTGGCGAGAGTGAGACAGAAAACCCTGACTTTAATGATGTCAGAGCGGAGCGGGAATGTGTCTAAATTAGGGAGATACATTCCCACATACTCATCCCAGTGTGATCTCTCTTTTTTTTTTTGTCTCATTAAAACTAATTTCCTGTTTTAAGTTAACTCTGGTGCTCTAAATACAGCACTGATATCCCCGAAGTATAATGACTATAGATAGGAACTTGGTGGAGGAACTTGGTTATAAGAGGGAGAAGGAAAATTCATGTTCTTCTCTATTAAAGGTCCGATCAAAGACAGGTGTTCCTGAGCTCTACATACCTGAAGTCAACTAAATGGCTTTTGGCAGATAAATGATTCATGTGCACCAGTCAAACAGATATAAATGGAAAATATGCTTATATAATCTTGGGTTATATAAGGGTTGTGAACGCAACATGTCTAGGAGTTTGCAGGCATTGGACACTATGGGTTTAGATAGTCTAAACAGAAATAAATAATCTGAACATATTTGTTTTTTTGTATAATGTAAGCAGTTCATGAGGCCCCTGGAGTGCTTGGACGCTAACACCACATGCAGTTTCTCCACCACCATCTGGGCTACAACTCATAATGTTTTATTCATAGGTGATATTGAAGCTATGCAGCTGCTTTCTTGCTTTAACCATCCGCACTCGCTTCCTGTTTGTGGTTACTTCTTTGAATTCCTCTATTAATCAAATTATATTTTCCTCTTCCACAATAATGTGCACCATGCCAAGATCAAATGGTTGGATAAATGCTTTTGATGGTGATTATAGAGTGGAATTTTCCCACTGGATATGAGCCCATTGATCAGCCCGTTGGCTAGCCCCATAAAGAGCACGTCAGGAAGTAATCACCTGCTTGAAAAGTTATGAGAAGTTTGTTGAACACTTTGGCGGCTTTTTATAAACAGGTTTAAAGGGGAGATTGACTTGTAAAGGTTTTACAGCTTTACTATACTATACAAAACATAAATATTCATAAACTTGGACCATTTGGATTTCTGTTTCTTGACTGAAATATTAACTTTCATACTTGGTTAATTTGTTTGTTTTCAGTTTTTGAACCCTCTGTGTGTGTGTGTGTGTGTGTGTGTGTGTGTGTGTGTGTGTGTGTGTGTGTGTGTGTGTGTGTGTGTGTGTGTGTGTGTGTGTGTGTGTGTGTGTGTGTGTGTGTGTGAGAGTGTGTGTGTGTGTGTGGGGGGGGGGGGGGTTATAAATCATACAAAATGTGTTTTTTGCTTTTTGTAAATCTAAAAATTCCGAAATTTTCTATGACGGGTAATTTTCTATGATACATGTAGTTAAAATAGTCCATGTGACAATGGACTATTTTACAAAACTATCTTACAATGTTCAACTTTTTTTTATAAGTTATTCAAGATGCAACATTTTTTTTTTTTAAGTCAGTTTAACATAAATTAAGTTGAAATAACTTAAACATCCAAGTCAATTTTACTTCAGGCTGTAACTGTTTTTACAGTGTAGGGTTTGGGGCTAGAATATAAAGTTTGTACATTTTAAAAAACATTATGTCTTTGGAGATTCCCCATAAAACATGAAACCTGTGTGTGCCTGCGTATGTGTGTATGCGTGCGTGCGCGTGCGTGTGATGCAAAGAAACGGTAATAATGAGAGATTGTTCAGGTGCACTGCTATCTTCGCTGCACTGCCTGGATTTGGCGTGCAGATATATTGTATGAAATAAGCTTGCCTTTCTGTGTACAATTTAAACCAAAATATGTTTTAAAAATAGAGCGCTAAAATGTAGGTTTATTTATTCCATGAAAAAGTGTTTTTTATTATATTAATTTTTTTTGTTTTTTTTTGTATAAAATGATGTTTGGCCAATTTGAAATGCTGGCCACTGGAATGATGCGTCACTATGAATCACGCGTCGCAGATGAAGAGGATGTGTGTGGTTGAGTATGTCACATTTGTTTAGTGTGGTTACCATAGACATCATATAGATAGACGCCCTATCGAGCGCTACTGCCTATTGGCACGGTCGAGCCGTGGAGCCGCCATCTTGAACCGGTCGCCAGCTCCACTCAGTGTAACTTGTTTGCCAGGTGCAGTGAGCTGTCAGCGCATTCAATTAATCATATCTCCCTGAATACCTAACCGATTTTAACGCTGGGTTTTTTGCTGCAAAGGTCATTAATGTAGCTATGATACAGGACACATGGTTCAGCGTTTTTTAATATTCTTAAGCCATATTCGGATGGTAATTGTTTCTCGTGGGGTCGTAAGGTATTTTTCGGATGCATTTTAAAGATCTAAAGCCTACACTTTTATTACTAAAATGCTGGAAAGTATTTACAAGAATAATCTTTCATCACCGCTTAAAAGAGAAAGAAAAAAAAACACTTAAACATTTGAAATGAGCCGTTATTTCCGCTCATTTTTAAAATTACTTTTTTTTTTAAACAAAACATTTAAATAAAATAATGTCTTATTATTAAATATGATTTTTTAAATTATTTTTATTCCAAGCATATGACATTTTTACAGCAGACAATCATTTGAATTACCACGTGAGCAGTGTTTCCCAGGTGCGGAGGATCACTCGCTCCTCCATAAATCACCATCCGAATAGACTAGTTTTATCACTGAGGTGGCATGCAAATGTATTTTACAGACGTCCACATAAGAAAAAATTACCGTCCGAATAGGGCTATAGTGGGCTTAACAGTTACATAATATTCTGATATAAGATATAAAGTGTCCAGACGTCCAAAATCAAAATATGTGATATAGGATATAGGGGGTTTATATTACATTAATATTACACATTACATTCATTTATATTAAAGGGGGATTATAAAACCACACAATATATATATGATAAAGAAGCAGAAACAGAGAGTTGAAGTAAAATAAGATATTTTAATAAGTTGAAACAATTTATAATGATTTGTGACACACTCTCTCTCTCTCTCACACACACACACACACACACACACACACACACACACACACACTAAATATATAATATTCTGATAAAGTTCCGGCATCAGCCTTTGGGATTGGGATTGTTCTGTTCGCCTTCATCTGCAACACAACGACAGTTATTATGCCCGGTCAGCAATGCATGTATTAACTTCAGATTGGATTGTGTTGGTACTAATCACATAATGTTACCAAACGCTAAAAGTAAGTTTCGTGCATCTAACAAGTGCTTTCTAACATCTTTTTGATCTGAATAGTAACTTAAGTTATGTGGAAAACACTTGAGTTGAGGGAGATACATAGCTTAGCTAACATTAGCTAGCTTCGATTTCAGTACAGTACTATCAAAGATCCTTGCTCCTTCTCAATTATCTGGATTTAAGGACAAAATACATCCAATAGTACGATGGCAAAGTTAAATCTTAATTGTGAAAAGTAATCCCGCGAGCCCTACCTGCGATGGTTCGCCGATTAGAACAGGAAAATGCTGCACAGTGCTCTGGCATCTTAACTGCTGCTATGCAACGAAACTAGGAGTACGACCGGTTCAAAATGGCCGCCGCAAATCTCGGCGCACAGCAGCCAATAGGGCGTCTACCTATATGATGTCTATGGTGGTTACTGTGGCAACATTATTCCATTTGGTAATAACCAGATTCGTAATAAAAAAGAAATAGAGCTTTTTTATTCTCAGACAAAAGATGATCCCAGAAAGACACCAGTTTGCCTTTTTTTTTATTATATATAATATCTGTTCATTTAAAATGTGTTTATTTTTTGATGTGTGATGTGGTTTTCTTCATCAATATTAGCCTATATACGAGTGCTGTATGTAAGCACTTTTAAAAATGCCTAAAATTGGATGTACTGTATTATAATGAGTGTTTAGTGCCAAGGGTGTACTCTGTGATCAAAATGTATATTCTGTACTAGACTATATATATATATATATATATATATATATATATATATATATATATATATATATATATATATATATATATATATATATATATATATATATATATATATATATATAAAGCAGCTCTTGAGCAGTCAGTGATCATCTGGCTCTGGGCAAAATTCTTTGTCTTTAGAAAAAAAAGGAATGACCTGATGACAGAATTATATTATTTTCTAAATAAAATGAAACAGAAACAAATTTTGTGAAATTATTTATATTTCTTTAAATCTCCCCATGTATGCCTACTACTACTACTACTAATACTACTACTACTACTACTAGGCCTACTACTATTTTAATTCTATACAAATATTGTAGATTAAGATATAATTTATATTAAAACACATACATTAGGCCTACTATTTAACAAGTAAAAATATGTTTAATATGGATAATAAATGTGCATAAAAATAAATAAATAAATAAATAAATGAAATATGTATGATGTGTAAAGGTTGCTTTGAAGTAAAACTAATATACGCCAAAAACAAATGTAATGTGTATACAGTGCTGGATTTGTTTGTAAATGTGATACTGGTCCTTTAAAAGGCAATGAGAGGCTGAGCTCACATTTAAAGGGGCGGGGCGCGATCAGTCATGCTGATTCAGGGAGGCGGGGCTACACCCAGAGGACGGTCTGGACGCTTGAACTGCATTAGTGCGCCATCGCACATTGAACTGTATCAGCACGCGAAGACGCGCTCGTCAGGATTCTGTGGTGTGTGTCCTATTTACCCCGTTTTTATTGTCTATAAACGCGTTGTTCCCACTTAAAGCTGTTTAAAGTTTGACGGATATCGGAGAGCCCTGTCAGGCTGAGCCTGTGTTTTGTTATTACACTCTACGGACTCTTTTGTTTGGATTGTGATTCTACTGAACTTGATCCATTGTTGTTGGATGAGAAGCTTAACTTGGCATTGAGGCTTCTGGGATTGAATACTACGGAGCAAACAGTGGTAAAATGCTTTATTATTTACATATATGAATTTATTTGTGCGTCTTTTGTTCATATTCCACACGTTTCCATTAGAACTTAAGATAAAAGTTAACTGGATGAGAGAACGATACAATGAAGCGTTTGAGTCAGACAGACAGCTCTCTTTCATCTGCATCTCAATGGACGTAACAAATGTGTAACATTCCTCTACTACTGTGTGTAGTTTGCTTTGTGTTGTGTATAGCCTGTGATCATGGTATCTCAGTATATTAGGCTTTTTTAACCCTAAATTGATTGCTGATTGAATTACCAAAAAATAAATGTAGACATTATGGTAACACATTATATTAACTTTTTTATATATATTTTAGTCAATTACAGATAAATGTTCATTGAGTAATATAGCCTACATTGCTATTTACATTACTTATTGTAATGTAAATGTACTTATTGTTTTATATTATTTGATGTTTGAAATGTTTGCGTTCATTTGTCTTTTTATCAGCTGTGAGGTAGGCTACATTGACCTTTTATGGAAAGATCTTGTTCCTGTTAAATCAGTTCATCATAACTTCTGTTTCAGAGCCAGTGTGATTTATTCAGCATTTCACCTTTCAGGGGCTTTTTCTTAAGGCTATAATGCACAAGATTGTGAAAGTGAGTTAGCAGGTAACAAGTGATCTCTAATGGGGGGCTTTGACGTGTGCTGCTTGTTGGGATTGCGAACTAAAGGGGAAGACAAGGAGCTTGTGATTTTGAGTCATTAGTATAGTGGTGCCAAATGCCTGGTGGACCTTGGAGCTGATGTTAGGGCTGTTAGCATGCTATTGCATGCATCCGATATGAATAAAATTGGTAGATGAAATGTTATGTAACCACATCTTAAAAAGTCCACGTTGCAATGAAAGCGGAATCCAGTGAAGTATTCCAAGAACTTCTTGTGAATTTCCTGATGTATTCTCCATTTTTATATATATATATATATATATATATATATATATATATATATATATATATATATATATATAATATAATATACATGGTCCTGAACTTATTTTTCACATCTGTTGCGTAATATGCATTGGTCAGATGGCTGCTTTTTCACAGTTCATTACTCTAACGGCCCGAGCGGTTGTTTGCAGAAAACTGGCAAGCGCTCTGGTATTGTAAAAGGTTATCAGAGTGAAATTGATTGACCCTAATGGGTTGTCCCAACAGCACAATCAACTTTTAAGAATCCTGGTTTGACTTTCTTTTTTACCTTTTTGTAATCTGTTGCTCCTCCAAGAAGGTGAAAAGAATCTTAATTTGTCATATAAACCTTTTAATCCCTCTTTCAGGACCGAATGATCACCACCACCACAGCTTAAGTGAAAGTAATAACCGCCCTCAAGTTATCGTTGTGTGGTCCAGAGCTTTGACCCTTAACCTTTGACATTTTTATCATTCTTTGTGTCAATATTTATGAAAGGTGGCATTAGTGTCTCTAAGCAACCATGGTGCCAGAGCTCTGAGGTCAGTATCTGTCTGGATAATACAATCACCGTATACCTGGAGTTAAAGCCGCCTGGTTAATGTCCTGAGCTCAGTATGATATTCCAGTTAGGAGAGCCTGCAGGCAGAGAGACAGTTCTGGTCTAAATTGTAGTGTGGGAGATATGAGTCCTGGTAAACCGTCCACACAAAGATGACCCTATACATTTTATTGGTCCACATAATTCAGAACGTTTTCTGTGAATAAAGGGTTAGTGTAAGGGGATAGAAGATACAGTTTTTACAGTATAAAAATGTCATGTCGATTGAGAGTCCCCATAAAACAAGAAAACACAACGTATGTGTGATATAGGGCTGACCTGCCTGTGATTAAATGCAGTGTTATTTTCCTTTGTTTTCTCACATTGCAGCCCCATTCCCTCTATTCTCTCTCTCATTTTACACTTTCTTAAACAGTGACACTTTCTTCATCCCAAAATTGAAATCCAGCCATAATTTCGTCCTCCTCATGTTTTTTCTAAACGTAGGGCTGCATCTCTGGAAAAAATTAAGAGACCCATGTAAATCCATGTTCAGTGGTCTCTATCTCGCTATCTCTCTCTCTCTCTCTCTCTCTCTCGCTATATATATATATATATATATATATATATATATATATATATATATATATATATATATATATAAAATATAATTTCTTAATTACTTTAATTTCAAGTGTTAAACCATCAAGCTTTAGACAATGAACACAGTGCTGCACATCACTCTGAAATACGCAGCTCATATATTTATTTAACTAAAATGCAGCCTTTGAGATATGATAATCACACCAAGCCATTTTCATGGTTTTGGTTTTTACTTTGATTTAATACCTTACCTGTATGTTGTTACTTTTTACTACAGATCACAGACAATTTCCCAAGATTCTTGCAGCTCATTAGTTCCTATACTCAACTCACTCGGCACCCTAAAATGCACTATTACGAGTTGCTGAATAAAACGATGCCTAATTACTATTTGACATGGCATACCAATCAAATAGGAAAGTGTCTGTACAAATGCAAATTTGATTTTACGTTGAATTGAAAGGCATCAGCAGCATCTTGAGTGTGTGGATGGAGTCTGTGGTAATACAACTGGCTGCTTGCTCATCCGCTGCTGCTGTGATGTGATTTAGCTGCACCAGTGTGTGTGTGTCTGTGTGTGTGTTAGAGTGGAAAAGAGACTCGCATCAACTGTGTGATTAATTCTTAGTTTGGTGTTCAATCACCACGGTGGCCTTCTTGTGAGTCAGCAGCATGAGTCAGTTGCGCCCCTCTGATGTAATCAGCCCAGCTGTCGACACACACCCTACAGGAGGTCGAAATGTCTGTGTTTAAAGGGACTAAAGTTCACCCAGAGGGGCTTTAAAAGCATAACCTTCCTAAATTTAGCCTGCAGGTTTGCGTGTAAGTTTTTCGTTATGGTGGTTTGTTAATCATGGTGTTCTTGGCCTTTCTGGATAACACAAATTCAACACACACCCATCCCGTTGTGTTATCAGAAACGTTTGGAGATTTTTTTTTTTGTGTTAAAGTTAAACCACATGTTTGGTCAAACATCAAGCTGTATGCTGTAAGATTGAAATTTAAAATCATCAAAGCATTCAAACATTTTTACAGTTCTGGTTGTACTGAAATATTTTATTTATTTATTTATTTTTCTTTGAAAGAAGTCTCTTATTGATCACCAAGGATGCAGTTATTTGATCAAAAATACAGTAAAATAATATTAATATTTTTTAAATATAAAAATTTTAACTTTTAAATTTTTTTAATATTTTTTTTTAGGATTCTTTGATTAATAGAAATTTTAAAAGAACAGCATTTATTGAAATAGAAATCTTAAAACATTTAGGTATCTTTAGTTTCACTTTCGATGAAATTTATGTCCTTGTTGAATAAAAGTAATATTTCTTTTTTTAATTCTGTATTAAAGTATTTTCTTTATTATAATTAGGATGTTTTACCATCTTTTTAATTTCATGGTTAATATTATTGATGCAAAATAATTTTTTAACAGCGTGGCATGCTATTTATTATACAATGACAGGAAATACCTGCAAGATATTGTTAGCTTTTATGTAGAAGGCTTTGAACTTGGGGCGCATTCATATCAAACCTCAAGGGAAAGTCAAACTATTTTAACCATAACTCTGGCTTGCCAAGAGTCAATATTTTCGCACTGTCTCCTCTCCTCGTGAACTTGAATAAGACGACCTGAGCTCTCTGCTTCAAGCCCAGCTGAGGCCTCAGGAATCTGACATACTAGAGGCAGAGAAGCGTATTCGTCTGAAACTGAACTCCTGCCGTCCTACAGGCTTACCCCCCTTCTGCCGTCCTACGGCTGACTCCCACTGACAGTAGGCAATGAGCCAGTTCTTCTGATTCCAAGAAGACCAAAGCCCTGTAGTGTATAGTCCATAGGAATCCTGTCATATGACCTTGCTGAACTTTTTGTTCACTAGTGTAGCTCCCAGTCATTATTAACTGACTTTATATTAATCTGTACTGCTGCAAGGAAGCTATAACATGGATTCCTGGAAAATTAAAAAACATTTTTGAAAAAAATCTCAACCAAACCAATGGTTAATTGTTGACCAAGATGTTTTAGACACTGACCATCACCGTTTGAGCCATTAAAGCCTCAGATGGCAAACCCACAGACCTCCCAAAGTTCAAAATAGCTGTTGCAATATGATTAACTTGTAATTTACTTCAATTTGTCACTTTTATTGAGATCCCAACCAATTAAGATAAACCTGCCCTACACAGTATGCATAAAAAGTCTTTATATTTGGTCACTTTACATGATCTTTTCCTGTTCTTGGCCAGAATAAACTTCCCCTGGTAGTCAGAAGGCTTCCTAAGCAAGGCTATGGTCATTTTAACTTAGATCATGTAAACGAACAGCTGATATTATTGTGAAAACTACTCATTTTATATGTAATGACCTTGCATGTTGATGAACTTGTTGATGGGGAACTGGTTTCTTCACATACTCCTGCCTAAAGTAACCTTGGCTCTTAAATAACCTTTCTTTGGTTTCAAAATGAACTGTCATGTTTCAGACTGATTCATTGCTCCTTTTTTTTAGATGCCAAATTCATGATTGCAGTGTTGTTTGATAGCGTTGACAGGATTGAAACCGGTTTAAGCCACTGTAATCATGTAGCAGCCAAACGATACTCCTTTGAGCAAATGACAGGCGACTTTCTTTGGGTTGAGCCACACATTTTTGGAGTGACAGTATCGGCATCACTCCCTGTCAGAGTGGCTCTCAACTTGAGTGTCCTGTTTCTCTTTTTTTTACCCAAACCTCTAAGAACATTATTTGTAATTTCTGGCATGGCCCAACAACAAGTCTGACCACATTTCACACAGATAGCCTTTTAATTGACTAACAATTTTCTGAGATTTTGGCTCTTTTGTCTTGCTTCCAAATTGTTAATGTTGCCATTAGTGGGTTTATCACCTCTATTGAACTGCAATATTTCCTGGTAGTTTATCATGTTTATCCTGAAACACCAGAGAAAAAGACGATAATGGCCTTAATATTACTTCCTTCTTTCTCAATAGAGTAACAGGTGGTCTAGTTTAAGCATGTGCATGGCTATTGTGACACGAGAAAAGGAGCAATTATTTTCTCCATTAGTGTCCATTCCCAGTCCAGATGCTCTTGGCTTCCCTTGAGTAATCCAATATCCATATAGATCCATAACACATGCCCTCTGTCACTCGGGTGTCATTATGCTCAAAGTAACCCACAATTGTGGCCCGTATTTATGGGCACATGACCCATGTGTGGAAAAATCCTGTGTGGTCTTCAGAATGTTTATATTTCCACAGAATACTAGCAATTTAGCAGTTGTTTCTTTTAAAATAGATCAGCATTGGATTTAATTGAGCCATAACTTTAGCTTCGCCCTCCCCCTTAGTTACAGCTTTACAGAACTTGCTATTTGAATTGGGATTTATTTAATACTTTTTATTTTTTATTTAATTTTAATTAATTCATTTTATTTATTTCTCCAAGCATCTTGTTCTGTAGGGTGTCTCGGACCATCATTGGTATTATTTTTTTAAAATATATTTTTCGTTTTATTTTTTGAATTATTTTAACGTAATTTTTAGAAATAGTCAAGCTTTCAAAAAATTGCCAAACTATCACTGTTTCAAAGGCAAGATTGTCTTCTGAGGCCTATAAAAGCCATTTCAGATATATTTCTCTTACCTTTGCTTGTGTAAAGGGATTGGCTCTCATCATTTCTTCTTTAAGCTCTATTTATATAAGTTTATTGTGATCGTAGTGACTTTGCTTCCACCGTTTCAGTGTCTTTGAGGTAGATAGTTGGGCGTTTCCAGAGGCCTTATCCTGTGGAGGAACACTTATGTGCTCCAGTAAACTCAGACACTAGGTCAGTGAGTGTGTTGAAGGTGGAGTGTTCTATTGATTGGCTCAGTCAGGCTTCCTGTTTTAAAAGACGGGAATCAATCACAGTCTTTAAGTATTGTTGATTTCAGATTAAGTGATTTGGGCAGCATGTAACACGAATGCTGCTACTAGTCTGTGGAAATAATGTCACGTTATAAAAACTATTTACCAAAGACACTGTATGATCATAACAAGTGCCAAATATAAACATTTCTGCAGTTATTAGTACTTCTGCATTATTTTTCGTTAATTTGTGTTAGCCACCAATTCCGCCATAATATTTTGGTAGCAACGATGGTAAATATTTGCAATAGTGACACTGCATTGTGTGCAATTCATTCTGCTTTGAAAAAGTTCTTAGTCACTGAACTCTCAATTTTGGAGCTACTCCACTCTTCTAACCAGGAACATCTGGTTTAAGGGTGTAAAGTGAGTGTCCCTTGCTTTTTTCAGACCTACAAGAGCTGAACCGTACTGACAGCTGTGCATTAGCAATCAGTGCCTGAACCACGTCATGCACTCATACACAGACCGGCGTCACCATGTTGAGTCAACACTTGAGATGATTTGCATGGATTTATCAGGTGATGAGAAGTCATGCAAGAGAAGTTTAAGTTAATTGGTGTTATCATTGCAGGAGAATTGTAAGTGTAGACGTCACAATTACCGTTATTATGAGTTTCTTACTAAAGTCTTTCACACTTAATTAAGTTGGATTTGTAAAGCTATTTGTTTTAACCTTTTGTGATGTCATGTATAATACCAAAATTGGCATCTGTTTTAACATTCCAATTGCCATGCCACTTAGTTTTTCAATTGAAACTAATGTTGTATGTATATATATAAATAAATAATATATTATAATACACAACATTAATTTCAAAAAATTTCTATTTAAAAAATAAAAAACTAATAAAGCGGCATGGCAATTGGAATGTTAAAACAGATGCCAATTTTGGTATTATACATGACATTTGTTTTGGATTTGTTTGTTGTTAAGACATTTTCGACATGACGTAAATGCACATAGGACACGACACGAGCTGTAACTATTTAGGAGTATTAAAGATATTTGCTATAATAATATTACAGATGAAATTTCCTTTACACATAATGAGCAGCGTTGGGTACTGTTTACGTTTCAGCACCGGTGAAATTTGGTACTGTAAGTCATTTATAGAAGTTTTATTGAAATTTACCAGAGCTACTCAGAAATAACACGTGCTATATGTATAAAAATATGTTTTATGTATTTTCTAAATAAAGACATAAAACATTCATTTAATTAATTTTTTAATCAAATGGTTCTGGAAATGAAGTTCATGCATTCATGTCCTCAGATGGCTTGGACTAAAAATCACGCAAGCGTCACACACCTCAGTGTGTATGTGTGTACAATTATTTAAATCGTGTCTGTGGCATTCATTCACACAGAGACTTGTAAAACATGCAGGATGCGGGTGTTTTTTTTTTTTTTTTTTTTTTAATAGTCTGTTTGTTGTTTGATATTCGCAGACCCTAGTCTATATCACCAGATGTGTTTGGCACAGATGAATTTAATGTGAATCAGTACTCCGTAGTACCGACATAATTCGGTTGGTGCCCTTAAAAGTACCAAGTTCGGTGCTCAAGCCTACTTTTGAGAAAAGCTGAACTAAGTGTAAATTAAGATAATTGTTTTTTGTGGTATAAAAAAGGCTCTTGTATGTATTATGTTCCTTGTAAGTTGTTTCTGGTGTAAGGGATGGATAGAAATATTGTTGTTGGCTTTGAGGTTGTCTTTTTAGGTCATTCAGACAGGATTGCTTTAATTTAAAACTGTCCAGTAGTATTTGATGATTTCTCTCCCAATGTATAACATGGTTTAGTCGAGACCTGTCTCAGAACTTATTCAGCTGTTTAGGATGTAAAAAACAAAGTAAATCATTGAATGGTGCAAGTTTGGGTTTCTCAAGGTGCTCTTGTATCCCTTTGATGCCAATGGGGAATTCCTATGAGCAAAACAGAAAGCTGTAAATTATAGAGACCTTCCTTTGGGTGCTGCCTTGAAAAATGCTGCTTGACTGGTGTCTTGTGTACCTATCTACCTTGTGTACCTGAAGGAAGTTGTTTTAAAAGACAAACTTTATACTGTATATAATGAACAATGAACAACCTGAGCTTCCTTCGTCAATGACTCCTACAGAAACAGCAGGATTGGTGAAAAATCTCCAATCCTGCTGTTTTCATATTTCAGCAGTTTTTTTAATGATCCAAAATGGTTGAACTTTTGAACCCAGACAGAAAAAAAATGAATGAGAATGAGCAAAGTTTGCATTTCACAATTCCAAGATATTTGAGACGGTCAGCTGAGAAATATCATCTCTATCTGTTTGACAGTTTGAGCAAAGTGCTTCATAAATTGTAGCAGTGTGGAGAACTGAGCATGGGTGGAGGAGCATGATGGCTCGCAGATGGGGAAACTGGGGGAAACTGTGGCACTTCTCATATTAGTTGCCATATACATCTGGTGAATACAAAGCCAAATGGAAAAGAAAACACCATAGAAATATAACTCTTGGTCCCGTTTAAGTCGTGGCATGTCAAGAGGAAATTTGAGTCATTGAGGAATAAATTCATATTTTTCCCTCATATAAAATTCTTAGTCCCTTAGTCTTATTTTTGTCTCCTGCAGATAACCAGCCCTGAAAATGGTTAAAATTGTGATTATTTGAATAATCCACCATTTTAAATAGTAGTAGTGTTGAAAAAAACCAACCCTTTTGTAATCACACTTTATTTTATATTAATTATATTAATTTAATTTATCAAATAAATCACATTTTATACACTTGCAAATTTACCACATGATTTTTAAATGAATTGTCAATGAAATGCATATAGTTTATTTAAGATGTATTATTTTTATTCAGTACTACTGGTCATTGACTTATTTGTGAATAATGTTTTGACAATTATACCAATAGTTTACATTGAAAAATTTTTGTATTTCTTTTCCGGATTGTCAAAATTAAAAATGCGAATATAACGGGCCCTTTCCAAAAGTGATTGTGTGACCTAAATACAGTACAGTTTTCTATAGAGTAAGGGGACCGCTTTCCCAGTCTCCCTATCAGAAATGTTCAGAGACGTGTGAGCGTGGATCTTCTACAGTGGTTCAGGCTGCAGGGTTGGCAAAAGATTAAGAAATGTTATCAGCAAGATGGTAGAAAACTGTATATTTCATGTCCAGTACCACCCACTGCAACTTATACCATCGACAGAAATAAGGGGATAGAGACCTGGGGGTTAGAAAGAGAGAAGGAGAGAAAAAGACAGAGAAAAGCAGCAAAGAAGAAAAGAGCTAAAGAGAATGCCCCCAAGAAGAGAGAGAGCCAAATCAAGAGCCAGATAATAAGAGACAGAGCCACAGTTAGAATCTTCTTTCTATCTCTTCATTGACCATATGACTGAAACCCTTTTGGGAGACATTCAAACTGACCAATCAGACCAAGCTTCCCCCACTGTACTAAAAGTATGACACCCATTTGGCCTACAGGCCTTCAGCATCTCCTCTTGAGGAATTCCAACTGGCCCTTCTGGTAAGAAAGAGGGGGGTTGAAAACAGTACAGCAAATGTCCTTGTTCAATTTCAAATATCTAATATCGTTGATTATTTTCAATTCTACACGTGTAACATTGGCCTCATTTTCTCTCCGTCTAATGAGATGTTGGATGGAAATGCCCTGGGAGGACTGTGGCCAGCCTGCTGGCACACACTGTCGTGTATGCATCTCTGCCAAGATGGCACCACCCGATGCGTGTCTGCTTTTCTTCAACACTCTCATGCTTGTGTTTCCCAGACACACGGGCCCCAAGACTGCCGGCAACACCCAGGGAAGACACAGTACTGCTGGCTCTCTCATTCTCGTCCGTGCCGTTTGGAAGGCTTCTTAGCCTTCAAACCAGATTATGCCATTTTTATTTTCAAAATCGATTGTTATTTGTACTTCTCAGCTTGAGGGTTAAAGTGTTCTGATTTTGTGCAGAATTATACAGCTGTGAGAGTATTGTTGGCTAAATCTTAATCCATGGGCTTTTGGCAGAGGAAGACGGCAGGAATGTGGAGTGGGAAAGATGTGGAAAGTTAATCATCTACTTGATTAGCAGGGCCACGTCTGTCTGTTTATATGCTGTGATTATAGAGCTCCAACCTTCAACTTGCCGAAAAGTGACTGGCAAGATGGATGATCCCTGTAAAATGTGAGCCATAATGGGGATTTTGATGAAAAGGTAAAGCTTTTTTTACAGGTATATCATTACACATGAAGACAGACTGGTCGGTTAAAATGCTTAAAGGTGTGTTTGTGTGTGGCACATGAGGCCTTGCTGGTTTAAACACGGTTTTTAGTGTTTTCTACATTCTAGTGTGTAAACCTTGTGGTTAGTTTCAGCATGTTTGGCAGAGAAACTCAAAGCATAAACACACGCAGTATATCCGTTTACCCCGCTGGCTGCTGAATGCCGACTGAGCTAATGCATAATATCCTGTCTCGGCCAAGCCGAGAGAAAACGTTCAGAAACTAGACTGGGAAGCAGCTAGTATTACTCTAGCCTGACAAGCCAGACCCACATCAAGATGTTTGGTCTGGAAACTCACCATTGACAGGGCTCAATCTGAGCGGCGGGATAAACGGTTGTCTTTCAAACTCCCTCTGCACGCGATAGGATAGCGCTACAACCAACCAGAGCAACGAAGGTGAAACAGAGCTTGTTGACAGATTAAACATTCGCCGTATCCAGTCGGCAAAACTCCGAACACATCTTCCCTTTTTAAGAATGACTTCAGTGCCGTTCTTTGTTCTTTTCTCAGAGAAAAGCTTAACTCCAAGTCTTCCAGAGTCGCGGTCAAAGCCCCCGTTCGCCAGTTTCTGTGTTTACTAGAAGCACGCAAACTCAACTCAGCCGTCGTCATTATGGCCCCTCCCACCAACTCTATACACGATGTGATTGGCCTGACTAGAGTTTGGTGTTTACAGCTCAGAAGGGTATTGAGAGTTGCTAGATGACACTCGCGGGCAGATTAGATTTGCTGCCGCTATGGCGCGTCTAGATTTCTAGGCTAGTATTACTCTGTAATGTGGTTGAACTATTGTGTGCGTTTCTTTGGCTTGTTGATGGAGTTATAATCTGTTAATGATCCTTCCATCTTCCTAATAGTTTAACCAACATTGCACTTAAACCTGTATGACTTTTCTTTTTCTGTGGAGCATAAAAAGGGACTTTTTAATTAACATCCTTGTCTGTCTTTTCAGCATAATGTTAAGTGGATGAGGACTGGTGCTGCTGTCAAACTTTATTAAAATAAAAAACACCATAAAAGTAGTTCATATGACTTATGCAATATATTCATATTCTGAAGCCATACAATACCTTTTCAAAACTAATATTTAGTTTGTCCCCCTTTTGCTGCCAAAACAGCCCTGACCTGAGGGTTTACATGGTCTGCAACAATGTTTAGGTATGCGTTACTTGTCAAAATAACATCCACATGGATTGCAGGACCCAAGATTTCCCAGCAGAACACTGCCTCTGCCGGCTTGCCTTCTTCCCATAGTGCATCCTTGTGCCATGTGTTCTCCAGGTAAGCCACACACCCTCACCCGGCCATCCACGTTATGTCAAAGAGAATGTGATTTATCAGAGCAGGCCACCTTTTCCCATTCTCTGTGGTCCAGTTCTGATGCTCGCATGCCCACTGTTGGTGCTTTCAGCAGTGGATGGGTCCGCATGGGCAGCCTGGTTGGTCTGTGGCTATGTAGCCCCATACGCAATTAACTTTGCACAATGCACTGTGAATGGACACCTTTCTATCAGAACTAGCATTAACTTCTTGAGCAATTTGAGCTTTAGGAGTTTGTCTGTTTTATTGGACCACACATGCTAGCCTTCGCTCCCCATGTGCGTCAGTGAGCCTTGGCCGTCAATGACCCTGTTGCTGGTTCACCACTGATCCTTCCTTTGAACACTCTTGATAGACACTGACCACTGCAGACTGGGAACACCCCACAAGAGCTGCAGTTTAGGAGATGTTCTGACCCAGTCATCTTGCCATCACAATTTGGCCTTTGTCAAACTTGCTCAAACTCAAACCCTTACACTTGCCCATTTTTCCTGCTTCTAACACATCAACTTTTGAGGACAAAATGTTCATTTGTTGCCTAATATATCCCAACACTAACAGGTGGGGTGATGAAGAGATAATCAGTGTTATTCATTTCACCTGGTATGCCGGTGTACATATGTTTTGGTCCTAACTCTATTACTACGATCCGTGCTTACTTTGTGTGTTTGTATCAACACAGGTGCATATAAGTGTCTCTGTCTCCCTCTATGTCCACCGAATGTATATACACACGTTTCTCACAGTTAAATTGTTGTTTTTTCCAAGAGTGTTTATGGGTGTGAGAAAGGGATTCTATTGGTTGATTTGGTGGGTGTCTTCCCCATATCACATTTACATTTACATCTGTTTATTCACCGCTTAATATCTGTATCTGTCCACAGGCTTGTGGAGGGGTAAACCGGAAAAACAGGTTGTAACTGTAGTCAATAATAACATTTGAAAGCCAAACAGCTCTATGCTTTCAACCAGTTCCTTCTTTCATTGAGAATTTCTTGGTAATGTTACTCCTTACTATTTTTCTAACTTTCCTGCAACTTGGGAGGTCAACATTTAACCTTGGTTAACATGTTAGGGATTATATACGAATGATACATTTTGAATCATTTTAATAAAGTAATGTTTTATTTTTTTATTGTTGTTAATTTTTATATAAAAGGCTTACAGTGAAATAAACCTCTTTTACACTGTAAGCAACCACCAGAGGCATGACATTAAATATTTATTTTGATATTTTACAGCTGCATGCATAGAATATACATCACAGTTTAATTATTTTATGATGGATAGAAGCAGCACTCAGATTTAATGATTTGTCAGGAATGTAACACTGTGGTGTGAATTTCCTTCAGTTTATCATGCAGACAGAGTCTCTTTGCAGTGCGGTCAAATCAGCCTTAAACAATCAAAACCGTATTGACAGTTTATGGCTGTTATGTGTTTATGTGGGGCATTGTGCCAAACATAGGAATCCTCAGTGTGTTACAGTTGATACCAGCAACCTCTCCAAGAGCGGACACTCTTAAAGGGATGTTAAGTCTTAAAGAGATTATGAAGTGTGCTGTCCGGACGTTAATCAAATAGATGAATCTGCCTCAATCCTGCTGTCCTAGATCTCAATGAATCACAGGCTGGCATAAGCCTTTTTTGTATGCTACCACACAGACTAAAGATATAGAAAGACTGGTTTGCAGTAGTACCTTAAAGTACTAATAAGCACTTTTTAAGGCTTATAAAGGTATACTGGTAAGTAATAAGCTGACGTACCCCTAAAGGTACAATTTTTTTTCCGATAAAGTTTCCCGATAGAACCTGAGACTCACAATTAGGACTGCACGTGCATTGGCTGGTCTAGCCTAAAAAAAATAAAAAGCTTTTTATATTTGAGCATACTTTGAGCATAATTAAGCAAGCAGCAGTATTTATGATTTCAGCATGGACTTGGTCAGATTGAACATACTTAACTTAAAAGCGACTTTGATGTTTCTAAGACAAATATTACAAATCAATATCAGTATAGCGTTTATAGTGAAGATAATTTATAGAGCTACTCATTCAAGTAGTAGATCAAACCCGTAAGAGTTTTATTCATATTTGGAATTGGAGCACAAATGAAGATATTTTAATGAAAGATTTCTGTCCCTCCACTGACGGCTACACGACTGCCATTTTGACACTTCATAAAGCGATTGTAAAAAAAAAAATCATATGAAATGAGCAGTTTAATCAACATTTTCTAAAGAGACATGATTGCTTTATATGAGTTGATTAATGTATGCAAAATAAAAACTACATATTAAAGGTGCACTATGTAGTATTTTTGCAGTAAAATATCCAAAAACCACCAGGCCAGTGTTATGTATTTTGTTCAGTTGAGTACCTTCAATATCCCAAATGTTTCCAACTATTTGTAAGTTGTGAGAAAATTGCTATTTTAATTAAGGACCGGGACGTTTCAGCATAGCATTTGAGCGAGTCGTCTGTCAATCGCATCATATCTGCGCTACCCTCGGTTTTATTCTGCAGAAGCGCTTTACTCTTAGCAGTGTGAACCACTCACAGCAGCGCCGAGCGAACGCACAGAGTAACGCCATACCATCATTTTAAACACACTTAAATGTATCTAATATGATAAACAGAGCTGCTTTACCTTATAATCATGAGCGGAAAAAACGGAAGTGCGGGATCCCGGCAACTGTCCAGTCCCGTCATAATAAAAGTCCCCGTACTCGCGAGCCGTGTGTTTGTATAACAATCGCTCAAACGGCCGTGCTCAGCTCCACAACACTCGGTCCTGCTCTGCTTTATACTACATTAATGTTAATAACCGTATCCATGAACATGGTTTCTGCCCGAGTCCTATTTTCCACCGGCTGTGAGGTGAAGACCACATGTCCCAAGATACTGCGCTCACAATAGGCCTTTGTTTAGAATAGGCGCCCTCTAGTGGACGGAAAGTTGCATAGTGCACCTTTAACTAAATTCAATCTGTTCATCATATAAAGCGATTGTGTCTCTTTGGACTAAAACTGCTGATTTCATATGGATTTGTTTTACGATCTCTTCAAGCTTTTTGAAGCGTCAAAGTTTCAATTGTACAGCTGTCATGGTGGGACAAAAATTGCTCATTTCATTTAAACTACCTACTTTTATCTTGAACTCTTGTGAGTTTGGAATGACATGAGGGAATAAATGATGGCAGAATTTTAATTTTAACAGGTGTAATGTTATGCTGTAATGTGAACACGTTCATGACTGACAAGGTTGCTGGTGCTTCGCTACATGTCTTTTCCAAATCAGACAATATTCTGATGTAATGTGTAGTCATAGTAACTCATTATTTTTGCTTGAATTAAACATGGTAATGAATTCCAGAGTTGTTTACCATATAAAAACAAAGAGCTGCTGTTGTATTGGAAGAATAGTTATGATCTCTTCCAGAGCATAGAAGTACCCCGTTAAATAAGTAATGATTACTCTTAAAAGATTAAAACGGATCTATAAATACAAGTACAATAACATTAAGTGACAGCTGGTGTTTCATTTAGTGGAGTGTCTCATCTGACTTCCGTCCATGTGCTTTGCATGAGAGGACACTTTACGCAAGAGATCGTGACATCATGAGTTAACAGCATGGGGTGAATGATGCTTGTGGTGAAGATGTGAATCATTTATACCATAGTTGCTTTATTTTTCCTGGTCTTAATCTCTGGTGGTGTGACTTGCGTACATAAGCATGTTTTGTAAATACGGCTGTGGGTTTGATGGCCGCATTCATACTCAAACCTCAACATATTTCTTCATTTTTAACCCACAATCCGTTCCTTGTTTTTTTTTGCCGACATTGCCATGAAGGCCTCCTACCAGACGAGACAGACACATATATTTTTTCTTGTGAGAGTGTTTGTGTGTTTCACGCTTAGGAATGTTGACGAGGCCGTAGCGGGTCTCCTGGTATCCCAGTTTGGAGCCTGTGAAACGAGGCCCCGCTGAAACGAGGCCCCGCAGATGTGTGGTTAGACCCTCACTGAGATTGAGCATGAGGGTCCGTGCAGCTGTGAAGTTGTAGGTCTCCAGTGAGCTCAGATATGTACATACATGTCCAGAGGGGGAGAGAGAGATCTTTAGCTGGTGTGTTGTCTTTCAGGAGCTGTTAGGATTTTGTACTGATGTGTAATGTTGCTGAACACAAATGGCATGCTCTGAAATCCCCTGAGTGTAGCTGTTAATGAAGCGTTTAGATGCTGTGATTTGCTGGAAATAGGCATGAAAAGGACCAAAGACTGTGTGAAGCTTGGTTAATCCGTTCATGACGGTTGACAACACAGCTGAAAAAAAGTAACTATTTCATATTATTATTTTTATTATTATTATAAATGCCCTTTTGTTGTTTCAGTCACTCCTCTTTTTTCATTCTAACAATGGCAAACATATTTTTTTCCACAAAAAAAAAAAAAAAAAAAAAATCTCATTAAGTCATAGTTTTGTAATAACAGTTCAGTTTTGAATGGTACAATTTACTAATGTAATTATACATTTACATTTTTTAAGGAGAACTTAGGACAGTTGAATTAATAGAACAAACTGAATCATTTCAACTGAATTCATTTATATATAATTAATCATATGCATTGCTTAATAAGGGATTTTCCTATCGCTGGAGGAATAGAGCTCTTCAGTTGTGATTTATGACATTAATTTGTGGGCCAGCCCGGAAGGCTAATTCTGCATGGGTTCCCATGGGAATACCCATGTGGTTTTCGAATTGCGTAAAATGATGTCTGAGGTTAATATTACTTTCACGTTTTGTTTTACAAAACAGCATATAGTCAAAGCCACTGTGTTTTAAAATGCCATTGAATTAACTATAATGTTAAAATATCTAAAAAAGAATTTGTTTCATTATTTAAATGCATTTTGATCCTGCCATGAAAATAGCCACAGATGCTAATATGGCAATACAAAATAAATAAATGAATCACTTGTAATAATACAAGCCTTATTAATCACTGAGATCTGGGGAATTTGGAGGCCAAGTCAACCATTGTTGCTTTTTGGCAGGGTGCGTTATCTTGCTGAAAGAGGCCACAGCCACCTGGGAATACCATTTCCATGAGAGGGTGTACATGGTCTACATAATGTTTAGATATGCATTACATGTCAAAGTAACATCTACATGAATTTCAAGGCCAGAGGATTCCTAGAACATTGCCCAAAGCATCACATTGCCTCTGCCGGCTTGCCTTCTCCCCATAGTGCATCCTGGTGCAATGTGTTCCCCAGGTAAGCACACGCACACGGCCATCCACCTGACGTAAAAGAAAACGTGATTCTTCATAGCAGGCCACCTTCTTCCATTGCTCTGTGGTCCTGATGTGCCCACTGTTGCACCCTGACTGGTTTTGTGGCTATGCAGCTCCATACGCAACAAACTTTGATGCACTGTGTATTGACACCTCTCTATCAGAAACGGCATTAACTTCTTGAGCAATTTGAGCTACAGTAGCTTGTCTGTTTCTTCCTCGTACCACTTTTGATAGATACTGATCACTGCAGACCGGGAACACCCCACAAGAGCTGCTGTTTTGGAGATGCTCTGACCTTTGTCAAAATCGCTCAAATCTTTACGCTTGCCTATTTTCCCTGCTTCTATAACGTCAACTTTAAGGAAAAAAATGTCACTTGCTGCCCTAATATATCCCATCCACTAACAGGTGCAGTGGTGAAGAGATAATCAGTGTTATTTAATTGGTCATAATGTTATGCCTGATCTGTGTAGTTTGACTATTTTAGACAATGCAGGACAACAACCACTGCAGAGTAGGCCAATACCTGCATGGCTTGTCCTATCCATAAACAGAGAGAAGTTGCTCCAACTATAATGTTCTTTCACAAGACGAATACAGTTTTGTGTGTTAACCGCTAGAGTGACAAAAGTTACAGTGTACGTTTAATTCAAGCTCATTATTAGGGCTGTACGATTTGGGGAAAACATATAATTGCGATTATTCTGGGTAAAATTGCGATTTAAAATGTGATTTATATATTTTTTACAAATGAAAAGTGTGTGTGTGTGTGTGTGTTTGTGTGTGTGTGTGTATATAACATTTTGTTTTTATATATTATGAGTAATAATTATGATTACTGCTAAAAATATTTTTACAAATAAGAAATATTACCATTACAATAACATTTTCATAATTACAAATTAAAAAATAGAGTATGTCAGAATAAATATAAAAATATAATACTAATTACTATTATTATTTATTATTATTATTTGTAATATTTTACACTGAACTTATTTTACAAAAAAAACAAAAAAATGCTGGGTTACCTGTTAATATGCAGACAGCCTATGACTAAAAAACATTAGAAAGATCTAAGCCTAAGGAGTTATTGTAAGAAAAATATTATAAAATAAAAATATTATTATAAAAATCAGTTTGTTTATCTGTAATATAATTTCTTAAAGTCTAAGAAATATGCATCCACTGTGGGGAAAAAAAAACCTCCTTTTATTTTTATAATAATAAAGAATATTATAATGCAGTGCTGATTGACATAGACTTTATCGCTGTATAGCATACTATAAAATAATGCATCGTCTGCATTCTGATGAGAAGCCACATCAGCTCACACACACTTTATGGCAATGGCGACTGACGATATGAAGTGAGGTAAAGCATGTTATTAAACGTTGTCTTTTGTTGAACAGGTTTATGAACGCTTCACTAGTTTGTGAAGATGTTTGACTCGTGTTGCTTTTTCAAACGCAAGTTATGAGCGACTCAAACTCGCAGTCTTTCAGACGGAGCAGCGTTACTCCTGATCACAGTGCTGCTCTTCGCTAAAACACTGGGCATTTATTTATTTCATTTAAAATCACAGCCGTTGAGCTTTCATAATCGCACACGAGCCAAATCGCGATTGCGGTTCGATTTCGATTAATCGTGCAGCCCTACTCATTATGTTAAAAATGCCCTTCCTTGATTGTATTCTTCATTTATATAAGATCAAAATCCTTTACACAGGAAGGAACTAGGGTGTTTTGCATTCATATGTCATTGATATCATATCTATCTGGACCTCGGAGTGGCGATATGCTCTGATTCAACAGTGAGGTCAATCTGCCAGCAGGCAGAGCCTCCACAGGGACGCCCGGTTCTTTGACTCAAGTGGAGAGCTTATCGTTTATCAAACCCTCCTCTGTTCTCACTGCTACAGTCGCTCAATGGGCTTTTGTTGTCAGAGATGCAAATGTTTTGGTGGGGTGACGTGTCTTTGGAATATTATAGTCTGAATCTCATTCATCCAGATGGCATGTGTGCAAACCGGGGTGGCTATGAAATCATGTTTGAAAACATGGAGAATTGCGGACTAACGTCTAGACGGCAACAAGCGTTTGGTTCATGTTTCCACCTTAGTTTCAGAGAAATCAGACTTTTTTAGGATTTTGTTTGTTGTACAACTGTCTTTGATCGCGGTTTGTGAGTGAGTGGTGCGTCTTAAGTCTTTTGTTTGCTGTTGGTAGCCAGTCAAGGCTAATAGGCCACCCCTGTGTAAAGAAGCAGATAATCAGATTATTAAACCATAAATCACAGCACCCAGTTGGGGATCTAAAAGTTCAAAGAGCACTTGAGTTCTCTTGGAATCAGTCATTCTTTTCTTTTTTTTACTTTCCCTTTGTTTCGTACCCACTACAGTGACATTACAATAGGATGATACAAGCGCCATTAGTCTTCCAAGACATGCAGTGTGTTTCACTTTAAGAGAAAAAGGATGTGGAGAAGAGCGGTTGCAAATAGGGTTGGGGATCAAGATCTGGTTGTAGCTCATGCAATAGCTTGCATGCAGTTCACAAGCAATAATAATGAATATTAATATATTTATTAATTATTAACTTGATTTAAAAGCTTAACAGAATGCTATACTCCATCTGTCATTGTATCTTGTAGGCCACTTGTTTGTTAACATTTGCTTACTTTATGCTAATCATTAATCATACTTTATTACTTACATATGTTTATTACTGTATTTGCTTACTTAAGTTCACATTAGAGCCACCTCAAACCACAGCCATTGACTTTTTGTGCACATGAATCAAGAAAAGTTCAAACAATGAAATATGAATGCTATCCTAATGTTTCTGTTCATTCTTCCTCGGATTACTTG
This sequence comes from Pseudorasbora parva, assembly GCF_024679245.1. Classification (NCBI taxonomy): domain Eukaryota; kingdom Metazoa; phylum Chordata; class Actinopteri; order Cypriniformes; family Gobionidae; genus Pseudorasbora; species Pseudorasbora parva. The sequence goes on along the minus strand of NC_090192.1, from coordinate 33,117,805 downwards.
TAGAATTACGAAACCCAAATAACTGAACTAGAATGTTTATGTACCTAGTTACAGATGAGAAGGAAGGAGCAGACAAAAAGGGTGAAAAAGCAAGGTGTCAAGGGAAAAGGAAAAACTACCTTGTCAGCAGGTCTGGAAGGAAAATCTCAGGCAGCGGCAGTAGAGCTGTACAACAGTGTAAAGGTCTAGATTTCCGCATGATATAAGAGCCTGGCACGAACTACAGAGAATGTTGCACTAGATTGAGTTGAATTTAAGAAGAAATGCAGCCCTTAACAAGACTGCTTCCAGGATCCTCTGAGCTCATGGTTATATAATCAAGCGAATGTGGATTTGGAAAAAAAGGGGATTTGTGCCATGGAACGCATTACTGCTCGATACCTGCATTGCATCTTTTTATTTATTTTCATTAGTACATAGTTTGTGTTGTATTTTTTTCAAGCAAGGCTACTTTCACTCAAATGCATTTACTGTTTTGAAGAACAATAGCATTATTCTTTTACTAAATAACAATTGCACTTCTATGTTACTTTTTGAATATAGCAGTATTTGCTCTCAGGTTCATGGGAGGAGTTTGTGTGCTATTTCGGGGTCATTTTTGGAGCACTGATATCCTCTGCCAATACTGACACTCACACATTCATAGAAGTCAATAGTACATTTTTTGGAAAGTCAATTTTAGGCCTTAGAATTTGGCGTGTGGTTTAATTCTAGATTCCTCTATTGAGTAAACAAATGGTTCAAAAGTTCATAGCAAGCAGAGTTGGAAGTGTACAAAGCTTTGGTTTATGTGGTGACTTGGTGACCACCGTGCAAAAAGTAAATCTTTCAGTAACAGGAGCTCTGTAAATCAACACTCGTGCAACGTGTCACCCTTTCATGACCGCACTTCCACCAAGACAATAAAAAGGCTCATAGCTTATGGGATGGAATGGGAATTCCTTTTCCAACCTCTTCCTCCTCTCTGTTGATGTGTTATGTAATACTTCAAATGGCTTTAGTGGTGAAATGTGTTTTTTTCACCCCCTTTTTCTTTTTTAAAGCCAAGTTTCCCTCATAATTAATCTGTTTAAAACTAATTGGGACATAAATTTAGCATGTTACGTCATCAGCGTGGACCAAAGATTTCCAAGCATTGTATCATTTAAATAATTTCTAATTGTAATATATTCCATCAGCTGAGAGTTCAGCTCAAGTTCTAAAATAAAAGAGAATCTGTCTCCAATTAGTGAAAAAAGAAAAAAGGGCAGCTGTGTAAAATAAAATGATGTTTATTTTTCTTTTCTCTTCTCTTGTAGGTCAGTTGTCAGAAGTTGAAGGCAGGACACTGTACTTTAAGGATAAAAATGGCCATGTGTCCTAAATTCTTGGGAGAGTATTCATCCTGACCACTGTCCTGGATCTGCACCCTCAAATAGTGACCCATCTCTTGGCAAGAAAAGACTTTGGTGATTTTATTATTTTCTGAGGACAGTATTTGAGAAGTCATCATGCCTATTCTGAAGCAGCTTGTGTCCTCGTCCTCCCAGTCAAAGCGGCGCTCTCGGGCTGACCTGACTGCAGAGATGATCAGCGCTCCTCTTGGAGACTTCCGTCACACCATGCATGTGGGCCGAGGAGGCGACGCGTTCGGGGACACCTCCTTTCTTAGCACCCGCTCAGGGGAGCCACCAAGGGAGCCAGAGGTACAGCAGAGCTCACCTAAACAGAGCCTCCTTTCCCGTACGTTCCGAAGCAGCAAACGCTCCCAGTCGGTCAATCGCGACAAGCCTGACAAATCCAAACTAGCGCCTCCCGGTGGCTCACCAAGTTATGTAAAAAACGCAATCTCGTTGCCGTATTTGAATGATGACAACGCAGGACAAGGTACCGAAATCCACCTTCCCAAGAGCGTGTCCTCAAGTCCTTTAAAGAACGTTCCGGAAGTTGATGGAAAGCCGCTGAATGGAGCTGCAGCGCTTGCTGTGTCAGACTTGGAGCTGGATGAGAGGAATTTTGGTGAGCTGACCGACTTGCGTCCGTCAGTTCCTTACACTGGAGGCATGAAACATGCAGAGTCCATCATGTCCTTCCACATCGATCTGGGTCCCTCAATGCTGGGTGACATCCTGAGCGTGATGGACAAGAAGGGCTTGGATGATGACGATCTGGGATTCGAAGAGGGGAAGAGCAACTCGCCACCCCAGAGTCCTCCCAATGAAGTAGAGGAAGAGGACCCCCTTCCTCCGATCCGACCTCCGCGCCAAAGGCCGGGCAACAACCCTTACACTCCAGAGCTCCAAACCAGGAACCATCAACACCTGGACAGCTGTTCCCTCTCAAGTTCAGGGTCCACCGTGCTGGAGGAAAAACCCCACAATCAGATTTATGAGGGGAATATTGACGTCATCAAGTACAGCTCACCTCGAGTCCATGACGACAGAGACTTCTCCTACATGGATGATGATGACGATGATGAGATTAGGGTGTAAAATAAACTGTAAGTTGCCATAACAGTCTTTGCAAAGACTAAAAGAAGCTGTAGAGGTGGGTTGTGGTCGATTGGTGGATGCAAAGCTTGTACATTGTCGTGGATGACTTATTTTATAATGGAGACGAAAGGGAAAACGTATGTTTTAGCCCTTGCTAAAATGCTTTTTCACTACAATTCCTAGTTCAGGTATACAAACCTTCTGTTACTAGTGACTTTCACCAGAGCCGTCACAGCTGAGAGAGGAATGTGCTTGTGTGTTTGCATATGCCAAGGCGAGGAAATTCCATTTCAAATGGTAATTACAGTCTCGTGAGTATCATTAATCAATTCCAGTGTTGACCACTGGAAACGCTGATGCTGGAGGTTTGTGTTGGAACCGAATCTCATATTCTCCCATGATCGACACACTACTCGGATGCAAGTTCGCTTACGCCTTTGGACTTGCAAACTAATGCCAACAGTCTTAAGTTTCCTATTTTTCACTCTTTGATTCCATCTTTAAGTTGTATCCTAAATTTTGCCTTTTACACAAAATTGTACTGATGTAAATGTTAAAGTGATAATTGGAATGCCATAAACGTGTTTGGAGGTTCAACAGAATGCTTTATCTCTGGAATATGTTACCTTTTTCCTGTTGATAGTTGTTTATGTAGTAGATCTGGACTTTACCATGTGGTCCATGTGTGTTGAAGAGGATTTCCTGTCGGGTCACATGAAATTCTCAATTTTGGAGAATTTAGACCCTGCATTACTTGGAGGCAGTAGAGTGGAACTAATGAGGACTTGTCAATTTTGTATGTGTGAATGAGGATTGATGTCAAGAGGGCTGAGAAGTGTGCTATTTGATTATCGTTGTATAGGCTCAGAGATGAAGAGGTAGCGCTCTTATTCAGGGTCTAGTGTAGTGCCTCAAACTTCAAGCCATGCTCATCAGCAGAAGTGGCTATAGAGGGTTTTCATCTCTGAATGACTCTTGTAGTTCTTTATATTTAGCTTTTGAAGAGATCATCACCCTGTGATAAGACTGTAACTTGTATAGCCACTCTGTGAGTTAGTGCCATACCCTTTGCGTCGGTTAAACATAGACAGAAATGTACTTTATTAAAATTCTTTAATCTCAAAATGAGCAAACTTGATCCACCATGCAACATTATCTTTCATCATCTTATGTAATGCTTTCACTTTAAAAGAGAAGTGTAATTTCTGCACCACTAACAGTGCCAAAATGGAATCCATAAATAATAATTTAAAATAAAACTGCAATATTCAGATTATTCATTGGTCATTTGGAATATTTAAATAGATTCTGTAATATTGGCTCAGCCAATCATGGGAGTTTGTGGGTGGGGCTATGTCTTTGTTTGACTTTTTTTCATTCTACTATTAGTTATTTTTTTTAAATTATCTTTAGTGCTACAGACATGACACACTTCACCTTGCGGTCTCTATTTCTAATACTTTCACAACCTAGCAAAAAAAAAAAAGATATTAATAGTTAGTAAATTTACTCTAAAAGTGACAAGATACTTATACTGCTTTACCACAGAAAACATCAAATAATTGTCGTTGATTAACATCCTAGTATCCTCGCAAGTATTAACTCATCGTTGTGCACTTTGGGGAAAGTTTTTTTTTATTTTTTTATTTTTTTTATTTTTATCATCTATCTATCACAGAGTTCTTTTTTTGGGGAGATCATTTAAAAGTGTTCCACTCTTGATATATGTACATCATGTTCCGTTCTTCATTTAATGTATATTTGACTTTTTTGATTGACGTTATTTAGTCAACAGTGCTGGCCCTGTAATCTGACATAAGCACACTAGAAGCTGAACAGAACACCATTATTTTGTAGAAATTGGTTATATTTGTAAACAGTTGGTTTCTGTGATACAGAATTATTGTACATGTTTTTCTGGTGTTAGCTTCACTTTTTGATCAGTTAGGTTTTGCATCAGTTTTAACACTCTTAAGAGTTAAGACTACAACTGCATTTATTTGCTTGCTCATCTGTTTTTCATTGGTTTGTGAAATCAGCATGTCTGTGCAGAGGAACAAGTAAGGTACGATTAATAAGAACTCTAAAAAACAACCCAAGAGTTGTTTGTAATGCGGACTCCTGAGGTGTTTTTCAGTGTATAGAGAATGGTCTGGAAAAGGGCTTTATTAAAGTGGTACGAGGGGCTTGCATTGCCTTATATCTGGTTGAAATGCTGCATTATGCCTTTTTGCCTGTGAGTTTAAACGGAAGATAATCAAATGTGCCAGTTTCTTATTTTCCTCTCTTTTGTTGCCCTTTCATTTTTTGTTCATATGGGTTAAGGAAGTCTTGGAGATATCACACGGCACGCAAAGATTTTGAAGACGACCAGATGTCTGGAACTGAATTTGTGAGACTGAAAATGGGCTGGACTGCTGGACTGTAACCAGTTTTAAGAGAACCAGGGCTCCCTCTACAGTTCTGAGTAGTTTTCTTTCAGGCCATTAATACTTTCACTAATGTCTGTGCTTAAGAGACAACAGTATCCATATACAATGGCACAGAGGTTACTAAAGTTTCTTTGCTTGATTAATATATAAGCACAGAAGTTGTATCGCACAACATCTTCCTGCAGTTCCTTCAGAATGGTTGACAAACACTAAAGTATAGTATAAAACCCTCGTTAATTTCCAAGTATTTGCTGTTTATCTTTTTATCACTTAAAATCTGTATCATTCTGTACTGAAATAATATATATAATGACCTGCCTCACTTTCCCTTGCAAAGTAACAGTTCTATTTTTCAATAAATAAGAAAGCTGATAAACCTCACCAGAGGGCCTTAATTGTATTCAATGTTCATGAATGTCAATGTGAATCTTCATTTAAAAGTAAAACAAAATACTTTAGCAAGTTTGTTCATGTTGTAGTTCTCCAGTGTTGTGCAGTTTTATGCTTAATAATCATCCTCAGGCTAAAAACAACTGTATCACAGATATTCCAGTATGTTGACTCTGGGAAATCTACACTTGTTTATGCTGATGAAGCAAACCTAACAGATTAATTCCACAGTCACATTTCAAAACATATTTTTTTTCTCCATGGGATGAAAAAAAAAATATATATATATAAATTAAATTAAAATGGATTCCTGTAAACTATCTAGGACTATACTGTCATAGTCAATTTAGTAGGCTACTTTTCCTAGATGAAATTAACACATTATAAAAAGGCCCATCCACATCATAATGATAACAGCCCAGAATCGGTTTCAGAGAGATTTTTTTTCCCAGTTATTTATTTATTTATTTTGGCCAGCTGATGAACGAGCCAACCACGATTCATTCTGCTTTAAGTGTCCGAGCATTTAAAGTGGCAGAATAAACTGAATATTGTCCGCTGGTCGTACTTTTTAGGATTTGCATGGAAGTACATTGGGGGAACGGGTTCAAGGCGACCATTGACAATAAGGTAAGCGAGTTAACATCAAATGCATAGTTTAATGTTTTACTGAAAATAAACATCTATATTATCAGCCTTATGGTCTAAATTGAAAATGCTATGACAAATGCAAAGTCTACAAGCCATGCTTATAGTAGGAGAACTATAACTGTGTTCTTACTGCCATCTGGTGGTTAATCCTCATGCTTCAAGTACAGCGAAATTGGCAATCAACAGCTTTTTTTTTTTTTTTTAAAGATAATCTTATTCAGTGATAAGTAATAAGTATTTTCGTTCTTTTTAATGCAACATTTATTTAAATATTTTCTTAGTATATTGAGTAAAATCTACAATTGTTACCCTTTCTCTACTTCAATTAGGGTAGACCGGGTATAGTTGTAACACGGGGAGAGTTGTAACTTCCAATTCCACGTTAATGATCCCACATGGAGGTTTTCTAGTCTGCGCTGCTATCGCTTCTGGAGCTACAGCAGAAAATCGAATTCTGAGGTAAGAAAAAATATGATATTTTGTTTGGTACTTCCGTTGTAGATAATGTTTCTCTAGTAAAGAATGGTGTATCAAACTCCTGCTAATTTCAAAGCGCCGTGCTAATACAGCTAGCTCAACAATCGCTGACAGTGGCAGGGTAGGTGTGTTTTGAAACAACCATCCACTTACTTAAAACTTAGAACATTTTTGTGAGCAATTCTACAGAATGCCTGTTTATGTTAATTTGCCCTCTCTCACATACACCACCATATAAATGTGCACGTATAGACGTGTACAAAGAAACGCACACAATATTCACACACATTGTTGCAGGCTGCAGCCATTAAAATAAAACTTGTTGCGGCATATGACTTGGAGTACCCTTAGTGTTTTTTTTTTTTTTTTTTGTGCATTTGGTCTACCTTTTACAATGTACCCCTCTTCAAAATTTGTATTTGACATCATCTCACAAAGTTTGTGGTATAGTTGAAGAAATTTAAATTGTTGCCGTTTGTAGTAGACAAATGTGGGTACTTAGCCTAAAAGTTTGTCTTGTAGCTAAAATGGTGCTGAAGAATAAGTGTTACAACCATACCTGGTCTCCGCTACTGAAAAAGCCCAGATCATACCTTACTGTACATAGTGTCCTGATCCATGCAATTACATAGAAGCCAGATTGCAGGAGGAGGTTGCCAATTTCAACATGAAAATCATAGTAGATCAAATGAAAAATATGTAGAGTTAATTTATTTTGCTGGTCAGAGAGGGATGCAAAAAAATTAAGCTTGTAGCCTACTGAGAATGAGGTATGAGAATATTGTGTAATATCTAACAACACATGACATCATATATTTCGCTAGCTCATTAATTTCAATGTACTTAGCTATAACTATCAGTAAAAGTTACCAACACAGCTGTCTGTTTTTCTAGTTCATTTATCAATAGTGTCTGTAATTATCACTGACAAAAGTATTCACATCGGTGTTTGTTTTCTTCCTAAATCAATCTGACTTTTGAAAGAATTGGATGAATGAACGATTTTAGTGGCTCACTCATTTAAACAGTGAATCGCTGCCGCCTACTGGCGGTTTTAATACTTAGCCTAATTTCTTTCTTTTTATAATCTCTACTATGTTAGAATTTTATGAGTGCTTAAACACAATTTTCATATGATTACGAGGTCTATAATCTCTTAACATGTTTTTATAACAGATTTCAGGTAAATATACCAGCAGGGTAGAAAAGTCAGCAGAAGGAGCGGAGCAGGTGATCACGTAAAGAAAAACAGCAGCTTTTGAGAGAGAGAGAGAGAGAGAGAATTACAGGTTAATTATCCAATAACAATACACATAAAAAAAGATATAAATATATATCTTTTTATTATTATTTTTTTATTTATATATATATATATATATATATATATATATATATATATATATATATATATATATATATAAAAAATAACACGCAGCACACCAACGTTCAACCCCCCCAATGTTCGAACCAAATCTACGCCCTTGTCTGCACACGATAGGATAGCGCTACAACCAACCAGAGCAACAAAGGTGAAACAGAGCTTGTTGATAGATTAAACATTCGCCGTATCCGGTCGGCAAAACTCCGAACACATCTTCCCTTTTTAAGAATGACTTCAGTGCCGTTCTTTGTTCTTTTCTCAGAGAAAAGCTTAACTCTGAGTCTTCCAGAGTCGCGGTCAAAGCTGATTCGAAAGATCGCCGTTCGGCAGTTTCTGTGTTTACTAGAAGCACGCAAACACAACTCAGCCGTCGTCATTATGGCCCAGCCCACCGACTCTATACACGATGTGATTGGCCCGGCAAGAGTTGGGCGTTTACAGCTCAGAAGGGTATTGAGAGTTGCTAGACGACACTCGCGGCAGATTAGATTTGCTGCCGCTAGGGTGCGTCTAGATTTCTAGGCTACAAATATACCAATTGCTCAGCAACATTTCCTATGACAAGTATATTCCCAGAACTTTATCAAAATAGTTTACCTGATTTATCAAAACGGCTGCTCATGAGTTTTTTTTTTTTTTTTTATGTTTTTTTTTTTTTTAATCCCATCAACCCTGCTTCCAATTGCATTAATTTGCCATTTTCAGAAGCTGTAAAACAAAATGACTGGGTGTGTGTAGCCTACTCTTCAGGTAGAGTTGTGGTTTCCAAAATCTGAGGACAAGTCCATATGCTATCATCTGGTGACCAGTAGTTGTCATATACTCTGAATTGTGGAATACCACAGCAAACAAAGGTTGTGTTGTTTGTTGAAGTTGTATTATGGATGTAGTAGCTCCACCTCACCTGCTTTGCCTGATTTATTCCTTCCTTCTGTTTTGGTTGCGTTTCTGAGAAAGTGAAACTTACCCCTATAGACTTTATATAGAAATCTACAGTCAACTCAATTTACTTTTGTGTTCAATATGCTTCTTTTTTGAGCATGCAGAAGCCTAGCAAACATCTCTTAATTTGGTCATTTATTCTTCCAAGGTCCTTAAGGTCCTCATCCTGCCTGAACATTTTAGGCTTATCCTGGGTTTCCTGTTTTACTTCAGGTTTTACTTCATAGATGTAAACAGACTTTATAGGCAGGTTTATATCAATGTACATTTTTGATTAAAAAAAATTGACATTTAAAGTGCTAGTAAGCATACATGCATAGAATAGCCCTAAATGGCCATGGAGTGTACTGTTGCTATAGCAATGAACAATATTCACGTGAATCTGATCGAAGGAAAACCTTGTATATGTTGTGGATCTTTCAGCAAAATATTTGCTTAAAGTAATGAATATTTTATTTGTATAATTAACATGTTTAAATTATCAACAGAGCATTTAACAGCTCAAGCTCAGGCAGAGAGCCTTCACAAGGATGACAGATTATTTGTTTGAAATAAAATTACATAATTAGTTTGTATTTATAGTATCCATATCCTGTGGGATAGGCTGTGACTGGTATTATGTGCATTTCTTCTAGCAATGCTATTCCAATAAAAAAAGGAGCAATACTCCAGATTTCTAACAACAAACGTTTAATCCAGTTGGTATAGACTAAATACAATCTTGGGATGCTTTTTGAGAAGAGGTTATGTATATGTGTGAGGTTTGCTACAACTTTTTTTTTTATTTATTTTTTTACACAGTATCACTGAATAAAATTATATTTGAAAGGTTATAAACAGTTAATAATGTCCCATATTGAACACAGTAAGGCGGCTAGCTATACCGCACCCATTTGGTTACTGCCGCCTGTTGGTGCAGTTGTGGAACTTAGAGAAGATTGAGTCACGATCACGAGAAGAACTTTTGTCATGTCGAGAAAAGATGAAAAAAATATTATCCTTGGTTGTTTAGGGCTTCCGTACATACATGTAGTACTTAATGTCTTATTTTCATTGGTTGCTGTTCAAAAACAGTATCATATTGAGATTTTCCGGCTCCAGGCAGTTTCTCCTGTTGACCGTCTGTGAATTATGCAGCTGGTGCACACGCTCCATTGGAATGGCAGTGGAGATCACTGTGAGGAACTTGCGGGCCACCATTGCCAGTTTTTTAAACTCTTCTTTGGTCTTCCAGAATTGAAGTGCATTCACTGAAATTTCTGATAATTTCCAGTACTTTTGCCAGACTTCTTCATTTTCAGTGTGATGAGCGTGTGTTTCTTTGCGCATGTGTTTCCTGATTTCTTTTGTGACATCAATGCGAGAGTCCCTCAGCACGCTGGTTTTGTATCGCGGGTCCAGCGCGGTGCAAACTGCAAACCAAAGGTTTCGCTTGACGCTGCCGATATGATGGTCGCACTTTTCAGAGAATTTCTTTGCTATTCTGTTCCCAGTCATCATTAGGTTTCTCAGCCTCTCCTGCAGCGTTTCGACAAGCGGTATGATGTTTGAGATGGGGCTGAAGCCTTTTTTCCCCACTTCCTGGGTGACGTCCTTCAGAATATCCAGTACTGCTACAATGTTTTCAACAATTTTTCTTTCATTCTCGTTAAGGAAAAGATCATCCACTCGTCTGTCAACAAAAACCTTAAAAATGGCTGGCCACAGCACTAAGATGTTCTTCAGCATATGGAGAGTAGGAAACCACTTAAGACCAGATGACTGAGTTAGGTCTTTTCGTTCGAGATTGAGAGACTCTCTATACTCCTGGAGTTGTTTTGAAGCTCTCTCATTTTGGTGGAAAAACACAACTATTTGCTGACATTTCCTGAGCAGACGTTCCAAGTCACCGGACATTGTTTCGTTGAAAACTTTATCCAGAGTATAAGCAAAACAAGGGATATAGGTCCATCTGCATCCTTTGTAATGAGCCTTCTTCATATGGCCAACATTTGTGACCACAAATTGAGTCTTTTCTGTGACGTTCCATTCGTTTGAAATTCTCAAAAGTTGCTCTACAGCTTTTTCTGCTGTATGCTTGTTGAGTAAATGGGCTGTATCTAGAACGTATGATTTTAGTTCCCAGTTTTTGCTGATTAAGTGACAAGAAACCGTCAGGTAGAACACCGTCTCACTGGAGTTCCATAACTCGGCTGAGAGAGTGAGGTTACTTGCATTATCAACTGCCTTCTGTACTTCCAACCTCTTCTCCCTGTAAAGCGTCTGAAGATCAATTCGGATCCGTAACGGAACATATACAGAGGGTTTTAGAATCTGTGCGAGATGAGATCCTTTCACAGCGTTTAAGGGCTGCATCTCCTTTATAATTATATTCAGCAGAGTCTTCACATTTGAGCCATGGTCTATTTAAGTTCAAATACATTAAATTAGATATATGAAGAAGTCATAATGAACTTCTCTGTAGCTCAAACAGATCATGGCACTAGCAAGGTTGTGCCGTTGACCAGAGATCAATTTAAACGATGTTGCAAATACATTTTTTTAAAAACTTTGTACACATTCACTCTTATTCATATGTCTAAAATGTAAAAAAAAAAAAAAAAAAATTTCCAAATTGTTCTCGTCTCATCACATTGTGAATTAGCCTATACAAATCGAGTAAATAATATATTTTCAATTCAAAATAGTGAAATTTGGGGGTGTGCTTGTCCCCCTCAATGACTATAGTGGTTACAAACCTGCCTTGAATGCAACAAAAGTTGCTTTTGGATAAAATGTCTGTTACATGCAAAAATGTAAATGTAAACTCACAAAAATCCATTACACCTCACCTCTTTGTGTCATTAATTCTTGTTGATGATCATGCCTGGTCTGTTGATGGCGTAACATAGGCCTTCTATGGGACCAATTTCTCCCTGTTTATGATTAACACAAACACATTGTTTCTGTATTACCACAAGACATTTAAATAATCACTTATTTATTTGCTTTTATTTTAATATTTTATTTGGAAAATATAGTTTAATAGTGTTAAATCTGTCTGTCTGTCTGGGAAACTATGTGAGGCTCTTTGAGCAGCCAGAATAATTTTGAGCGGTGAGTAACATAGCCTGCAGAAGAAAGACGTTACTGAACAGCATAGGCCTATATTTGCCAAAAAAAAAAAAATGTGGTAGGCAACTTTCTGGCATATTACCACTCTCTAAATGCCTCTGCCGAGTGTACTCGCGTCCATAAGGAGTAGGCGTAGAAGTGCCCATGGGTACTCTAGGTCTTCTTCCTCGGTGGAGATCATTTCCTAGAGGAAACCACAAACAAACATTTGTAAACACGTGTGATGTTACACAGAAGAGACAGCTAAATTCACCGCAATATGCCATTTGATTCTTGAAATTAACATTTAAGTAGGCCTATCTTTAAATCAGCCTACTATATTTTTTGTATAATCCTTTGCATTGGAGAAAGCAAAAAACAAAACAAAAAAAACTTACCGAGGTTTACTCTTTTTCTTCTTCTTCTGTTCATATCTCTGGATTAGGCTTCTGATGGAGCTCACCGAATGTCACACGGTCTATGATTAAGTGATGCTCAGTCATGTAGCTTTCATTTCTTATATGTTCATTTGAATATGCAATCTAACCTGCCACCTGACTAGTGTGGCTGACTCTGACGTAGAGAAGGACGTCATTGTGAAGCAGATTATGTTCAAAGAGTCACACCTTTTTAAAGACGATGTCAAATATAGCAAAAAATCCAGTTTTAGAGGTTGCCATATGGTCTTTATAAAAACTCAGATTCACTGTTTTGTTGGATTAAAAAAAAGGACATTTCTCTCACACCATTTAATGTAGAACACTTAATGACCAGCAGCGGGCGCCAACGGACTTTTTATTCAAATGAATAATTTGCCATCCTTCTGAAAGTACAGTGCAAGTACAGTGCAGTTTCAGACTGAAACAATCATGAAAAGAATAAGTTGTGATCACAAGAAAACAGAAAATCTGCCACTTTAACCCTGCTTCCAATTGCATTAATTTGCCATTTTCAGAAGCTGTAAAAAATGCCTGGGTGTGTGTAGCCTACTCTTCAGCTAGAGTTGTGGTTTCCAAAATTTGAGCACAAGTCCATATGCTATCATCTGGTGACCAGTAGTTGTCATATACTCTGAATTGTGTAATACCACAGCAAACAAAGGTTGTGTTGTTTGTTGAAGTTGTATTATGGATGTAGTAGCTCCACCTCACCTGCTTTGCCTGATTTATTCCTTCCTTCTGTTTTGGTTGCGTTTCTGAGAAAGTGAAACTTACCCCTATAGACTTTATATAGAAATCTACGGTCGACTCCATTTACTGTTGTCTTATTTGTGTTCAATATGCTTCTTTTTTGAGCATACAGAAGCCTAGAAATTGTCTCTTAATTGTGTCATTTTTTCCTCCAAGGATCTTACTCATCCTGCCTTTACATTTTAGGCTTTTTCTTGCTATAGTTGGTGTTGGGTTTTACTTCATAGATGCAAACAGACTTCATAGGCAGGTTTAGATCAATGTACATTTTTGACAAACATATTTGACATTTAAAGTGCTAGTAAGCACACATGCATACGTAAACAGCCATGGATTACTATTATTGTTAATCTCGATTCAAGATTCTTATCTCAAGATCACAAGAAAAATAAGTTGTGATCATGAGAAAACAAAAAAAACACTTGAACACACAAAACTGATGGACTCGATACCGCTGATGTGTCCTAAATAAATGTGTCCTGTGTTTATGCATTGCACTTTCTGTGCCAACTTTCAATAAGATCAGTTTGGGATTGGATTGGGGTGGATCTTACATACTCAGAGTTCAAGACTATGAGTTAAAACTAACAGTATAGAAACATATTGGTACACCACAGAAGAGTTATCCTATTACAATCATACATTTAAACCACCTCAGACATGAAGTCAATTTGGTGAATACACACTGTAAAAAAAAAAGGCAAATTTTGAACTTTTGCAGTACAATCGACTTGGATGTTTAAGTTATTAACTAAAATTATGTTAAACTGACTTACATCTTGTATAACAAATCTTGACTATCATGATCTTGTAAAACTTATTTTGATGAGTTAAAACTATGTAAAAACTTGTGTTGTCATAACGTATTGAACATATTTTTTTTTACAGTGCATGAGCTATGAAATGTATTATATTTAGTATAATATAATTTTGTATGATATTTCCTTCAGCTCATTAAGGAGGTTTGTTCTCCAGTTATGTATGTTGATATAAGGTGTGGCCCTATCTTTTCTGTTTGAACACCTTAAATCTTTAAAAGGAACTTGCATATGTAAAATGTAATGAGATTCTGGGAAAGAGTTAAGTGAAAGAGATGTTGGATGAAGCTGTGCTTTTGTTAACTTTTATTTTTATATTTTCACTTTTAACTTTAGTTTTTATAGGTTTCTTGGTCTTTTTTTGTAATATTTCTTTATAGCTATAGCTTTATTTTTTTTATAATTTTAGAACTATTAGTACTATTTTGATCCATCCAATATTTAGATTTCTTGTTATCTCAGCTTTATTACAAATAGCAAAACCTATTTTAATAGTTATAGTTAAAAATAACCACTGTTTTGAGTGAAACTATTAGAGCAAAATAGAAACATTAAAAGGCATATGAGTCAGTGAACTAGTGTTGTCAAAAATATCGATATTTCGATATATATCGATACTGGAATATCTGAAACGATACGATTCTCAGTTTTTACAGTATCGATATCAGCTGCGCTCTCCTCTCTGACCGTCAGCGAGTTGACACACACACACCGGCATATTCTCACTCAGCCCAGTTAACCTCTGAGCACGGCGAACGAGCGTTCTGCTGGACTCTTTCCTCATGACAGTGTGTTAGTGTTAGTGTGTGATCGGTCTGAATTTCGCGCGGGATTGCACATAAATTAATTCTACTAATCCCCGCAGATTTCGTGCTCCACATCTGAAGCGCACACACACATAGCCTACCGTAATAAAGCCGCCTCTGACATGATACAAGTGCAAACATTTGCTTCCTTTTCCAGCTTATTATTGGTCAAATACACTCAAAGAATTATCAGTGCACATCTGGAAGAGTATTAACGTAAACACAGTCGCAAACAGTTAAGGAAGAACGAGTAACAGGAACAGTGTTTAGGATCCACGCGTCTGTTAGTCTTAAAGGGACCGCAGTCATTTGTTATTCAAACTACAAAAAGACAAACGATCAATCTGCTCTCTTATTTTTTTACGGTCTATGCTCTTGACTGATCAACTTGTGTAACTTTAACAGTTTCATCTGTACGCTATTGAATTTTTTTACAAAGAACATTATCCAATGTTGTTTTAAATGTAATTACTATGCATTTTTTTAATTCAGTTTCTTATCTGAATGTTAGACTTACCTGAAAAAATAAAGCAGTCTATTTAATTTGTATCTTCTATTCTATTGCCTTTATTTGTGCTATTGTTTGTAATCTGTTTATTTGTTCTTATTTTATTACTGTTTACTCGTCTTTTTAAATTCAATTTACCATTCGAAATCAAGCTTTCTTGTGCTGCGTGTAAGCTATTGCAACACAATTACCCCATCATAAAAAATACATTGAGATAGCAAAAATTTGTGAGATAATTTTAATAGTAATTGATCAATTGATCAATAATTGTTCAAATCAAAACGATGCCCAACCCTAAGGAACATGCTGGCCACATGAATTTTTAGTAAAAAATAACAATGAAGAATAAGTTCTGTTGTCATATTAAGCATCTTATTTTTTTATTTTTTTACTGTGGTATCGATTTAGTATCGATATATCGATATTTTAGTCTGATATCGTATCGAAGTCATAATTTTGGTATCGTGACAACACTACAGTGAACTCAAGGGCATTTGGTTTAGGGTTATGTTTACCAGGCTATATTTTTTCTTTCACATTGTAACTTTATATAAAACAGATTTTTAATCTTGTCAGAGAATTTTGGATCCCATATTGGTTTTGTTTAGATATGTTGTCCTACAGTCTTTAAAGGTTACAGTAGAAGTTTGATTGACATGTTTCTAAATTTACTGAATATAAGCAGACAGATACTTTGGTCTACTCAGGGTGTCCGGAAAGCCTCTCGATATGTACACATCCTGAATGTTTGAAAAGCTTATTTTTCAACACTTCACTTTTTGTTTCTTGCTGTCAGTGCAGAGATATTTGCACCACCCCTCGACACGTTCTGGCCTGACCCCTGCTGGTGGAGTGGGGTAAACTTCCTTCCTGTGGAGACCCACGGAGGTTCTTCGAAACAACACTTTTCCTGGGATGCTTATGCTGCCAGGAAAATTAGTGGATGTACTAAGCAGAGCCGTTTGTGATGTTCCATCTGCATAAGCTGGAAATGAAAACAGATACAACAACATGTAATCGCCTTCGTTAGTCTTACCTCTAGATCTTCATGAGATCAACTTATAATGTAGAAATGAAGACTCTCATGTGTCACATGGTAGTTTACTACCGCAACCTTCAGACCAGAGTCCTGCACAGGTCCATTTTTGGAGACCCGTACCCCACAAGGTTTAGCACCAGATCTGACCTGTGAAACTCGCCACAGAAATATTGCACATTTTTCATCTGCGCTACTACCCGTCCGCATCCCCGTCTGTGAATTTTATAACTGTCACTCCACCTGTTTTAGCCACTTTTATGCGGATACCCGCGGGTACCTGACGCGTTGCAGGACTCCGTTGGTACATCGGTCCATTGGTCTGAACAGCCATTGAGAATTTGAGCAGACATCTTGTGTATTTATTGAGAGTAATCGAGACCAATTTAGCTTTAAAATCCTGTGCATCCCCACTGTACCATTAAGTTACAATGAGTTCATTGCAGATCCGTAGTGAGTTTGAACTGGTGCAAAACACTACCCTGCAGTTCTATATTTTTTTATTTCCTTTGTGTACCCTTGATCTCCGCACAGGCTAGTACATTTATTAATTTGGCAGTCATCTTTCATCCAAAGCAGCGTATGTTGCATTCAGGGTATATATTTTATACTTGCATCAATCCTTGGAAATAAAAAACATGGCTGTTAGCATCATGCGTTATTGTTTAGACCACTGCAACGTGTCAGAGGTGTTGGTCAAAATGAGCTTTTGAAACTTGGTATGTATTGCCACACCTTTAGGAATGCTTTATATCTATCAATCTACCTGAATCTTCTTTTTGTAAATAGTATTTGTTAGTCATAGGCCTTATTCACGTTAGGCCATAAAAATATGGACAACACAACTTCATTAGCTTCTGCTGAAGAAAAGTGAAGCCTCCTGAGGTTCCGAATATGGCATTGACTGGCAGATTTGGATAGAGTCTGCGCAGTAGTGACCTCGGGACCGGAATCTGCGCAGTAGAGAGCAGGAAGTAGAGGCGCGATATCAAAAGCCCGCCCACACTCTCGCAGAAACAGAACAATTCATCATGGTTGGTGTGAAACAAATAGTTATGGAAATGTAGAAATTAAAGCTCAAATCTCCTTCCAAAAATCCTGGGAAAAAAGTCAAATGGTGCCTCAGTGGCAACTTCACTCAGAGAAGCAGTCGATTCTCATCTTAATCATCAAATTACTAACTAAAACTAAACTAAAAAACGAACACTGAAATTAAATCATTGTGATAAAAATGATACCTGATGATAAAAAGTAAATTGCTGTCACTAGGGTATAGAAATTAAAGGTACAAAACCGAAAAGGTACTTAATACCTCAAAGGTACATATAATTTGCACACTAATATGTCCCTTTTAAGGTATTATGTACCATTTAGGGGTTAATAAGGTACAAAGATGTACCTTTTCACTTTTGTACCGCCCCCAGTGATCGCACTGTACCTTTTTTTCTGAGAGGGTACAATAATAGAAACCAGCTTCGGGAAAAAATATTTGAAGTGTAATTTGATTGTTTAGTTTGTCTCAGAAACACAGAGGGGCGGGGTATGAGTTATACTGGGACCAAGCTATACTGGGACCGGCCACCTGGGGGGCGATCGAGACACGCAGGCTTCAGTTTCTGACAGGAGTGCTACAGGCTTGGTTATTTTGTTTGGCTTTGCCGTTTGCTCTGTTTCGTTTTGCTTTAGCTTTGTTTTGGCTGAGTTTTATTTTATTGTATATTCCATCTCCTTCCTGTATAGGGTTATAGGGAATGCTGATCAGGGGGGATTTTTAAAAATTATAATTTTATTTTAGGTATACACTACATGAGCAAAAATGACTAAGTAATTTCTTTTTTTTTTTAAGAGCCAAACCCCAGACATTAGACAAATGCCTCTCACGACCCATGTGACCCGTTTTATCTATTTACTCTGCTACTACAGGGCTTTCGAGTTTGAATTACCCAGCTGGAGCTCTGGAAGGCCTGATTCCTGACCCTTAATATTTGCACTGTAAACCTGACCGACAGCAGGAGGAGACACTGACTCGCTAACACGCCGCTCACCCGGCCGTTGGCAAACATCAAACACCTCAAGGGTTCCAGTGCATACTTTGGACCCCTGGTTGTTAGGGGTGATTGTCATGCATAGGGTCTGGTTCATAGACAGAGCCAAACTTCTGGTGTTGATTAAGTTTAGAGGGATTTGCTGTGCCTTAAAGAAATGGTTTAAAACGAAGATGCTATCATTGTTTACTCACCCTCATGTCATCCAAGCCTGTATGATGACTTCTGTGTAACATGCAAGTTATTCTAACAAAAAAAGTATCACACCTCTTAGATGTTGGGATTTTTAATGTGTGTGTGTGTGTACATCTGTATTATAATTTTTTAATTTTTTTGCCATTGTTTATTTCAGAAGCAATATGACTTTCCATTTCACATCATTGGCCTCAGCTCAGAGTTGCTCCTCTGTTCACATTATATAACCTGATCTCAGTGACGTCTGTAAGATTAAACGCCAAGTCCGGGCTTGCTGGGCACTTGTCACATGAGATTGTTTTGCAGACGAGTAGGCTTACATTTCTTCAGCACTATAAATATACACACATCAGGGTCCACCAACACTGATACTCAGAACTTTCTAACACATATTATACTAAAGACATTAACCACTGCTCACCACACTCTCTCAGGCATGAGGTGGGGAGGTTGCACTATGAATTTAGGCCTTGTCTAGTGGGTGTATTTATAAGTGGTGAAACCCGCCTAGTCCTGCATGCCGTGGATGCCATGGGTGTTACCAGAGCAGCCACCAAAGGCCACATACATTCCCAAAGCCTCTGGCATTAAAGAACAGGACAACCCTCCATGTCTTATTTCTACTGGGATAGTTCACCCAAAAATGAAAATTCCGTCATTAATGACTCACTCTCATGCCATTTCAAAACTAAGACGTTCATCTCCCTTTATTTTGACGGTCCCTTTAACACATTCTATTGACTGTAAGTAAAGTTGCAACCACAAGTCTTCTAACTCTCGTTACAGTATAGAGTATTAGTAGACTGGTAGGGTTAGAATAAGTTGAATATGTGCTTGCAAAGTTTTGTAGGTAGAATGTCATTGTTGGGGGGAGCATAATAATAAAGAGTTTGCAGATATTAAGCAGACAGTCTACTAATACTCAGTTATTTGACATGTAGTTGCAAAGTTACTTAGTCAACAGAATGTTCAAAAGAGATCATGATAGTTAAATGTTACTCCATTGACGGCCTATGCAACTACCATTAAGTCCCAGAAAGGTAGTAAAGACATCATAAAAGAAATCCATTTGACTCCAGTGGATTAACCTTAAAGGGGGGGTGAAATGCTGTTTCATGCATACTGAGCTTTTTACACTGTTAAAGACTTGGATTCCCATCCTGAACATAGACAAAGTTTCAAAAACTAAGTTGGACGTCTGATGGAGTATTTCTGTGTCAAAAATACTCCTTCCGGTTTCTCAAACGTTTCGGAGAGTTTTTTTCGAGTATGGGTCCGCTTGACGTCGACAGATTGTAATGTCCTTGTATGGGCCGTACGGCTCTTCTCCCGGAAGGATGCGTGCGCATCGACCACAGCGAGAGAGAAAATGCACGCCCATAAACACTGCTCTCAAGGTGCAGATCCACGCACTCCTCCATTCAACACTTCTGACGCGCCGCGCTCCAATTTATTCCTATGGGTGACTTCAAGCGACTTAAACGCGCCCGACTAGCATTCCAGGAAGGCAGCGCTGCATTTGAACTGATTTGAAAGCAGAAATGACGGGAAGCGTCACAACATCCCGCTTCAGTCGTGTCGCAAAAGTGGATCTCCACGGTCACTGCTGTCAGGACTTCACGAAATCAACAATGTTACCAAAGAAGTGTGTTTTTGACGGAGCGGTCCCAGCGATAAAGGTTCCCGGTCCTGCTTTGGAAACCGGCGGTGAGTAAAACTGCTTTATGTTGTTGGCTATCGTCGCATAAGTAAACATCAGTAAACAACACGATCGTGTAACGTTACAGTTAATTTATCAATGGAGCATGCGATCTATGGTGTGTGTTTAAACACATTTGTTTAGCTGACCACTATAGGTGTCAGTTTGTTTATTGTAAACCACCCAAACATAAACCTAATACGCTTCAAATACGCTAACGGTTACTCCATTGTTGTTCTATGTATAACGTTCCACTAGTCTGACGTTCACTAGTTTTGCTTGCTACTGGTAAGGTTTAGTTGCATACAATAGTCCATAAACCGAATCATGTCAAACCACAAGTAAACCCACACTAATGTCCAGCTGTTTCTCCTGTTCAATTTATTTCAGCCTCCGGATCTGATTCTGGTTCATATATGTATAAGTGGAATCTGATTGATAGCCATGGTTTAATAGAGTAACGTTTTCTTCTCCAAGCTTGAGGTCATCACTGCTTTGTGAGTGCTAGTCATTCTTTAGCTCCGCCCACATGATATGCCTCCAACCGCTCGTTTTTTTCCCGGAAAGACTCGGTACAACCTATATTCTTTTATAAGTATAATAAAACTAAAGACTTTTTGGAGATATGAAGGATTCAATACTATTCTATAGGTACTCAAGATTGACATGAGATTGACTGAAAGAAATAAGATATAACATATATCCAAGATACTCTGGTCAAGCTGGTCAAATTTTTACTATATTATTTGCAAAACGGCAGGAAAATGAACAGGAGAAAACCACACAGGATAGAAAAAGCTAAAGTTATGATTTGCTCAGTAAGGGGTTGAGGATTTGCGTATGTGAGGGTGGTCAACGGGAATTTTGATATTATTTATCAAAAAGGATGTAATGGTTTAGAGACAAACCAACCACAAAACATCATAATGAACCAATTCAAATGTGTAATATTGACTAATGTTTGCATTGTTTTCCCACTAAAAATGTCACTTCATGGAGGATGATGACATTAGTAACTGGATTTAGTTAGAGACACTACGAAGACTAACATGACGGAAAGTGATGTTAAAGACACAGGATTGCCAATTAAATCAAAACTCCCAGGAAAAATAATCACACAAAAATGAGTGCACAAAGTCATGGAATGTATACGCCAAAATGACTTTTGGCGTGCATTTGGTATGCAATTTTTCCATGTGCATACGATACGCACTTTATGCACTCGAAAAACTGTGTACCATACGCACACCAAAACTAATTTTGTCATATACATTCCATGTCATTGTGCACTCATACTATTGAGATGCACTCATGTGATCGTGTTGAAAAAAAAAAACGTATTAAAGTGTAAAATGGTACAAACACCTAGAATTTGTATTAATAAATATCTTGGTTTTCATTTTAGAAGTTTGCTTAAGTTAAGAGGATATGGGAGGGACAATGTGGCAGCTATAACTTTTGGTTTCGTCCTTGTCGTAAATCTGTTGAAATAGTGCAAATGTGCTACTATATTGTGATCAGGTTTCACACTGTCCTCTTTCTCTCTCTCTACAGAAAGTTTTTCCACAAAGCTTTTGGTCTCAAATAAAAAGTTTCATTCATTTTGGTTATTTTTAGGGGCCAATATCCGTCCTGAAACATCATTCCTCTGTAATTCTGCACAGGACAACAGAGGATCGGAAAACCTGAGAACACTTTTGAAATGGCAACAGGAAACAATGAGAAATGAAGTGAGCTCCGTGCCAAGGACTCTTTTAAAGATCCAAGAGTCCCATCAACAGTAGCACAGAGTGGCCCATAAACCCAGCGTTCTCCACTCAAGTTTCCATCTGCTAAATTCTAGTCCTGTTAAATAAGAGACAGAATCTCCTGCAAGTACATTTATCGCTTGACATTACCTTTCGCAAAATGGTCGTACCACCAGAATGTCAGCTTTCACTGAGCATGCACGAGTTATAAAAGACACTGGATAAGTTTAATTAGATCAGTGAGACATTGGGCACTTACATTTAAAAAAAATATATATATTTACAGATTCTGTGACACTACCACAGTCAAAAATGTTGCTTCATCTATCAGTTAGGGGTGGAACTACTGTATTAAAAAAACTACTGGTTTCATACACTTTATAATAGAAATGTTCACTGGCTGTGATTCACTTTATTGTTTACTTAAAAGTATGTGCAACATAACTATTAAGGTTTTGCTTTTTGATGTGACATTTAATGTTACTGGTTTGATTGAAGGTACCACTATAACTGCTGTCCTGAGATCAGTGGAACAGCCGATTTGTCACTGCATGAGAAATGGCTTCACCATCCTTGACCTTAGGGAGGTCAGCCCACATACTCATGCTCCTTGGCAAAGCAAGCAGTTTTTGATAGATTAATTAGCGGTATTTCTTATTTTATTACTTGAAATACCGAGAGATTTGGGGAAAGGTGTGACAAGTATTTTCACATAGTGTAACGGCAGATGAAATCAATGGAAATGTAAGATAGGTATAACTATAAGGCACAACATTATGACAGGTGAAGTGAATAACACTGATTATGTCTTCATCATGGTGCCTGTTAGTGGGTGGGCTATATTAGGCAGCAAGTGAACATTGTGTCCTCAAATTTGATGTGTAAGAAGCAGAAAAAATGGGCAAGCTGAGGATTTGAGCAAGTTTGGCCTGAATTTTGATTGCTAGATGACCATCCAAAACTGCAGTTCTTGTGGGGTGTTCCCAGTCTGCAGTGGTCAGTATCTATCAAAAGCGGTCCAAGGAAGGAACAGTCGTGAACCAGCGATGGTCATGGGTGGCCAAGGCTCATTGATTCACGTGAGGAGAGAAGGCTGGCCCATGTGGTCCGATCAAACAGATGAGCTACTGTAGCTCAAATTGCTCCAGAAGTTAATGCTGGTTCTGACAGAAAGGTGTCAGAATACACAGTGAATCACCGTTTGTTGCGTATTGGACGCCATAGCCGCAGACCAGTCAGGGTGCCCATGCTGACCCCTGTCCACTTACAAAAGCGGCAATCATTGGGCATGTGAGCGTTAAAATTGGACCATGGATCAATGGAAGAAGATAGCCAGTCTGATGAATGAAATTTTCTTTTACATCACGTGGATGGCCGTGTGTGTGAAAGATGGTTCAGGAATGGTTTGAGGAGCACAACGAGTGTGAGATGTTGACTTGACCTCCAAATTTCCCAGATCTCAATCCAATCGAGCATCTATAGGATGTGCTGAACAAATAAGTCCGATTTATGAAGGCTCTGCTGCTAACATCTTTAAGCCAGATACCACATCAAGCCTTCAGAGGTCTAGTGGAGTCCATGCCTCGACAGGTCAGGGCTGTTTTGGCAGCAAAAGGGGGACCAACACAACATTAGGTGCCAAAATGTTATGCCTGATCTGTGTATATTAATGTTTTGGAGGAACTCGATTATGCATATAAAATGTTATTATATTATGCAATTCTCCTTTTTGTAAACGGAGAGCGACAGTGTGCAAGTCTCTCTCTCTCTCTCTCTCTCTCTCTCTCTCTCTCTCTCTCTCTCTCTCTCTCTCACTCAATCACTGTGACACTCTCTCTCTCTCACTCTCCTGTTTGGCTATGTTGAAGAAACAAAGAGCTGAGTGTGCATAACTGCTCTGCAAATCAGGAAATTATATATTACAGGGTAATATATCCTGAAAAACATCTCATCCAGTGCAGTATTTGTCTAAGATCAGTTCTAAAGACTCAAATTAAACACAGAAGTCATTGTATTTATTTTGACTGCTTCATATATGGACTTTGCTTTTTTAAGGCAAGCATGACTGTTATTATTGGTCATACTTAAGGTTAGGGATAGAAGGGACAGAAATAGAGTAGTTCAATCATAACTAGGTTAAAGAATGACGGGTAAGGAACAGAAATTAGTCTTGCTTTCGGTGTAATACTGTGTGATTAATGCAACAGAAACATTTCTGGACTAACTTCACAGACAGTCAAATACAGACTCAGACATGTTTGACATTCAAGCGTTACATGTCAAAATCAAAGTATTTCATCCAGCTTCGGAAGAAATCTGATACATTGCACTTTTAATAATCAAGTATACTAAAATCAGCAACAACGTTATATCTTTCATATTTTTAAAGGGTTAGTGCACCCAAAAATGAAATTATGTAATTAATATCTCACCCTAATGTCGTTCCACACCCGCAAGACCTCCATTCATCTTTGGAACACAGTTTAAGATATTCTATATTTAGTCCGATAGTATGAAAGTGTATGCACACTATACTTTCCATGTCCAGAAAAGGAATAAAAACATCTTTCATTGAAGGAACAAAAAAACTCTCGGACTAAATATAAAATGTCTTTCGAAGATGAATGGAGGTCTTACGGGTGTGGAACGACATTAATGACATAAATTTCATTTTTGGGTGAAATAACCCTTTAAGATATGTAGGTCTTTGATGTGGAAAAGTGCTAGCACCATGTCAGGGTCTAAGCAGACGTATATACTTTTCCTTGTGGCACATTCGGAGTACTACAGCTACAGGCATTTAAAACTCCAAACAATTCATGTCACTCGTGGCCCTCAAGTCAAGGATCTGGACGCTGACTGGTGCTCTTTTATATCTTCATGGCAGATTTATAATCAGCAGATTTCACATTTTAAAGGTTATTTTTTAATGTATTTTTTATTTTTTTGCGTACAGGAGCGTGGGGCAAAACCTAACGCATGGTTAGTTGTAACACATGATTTAACAATTTCCACACATGCCAGGATGATGAAACTTAGTGTACTGTCTAGTTGCCATATCAACACTATATAAAGAAAAAAATAGCGCCAAAATTTTAAAAATCTTTGAACGATTTCACTGAACATTTATTTTACTGTAGCAAAAGTAAAATTTCTTACTTACGTTTAATTTACTTACGTTTAATTTTTCATCTCTGTTTTTTGTGTTTATTTAAAATGAGAAAAATCTGATATTTGAATCTTATATATGTTTTTTAACATTTGAGATGGTTCTTTAATGCTGATCTAAAAGCAGAAGACACCCAGGTTTAGCCCAGATTTAAAGGACAACTCCGGTGAATTTTAAGTTCATCTTGATCCTTAAATCTTTGTGAGTACAGTCTACAGAAAAAAAAAAAAAACTAACCGGATTGGTGACACGGAGTTATTACAGTTAAAGCCCAGAGCCCCCCCCCAGCTAAAATGGCAGCTTTGGGGGCATGCACGTAACGGGTGTCTTTGTGCCTCTTAACAGACACAAAATGCAATTAAAATATCTGTCCAACATGAACAGGGCCCTTACATGACAACGAGATGCGTTAGCCACTTAGCCATTGTTTAAATTCACCTGTTTTAGGCGGCTAGTTGTGTCTCGCGCTGAAGTCCCGTGGGAATGCCGTTGTAAAAGCTGGAAAAAAGGCAGTCCAGTGTGTAAAGCACGATTATTTTAATTTATTGCACATCTTTCCTCAAGCCAAGTGTGCCCAAATGGAAGGATAAATAAAGTTTACATTACCTCCACAGTGGTTGCACCCGTCTTTAACCACAGCATGGTATTTTTCTTCAACCGGACCGGCTGTGTTGTGTCTGTGTAAGTTAGTCAAGTATTCGCTGTAAATTTTCACAATTCGGAAAGGCACAAACGCGAACAATTTCTTCACTCGTGAGCCCGATCGGATCATCACTCTAGTGATGTCTGGTTCACGAACGAATCGTTCTTTTGAACCGGTTCTTTTTAGTGAACCGGGCAAACCAGTTCACCAAATCGGACTGAATAGTTCTAAACGGTTCGCGTCTCAAATCGGCGCTGATCACACAAATTACTTTAGTTACTCACTTTCTGACATGAGTGACAGTCCCTCCGAGCAGCTGATACTGAGCATGCGCAAATAACTGAACGAGCAGATCATTCTCTAAATTGGATTTACACAAAAAGCGTCTAACTTTTGTTTTCTGAATCACACACATGCAGATTTCAGAAATTATCGTAAGATCAAATGTAGGACAGTTTTTCGCAACATTATAAATGAGGCTGTTCATGTCATGTCTAAGGGTATCAGAGGACAAACTCTGTCCTATAAACTGAATCCGCTCCATCTCCTTCAGTCTGTGACTATAAGAATGTCTCCACTAAGATCCTGGATCACTGACAAACAAAGCATTGCTCTGGAGTGGCAGAAAAGTGATGACAGACCGGCTATACCTCTTGCTTGTGTGGGACTGCTCTTGAGTTTAATGCACAACTTGTCTCTTTATTTGATTTGCTTTCAAAGGCCTCTCGCTTGTCTTCATTCCCTAGATTCGATTTGCTTTCAAAGGCCTCTTTCTTGTCTTCATTGCCTAGATGTTTTCCCATAAATATTTTAGAGGAGATGGCTGCTGGACAAAGCTAGACGGAAGACAATCCCTGAACAGAATTGTCTTTTCTTTTTTTGGTGTTTCCTGCATCTGATTTGAAGGCAGTGGATATGCACACAGAGTTTCACAGAGATCAATGTAGGATGATGGTATGATATCAATGTTTGCGGAAGGAGGATGAGTGGGCAGAACAATTTGGCTGCCCTATCTTTTGTTTCGTTTTTTTGGCATTGTTGGTTGAAGCTGAGTGGACAGAGTTTAGAAAGGGACTGGTGCTGTCGGTTGAACTGTCACCACTCAGACATAGAGAAAGAAAGAGATTATTTTTAATCAAGGACTGTTTCACTTTAATTCCTGTTATGTGGGTGGAGTTCCTTCACTGAACTAGAAGTATAAAAAGGACATTTCTGATACTGCTCCTCAGCTTTATCACACCTGTGTGTCTGAGTAACACGTGATGACAGAGTTCATCTAAGGTTTGAAGAGCTCACACCACAGTGACATATTCTGCAGTTCATTTAGGCATGGCAGCCACATGAAACACCAAATGATTTCCTTTTAGCTACACAGACTACAACTTAACATTTTGAAATGTTATTGATAATACTGATAATGTAATCATTTATTGATTAATTCAGAATGCCAATTGCAATCTATTTCACTTTTGTAGAGCGTTTCAGAGGGTTTTTAGAACCAAATATTCATATGGAAATAATATAGGGTGTAGAACTATCATTTCAGGATATCACATGAGTAGCGGTGCATTATGGCTGTTTATTAGGATTATGGCATTATGAGAGATAGATCGACTAAACAAGTGTATTATCTGATGCATCATTCATTCTTCAGGTCAATGTTCATAATATTATATCCATTATAATATTATATATATACACACACACACACACACACACACACACACACACACACACACACACACACACACACACACACACTGTGGAAAGTGATATCTTTGTCTTTGCCCTTTTAAAAGTTAAAGGTGCACTATGTAGTATTTTTGCAGTAAAATATCCTATAACCATTAGCCCAGTGTTATATATTTTGTTCAGCTGAGTTCTTACAATATCCTAAATGTTTCCAACTATTTGTAAATTGTGATTCGTGGAGCCAGGACGTCTGAGGGATTTACCTGTCGAATGGTTCATATCTGCGTTACCCTCGGTTTCTGGTTTTATTCTGCAGAATCACTTTACTCTTAGCAGTGTGAACAAGTGTCAAAGCAGCCGCCGAGCGATTGCACAGAGTAACGTCATATCATTTTAAACACTCTTAACAACAATAGCCATTATAAAAGACAATAGGAAATACACAAGCAAACAATTATGTTTAACATACAAAAGCAGCGCTTTGATACGGATTTATGTTAAATACGTTTGTCTAAATATAAAGTTATGAAACAATTTTTCCCTTAACCAAAATCGATGGAACAAGTAATAGATTAATAAGACCAAAGATTGCCTGTATGGTAGTTGCTATTTACACCAAGTGCAGTCCATTTAGATTATATTTACTCTCAGTGGCCCTCATTTATCAAAAGTGCGTACACCAAATTTCCAGCGTACACCTTGCGTACACCCAAACCCACGGTGACTTTGAGATTTATCAATATGGACGTTGGCGTACGGCACGCTCAAATCCTACGCCAGCTCAGGAGGTGGTGTACGCACGTTTGGAGTTAGTGGGAAAATGCGCAGAAAAACAATTCCTAACACCACAAAACGCACTGACAAGATATGCTATATGACCCACTGTTAAAAACCACACCAACAACATTCAGTGTTTATTTTTGTGCAACATGAACGTCAATGTTTAATTTGTGTGACTTTACCAAAGCGTTTGATTTTTAGGCATATGTATTCCTCCAGTCGCGAGCCTGTGCGCTTTATCTGACGTTTCAGGCCCGCCTGGCCCGGCAGCTGTGCACGAACTGGGACTAAAATAATTCAGACTGACAAAATAATAAAAATGACCTTCTTCTTTTAAATAATAATAAAATCAATAAAAACGATATTCTTCTTCTAAATAACAAGCGTCATTAAGAATAATAATCATAATAAGAAGAAGAATCTTACAAATTGTTATGTAATTATTAATGTGAATGAATCTTACTCCACATCACATCATCATCACTATTGTACACCCCAATACATGTGCCGTGATACGAAATTAAATGCTATTTTTTTCAAAACGTGCTGTAAAATAATGCATTGTGATGGTAATTTATCATCCAAACAGCTATTTAAACTGCTGGAGTGCGCTTCTCAACCTCCAAACTATTAACAGTACTCATAATTTGGGTCCATATTTTGTTTTTGTAGGTGCCTTTAATTCCACACTTTAAACTCCCAAAAAAAAACAATTTCGGGTTTTTTTTCCACTTCCCTGGTGATCTCGATGGGCGCGTCTCAATCATCTCAATAGGTCAGTAGTCAGAGCACTGATCAGGGAGTCAGCCCATTGACTTATGTCCTAATCAGTGCCCTGACTAGTGGACTAGTGAGATGATTGAGACGCGCCCGATCTCCACGTCGGAGAAGTTTCGCTTCTTTGCCGTCTTCTGTTTGTCCATGGCGTAAAATGAGGGCGTGGGAGAGGCGGAGACTTGAATATATAGGGGCGTGTTATTCTAATGACGATCGTTTTCAGCCGCCACATTTATCAAGGGCAGGTATTGCGTACACCTGGATTGCAGAGGTACGCACAGCTTCATAAATCAGGCGATGAGAGGAGTGTAAGCATAATCTTATGCCAACATATACACCAGTTTCTACGCAAGATTGATAAATGAGGGCCAGTGAAACTAACATTTTCTTTGCGATATGATATTTGCACTGTGCAAATAGCTGTAGATGCTATTTATGAAGTGAAAATACACTGTAAGTAACCTAGTTGCCTTAATTTTGAGTTTATTGAAATTCATTTTTTTAGTTGATACAATGAAGGAAATTAGTTTAATAAATAGAAACTTAAAATATTATTGTATCTGGACCACATAAAAAATTTGATATATCATGAAAATAGCAATTTGGCATGTTTCACTGAGTCATCACAAATAAAACACACACAATTACCCAATATGCAAATCTTTTAATAATATTTGAATAAATTTTGTCGATTCTCAAAAATGTTCATTGTATTAACTCAAATGTTTAATTTCAATGAACTCAAAATTAAGGCAACCTGGTAACTTATTTTTGAAATATATTCTTTTACAGTGTACTGATATATTTTATTTACACCATTTACAAGTAGCAGTTTTTGCAGTAATTGTATAATAGTAATTTCATGTAATTTATTCTTTATTTTGACAGATACATTTGTGAATAGACACTCCGGATAATTTTCTCATGTTTAACCACTATATCTACATACAGTAAGAGCCAGCTACAAATTCCTGATGGACTGCTGAGATGAATCTCTACACTATATCAAAAACTACGACTTTATTCAGCATTGTCTTCTCTTCCGCGTTTGTTTTCGAACCTCAAATAAAGATTCAAACGGTTATGAATCAGCGGATTGATTCATGATAAGAATCGCCAATGTCACGTGATTCATGAATCAATCTGCTGATTCATAACCGTTTGAATCTTTATTTGAGGTTCGAAAACAAACGCAGTAGAGAAGACGATGCTGAATAAAGTCGTAGTTTTTGTGATTTTTGGACCAAAATGCATTTTCGATGCTTCATGAGATTCCAATGAACTAACTGATGTCACATTTGGACTACTCTGATGATGTTTTTATTCCCTTTCTGGACATGGACAGTATAGTGAGCATACACTTGGATTCTCTGTCGGACTAAATATAAAATATCTTAAACTATGTCTGAAAATGAACGACGGTCTTACGGGTGTGGAATGACATTAGGGTAAGACATAATGACATCAATTTCATTTTTGGGTGAACAAACCCTTTAAATGTTCAGTAAAAAATGGAAAGTATTTCAGGCTTAGAATGACATGTGGTTGAGTTAATGATGAGGGCATTATCCTTTCTGGGGGAACCGTTCTTTGAGAAAGTGTATATATAGGATCAATTTGTATTTGTCGACTTTATTGCTTTATAAAAGCAAGCTCTCGATACTGTACTTGGCATGTGGCTACTGTGCTTGTGAAAGCATTATTGGAGATGATGGGGTGTGTAATGTGGCTTGGATGAGCAGTCTGAGTGATAGAGTTTCATGCTCAGCACCAATAGAAATATGGAATGGACTGCAGGAGAGCTGGCAATACAGTATACAGTGTGCCATACAGGGACAAACCACAACTGACCCCGGAGACCACGTTCCTCCTGAGCACTCACCTCCATAGATGGAGTGAATCCTGCAGCTGCTTCTAAGGGCGGGAACTCCTCTGAATTTCAGCAGGTCATTAAAATACGGCCATGATTACGCCCCTGCTATCCCAGGCAGCCGTGGGGCAGAGGTTACGGGAGGACTCTCTAAGGGAGCTCCATCGTGGGAGGCCCAGCCTGACTCGTGATGGGCACGTGGAATATGAAAGCAGACCAATAACTGAAGGTTCACCGCAGCAGTTAGGGTTTCACTCCAAGGGCCGAACAAGAGGAACAACTACACAGGACTCCTCCTGTGAAAGGAAAGAAAGGGAAAGACTTTTAGCAAAGAATTTTTCCAGATGTGACTCCGCTGTAAAAGGCTGGCCAGCTTAGACCAGCATGCCGGTCCATACTGGTTTGTGCTTGTCTAGGACCAGCATTGCCATGCAATTCACAAAAGAGTAATATGTTAATCGTCTCAAATGGTCTCTCTGATCAAAGTGGTTGGATTTCGTTGTGTAGTGAGTTGTTACTCTGACATCAGGTTGTCTGTGGGTTTACATGTTTCCTAACATAGGAGAGGTGGACAGCTTCTCCTAAGGTTTGCGTTGACATACTGTAGCTCTGCATTCTCAGCTGTTGAGATTCTGTCTGTCTGCACTCTAACATGCATGGGCCCCAGAATTATCTTACAACTTCAAGGAGCAAACACCTAATGTGCAGTGTAAAAAAAAAAATCCGTAAAATAACAGAAAAAGTATTGGCAGCTTTTACCCCGGACATTATAGTCATTTTACGGAACCAAACATATTGCAAAATACAAGTAAAGCACTTTTAAAAAAGTAAATCCGGAAAATTCAGTATATTAAATTATTATTGTACATTGTGCCCTATTTTTAAGTTTTTTTTTTTTAGAGTGTACAATGTGCCTTTACTTATATGTTTGACTTCAAACATGGATATAATCAACTTCAAATCTTTAACATAAAGGAATAATATTGCACATTATGTATATATATTTTTTCTTTTTTCTTTAATTACTTAGTTTTTTTCTTGATATTTTATTAGAATTGTTTTATTAAAATGTTTACTCAACTCAACTTTTATCTCTAAAGCACTTTCAAAACCATTAGAATGGACCAAAGTGCTGTCCATGAGTATCAAACAACATCAAAAGATACGACAATGTTACAATAACACACACACACACACACACACACACACAAAAAAAACAAACAAAAAAAAAAAATATATATATATACCAAAAATCAAACACATAATGACTCACAGTTTCCAACCCAATCAGACGCCAAAAGCTTGATGAAATATAAGAATATAGTTTATCTATTTTAATTTAAGCAGGTTAAGTGATATAAATCATCTATGTCTAATGACATATCAGTAATATACAGTATATAGTGAAATATTAAATTCATATAAAATTATATAAATATATTCTTATATTTTATATTGTAATTGTATTACTTTTGATCAAATTCAAATATATAATTTAATCTGGCGAGAAAACGTATTAATCTTTTATGTCTGAATTGTTCTTGTTTTATGGATGTTTGGGGGTTAAAAACAAATCGCCTTGTTTAAAATTGCTAATCTTTTTCAAGCATTAATTTAACATCCTTTATTTGATGCTGTTTATTCTCCAAAAAAGAAACAAATAAACAACAACAACAAAATATCTCAAATACATGTTGGCTCGTTTAATGCATGTTTGCAGTTTTACTGGAAAAAGCAACAAAAAAAACAAACAACAAAGATTCATAATTTATTTAGTTAAAATTATTTTTTGTTTCTAGAGATAAATGGAAAATGACTCAGCAATTGGCAAGTCTCATTTACCCAGACTGTTGTTGATGGAAGAAATTGAGTGTGTTACAGTTCCCCGTGTCCTCAACTACCGTTCACTATCCTCACAAACGCTCATCCTT
Source organism: Pseudorasbora parva (assembly GCF_024679245.1). NCBI lineage: Eukaryota > Metazoa > Chordata > Actinopteri > Cypriniformes > Gobionidae > Pseudorasbora > Pseudorasbora parva. The sequence continues at coordinate 33,085,061 of NC_090192.1, read as the reverse complement.
CACTGTCCTGTCACCTCAGAGAAAGCGGTATCAGGACGGGATGGTGAGACAAACCACCGTTTTCATAAATCAGCCCTCTCCTAAATTTCTGTCCTCCCTTCTGGCTGAATGAGAACCTCTGTTCTCTACTGGACAACATGGTGCAGATACAACAGGAAAAGGACAGTCTTGTTAACAGCTAAACGAGCAGAGACACATGGCATTTCAGAATTATAGACTGAGTGGGTGGATGGATGGATGAAAGAGTGAAGAGACTGGAAAAATGTCACCCCATAAATAGAGACAGGCTCAATTTTTTTTGTCCCCTTAATGGACCAAAGATATGGACATTCCAGTCCTTTTATTTTTTTGGATTAGATTTTGACCAGAATGGAAAAATGTGAAAGGAGGGCTGGCCAAAGTGTAGCATGTTTCAAACAAAACTGAATCTTTGCAGACAATAGATGTCTGTTTTCTGGCTGAGAGATATTTTAGTTGGAAAAGAAAAAAAACTTGGAATCTTATTCATATAGTTCACGGAAATGTTCTGGTTTGGAGTGATGTGCTGCAGAGCTATATGCACTAAATTGCCAAAAGTATTGGGACATCCCTCCAAATTATTGAATTCAGGTGTTCTAATCACTTCCATGGCCACAGGTTTATATAATCAAACACTTAGGCATGCAGATGCTTCTACAAACATCTGCAAAAGAATGGGTCGCTCTCATGAGCTCAGTGAATTCAAGCGTGGTACTATACAACTCATATAGGAGGGTCAGCGCATGATGAGGTGCACAGTGTGCAGAAGTCGCCAACTTTCTGCTGAGTCAACAGCTACAGACTCCAATCTTCGTGCGGCCTTCAGATCAGCTCAATAACAATGTGTAGAGAGCTTTATGGAATGGATTTCCAGGGCCAGGCAGCTGCATCGAAGCCTTACATCAAGTGCAATCCAAAGCTTCAGATGCAGTGGTGTAAACCACGCCGCCACTGAACTCTAAAGCAGTGGAGACATGTTCTCTGGAATGACAAAACACACTTCTCTGTCTGGAAATCCGATGTATGAGTCTGGGTTTGGCAGTTGCCAGGAGATCAGTACTTGCCTGTATGCATTGTGCCAAGTGTAAAGTTTGGTGGAGGGGGGATTATTGTGGGGGTTGTTTTTCAGGGGTTGGGCTTGGTCCAGTGAAAGGAACTCAATGCTTCAGCATATTAAAGACATTTTTTGACAGTTTCATGCTCCCAACTTTGTGGGGACAGTTTGGGGATGGCCCCTTCCTGTTCCAACATGACTGCACACCAGTGCACAAAGCAAGGTCCATAAAAGAGATGGATGAGCGAGTTTGGCGTGGAGGAACTTGTCTGGCTTGCAGAGTTCTGACCTCAACACGATAGTACACCTTTGGGGTGAATTAGACTGCAAGCCAGGCCTTCAGTGCCAGACCTCACAAATGCGCTTCTTGAACAATGGTCCAAAAACACTCCTAAACCTTGTGGAAAGTCTTCCCAGAAGAGTTGAAGCTGTTATAGCTGCTAAGGTTGGGCCAACTCCATATGAAAACCCTACGGATTAAAAATAGAATGTCATGAAATTAATGTGCATGTAAAGGCAGGCGTCCCAAAACTTTTGGCAATATAATGTATATACTGTTCTGAAGTGTCATTCTCACCAACTCAAAGCAGTAATACTGTTTTCTATTGGAATATATTAAAAAAATTATGATTTATTCCTGTGATGGTGAATTTGATCAGCATCATTAATTCAGACGTCAGTGTCACATGATCCTTTAGAAATCACTGTAATATGCTGACATAAGCAAGATCATAAAATTTGTGTATTTTACATTTTTCAAATGTATAGTTGTATTACTGTATTCTCTTTATGCCTGAATGATAAAGTTTTAGTTTAAAAACTGCTTTACATGCAATGTGTAATAATAATGCATGCTATAGCCTAGCAGGATCATAGATCAACATTCCAAGCCACAGCGATAATTCTAGATCCCACCTAATTAACACGTGTGATTGACACGAGCCACAGGGATCTGGAGGGTGGGTCTAGTGGGGTTAATTTGAGATCATCCTTGTAAATTCATCTAAAACGTTAAACATGACCTTCTGAAATGTATATCATCACTTATCCTGCTTCCGTTCATGTCAGTTTTGGTGGATGTTTAATCTAAGTACATGCATATGTGTCTAGCACGTTTTGCCCGTATTTTGTCTGCTGAGGTAAAACAGAGTTTTCTTCTCAAACTCATTTGTAGTCTAATTTGACATGGACTGGCAGTCTGTGTGTGTTCGGGTTTGATCTGGGCAGCCATCCAGGCCTGCGTGCGGATGGATGAGCAAGCTGAATCACCAGACCATGATCCGCTGAAGTCAGCCACTGACCACAGTTTAGCAGCACTCACCCCTGCTGTTTCATTACTGGGTATATTAGAGTTTTGCTCCGTCACATGGGTTTGGAGAAACAGTATGCCAATATCCTCAGCAGAGAACTGTGAACCTGACCTCATATACATTAGGGCAGTGGTTCTCAACTGGTTCAGCTTCAGGACCCGGACTGGACTCTACCAATATCTTATTGGCAACATAAATATATCGTTACAAATAGCAACAAATGCATATTAAGTGCAAATAATGATGGATGCTGCTCATACAAAGTGTAAATAAAAGTACAATGCTATTAAAATATCTGATCAGTGGTGGCTGGAGTTAGTAAAAATAGCATTTGCCAAAAAGATTGACGTGTGTGTGTGTGTGTGTGTGTGTCAAATATAATAAAACTTAATTAAAAAGTTATTCATATTTCCATAAGCGTTTTTTTTTTTTTTTTTTTTATAAAAAAGTATTCAGTCATGTTATCCTTATAAATCATTCGAACATGATTATTTGGTGCAGAAGAAACATTTTTTATAATTAAACACAGTTGAAAATGCTTGTGCTGCTTAATATTTTTGTGGAAACTATGGAATTCGAAGTTCAACAGCATTTATTTGAAAAGTCATTTTGCTGTTTTCATCAATTTAATGTCTTTGCCAAATCAGTCTTATTTTGTTTATTTTTTGAATGGCAGTGTATGCAGAAAAACTGAACATTTTAGAAATGCACTAACCACAAAACCAATGCAACAAACACAGAAAATATTGTATTAGTGTTAGCCATATTACCAAGTGATGGATCAAAATTTAAAGGTGTAGCCAATCAGCATTATGTATGACGGTAGAGGAGAGACAAGGAGCAAGAGGAAGATTTGAAGAAAGACTGTAGAAAGAGGGATGCATGAGAGACATTACAAAAGAGAAAAGCTCATAAGAATATCACTGGAAAATAAAGGGCTATGATCAGGAAAGAGTTTAAAGACCCGCATTGATATTAGAAAGGCTTTTCAGCGCTGGAGAGACCTGAGCGGGAAGTCCTGAAAAAAACAGACGCAGAGGTGGCGTTATTTCTGCTCCATACGTGAGTAACACTGGTTTTGAGTCATTGTTTGTCTGGAGCTGTTGGCCACTAACAACCAACTCTTGCTTGTATTTACTCTTGTGTATTATATGTTCATTTTCATCGTTCGTTCATCATCATCTAATGTTTGTGAAGCATTATTTTGTTGCGCTTGCTGTTACAATAAATAGACATCCACTCTTGCATGCTGTGTGTAACAGAGGCTTGCTAGTGGGAGTTGTTCAGACTGATGATTGTTAGAGAATGTGGTTTACCGTTTAGTGTCCTCGTTAGTATGCCTCTCATGCCTGTGATCAGGGTTAAAGACCAACTTGGAGTAAGGCAGTTAGGATTGGAGAGTGAGATTTGTAGGCGGAGCAATGAAGAAAGAGGCATGTTTGTTTGAGTTGACTTAAAATATTAACAATGTTCAGCAACTACTTAATTATCATTTACTCCACCTTTAATAAACAAAAGTATATGTTTGTACATGTTGATTATGCTTTACTTTTTTATGATGCTTTTTATGATTATATAGTTAGTTTAATTATAATCAGTTTCCAAGTCCACAAAAATTTACGCAGCATTTTTTTTTTTTTTTTTTTTTTTTTTAACCAACAAGAGACATTATTGTGGTGGCCAATCGGAAGGCTACAGGGCTATCACTATCAACAACTTTTTTTAAGCGACTTTTATGTATGGTCTACAGATGTGATTTTAGTTAACTTTTTAATGATTCATACACAGATATATTGGTGCTTTCCATGAGTTATGATAAAGGCATTGCAAAGCTCAGTCCCAAAAAAATGTGGACAGAATTACTCACGTTTACACACCAAATAGTTTTCTCATGGATTCAGAGCATGTCCATTTGGGAGAGCGGTCCACACCCCTTCCACGGTCACACCAACCCACCAGTCCAGCTCAAGAGAGAAAACACCCACCGCAGTCTGCTGCTGCTGAGTCAGTGTGACCCGCTCTGAGTTACACACTTCCATAACAACTACGAGTAACTACATGATATCCCACTCAATGCTAATTTCCTGGAACTGAGTAAAATATCCTTCCTGTAAGTGAAAAAAGCAAATACCTTTTTTGCAATGTGATTCATTTGAGATCCGTCATTAGGCTATGATTGTGCCAGTAAAAACAACAACTGCCACGTTACAGTAACAGTTTGGATCGAGAGAGACATCGCCTATTAGAATTTTTGGACTTATTTGCAATATTCTAATATTTGCAGATGAGTGTATAAATCACATCAAGAGCTCAGATTAACTGCTCGTTCTTCTCGTTCTGTGTTTATATTTGTATGTAGAATCCTGCTGGATGACTCACTCCTTCCATAGCTGGCTGAGATCCAGGGATTAAAACACGGAGTTGCCCATCCCTTCTGTAGTAGCACTCGCTGACCAGAGAGGGCAGAGCTCCTGAAACAAAAATCAGACAGCATCGATTTCCTGTGACCATTAAAAATCGCTGGGCTGCCAAAACAAGAGAACTGTTCCTCATTTAAATGAACTTTAAAGCAGCTGACGGAAAAAGCACCACAAGATGCACACACCCTAATGCAACTCCAAAATATATTCAATTCAGCATATTTTCTGCTATAGTCTGCTAAATCGGTTTTGAGGTGGAACACCCATGCATGACACTTTATGGAGGGATTTATGCACACAGTTAAAGGGTGTTAAGGGTATTAAAATAGATCATCAGATAGTTCTTGTTGCTGAAGGAGCAGGTTTCTGGGTACACAAGAAACACTTGTTCAGTCATGTAGAAAATGCTGAACAAATCATGGCGGAGTTAATGCTATAGAAATTCAGTAGAAATCATTTAAAAAAATAATAATTCACAAATAATTATGAAGAATGACAAGTAACAAATTAAATTATTTTTATTTTTTTCAAGTAGAAACTTTTTAAGTTTGTACTAAAAAAAATAATCTAATGTTACTTGTCATTTAGAGAGAGAGAGAGAGAGAGAGAGAGAGAGAGAGAGAGAGAGAGAATATAATACATAAAATGTACATTAAATAAAAAAATTGTAGAAACACTGAAATAGTATTTCTTGTAAAATGTTTCATGTAAAATAGTAATTTTTTTCTTATGATAATATTCCTCTTCCTAATATTGATTACATTTTTTATGTATATATAAAATCATAATTCAAAGAAGCTTGTTCTACAAAAAAATTAATACCACCTATAATATATTTGTCCGTTATTTATCGGTTTACTGTGGAACATAAAACACTATTATAAGTAGTCTTTTGCTTTATGAATCATCGTGATTTGATTATAGCCAAGTTTCTCAGCATATTGTCAATTCTGGTTAGTAAAACTACCATTTACCATGCTAGTTTAATCTCTAAATGAGTGTTTAGTGACCAAGTGATCCCTGAGGACTACAATGCGCTTCACACCTACGTCAGAGACAAACCGCCGGACAATGAGCTGTGACATTTTGGGAGCATGACGGGGTTGTTGGCAGGCCCGTGTGCAGACTGGATGTATTGTAAGTCAGATCCTGGCCAGGCTCCATGGCTGCTGCCCTCTCCTCCGCTGGGCCGTGTGGCTCTGAAGGAATGTGATGACTGGGACGGCGAACAGAGCCCTGCATTCATGTTCAGCAGGCAGGAACTTTGGCTCCCTGACTCCTGCCCGAGCGCGCTGTCAGACATGTGTGCTGGTTTCTGTCTGTCTATGCTTGATATCGATCTCTCAATCTAATGTCTTTGTCTGTCTAATCTTCTTCTGTAGCTCTCATCTCAGTCTGTTGTCAAACTTTCTCACACTATTTTCTGTGTCTGTTTACATTTTCTGTTGGCGAGATAAAGATCTGAAATGTGCAACCGAACTGAAATTGATACTTTCATATGTTCATAAATATATTGGTATATATATTAAGGTATATATATACACACACACACACACATATACATACATACATACATACATACATACATACATATATATACACATACATATACACACATATATATACATACAGGTCCTTCTCAAAAAATTAGCATATTGTGATAAAGTTCATTATTTTCCATAATGTAATGATAAAAATTAAACTTAACACTAAGTTGTTAAGTTAGGTACTTGACACTAGACTTCAGGCATTTTGGCATTTCCTTCTCCCCAGTCTTCCTCCAGACTCTGGCACCTTGATTTCTGAATGACATGCAAAATTTGCTTTCATCCGAAAAAAGTACTTTGGACCGCTGCGCAACAGTCCAGTGCTGCTTCTCTGTAGCCCAAAAGTGTCTTGACCTGGGGAATGCGGCACCTGTAGCCCATTTCCTGCACACGCCTGTGCACGGTGGCTCTGGATGTTTCTACTCCAGACTCAGTCCACTGCTTCCGCAGGTCCCCCAAGGTCTGGAATCGGTCCTTCTCCACAATCTTCCTCAGGGTCCGGTCACCTCTTCTCGTTTTTTGCCACACTTTTTCCTTTCCACAGACTTCCCACTGAGGTGCCTTGATAGAGCACTCTGGGAACAGCCTATTCGTTCAGAAATTTCTTTCTGTGTCTTACCCTCTCCCTTGAGGGTGTCCATGATGGCTTTCTGGACAGCAGTCAGGGCGGCAGTCTGACCCATGATTGCGGTTTTGAGTAATGAACCAGGCTGGGAGTTTTTGATAGCCTCAGGAATCTTTTGCCGCTGTTTAGAGTTAATAAGTTGATTCAGATGATTAGGTTAATAGCTCGCTTAGAGAACCTTTTCATGATATGCTAATTTTTTGAGAGGAATTTTGGGTTTTCATGAGCTGTATGCCAAAATCATCAGTATTAAAACAATAAAAGACCTGAAATATTTCAGTTTGTGTGCAATGAATCTAAAATATATGAAAGTTTATTTTTATATACACACTCACCTAAAGGATTATTAGGAACACCTGTTCAATTTCTCATTAAGCAATTATCTAATCATACAATCACATGGCAGTTGCTTCAATGCATGTAGGGGTGTGGTCCTGGTCAAGACAATCTCCTGAACTCAACTGAAGGTCAGAATGGGAAAGAAAGGCGATTTAAGCAATTTTGAGCGTGGCATGGTTGTTTGTGCCAGACGGGCCGGTCTGAGTATTTCACAATCTGCTCAGTTACTGGGACTGTCACGCACAGCCATTTCTAGGGTTTACAAAGAATGGTGTAAAAAGGGAAAAACATCCAGTATGCGGCCGTCCTGTGGGCAAAAATGCCTTGTTGATGCTAGAGGTCAGAGGAGAATGGGCCGACTGATTCAAGCTGATAGAAGAGCAACTTTGACTGAAATAACCACTCGTTACAACCGAGGTATGCAGCAAAGCATTTGTGAAGCCACAACACCCACAACCTTGAGGCGGATGGGCTACAACAGCAGAAGACCCCACCGGGTACCACTCCGGATGTCTCAACAGAAATTGAGACTCAACAGACCAGGCAACATTATTCCAGTCTTTAACTGCCTAATTTTGGTGAGCTTGTGCAAATTGTAGCCTCTTTTTCCTATTTGCAGTGGAGATGAGTGGTACCCGGTGGGGTCTTCTGCTGTTGTAGCCCATCCGCCTCGATTCGATAAATATTAAAAGGTATAAATTTATCCAACTGGCCAATTTTTGGCCAAGCATTACAGTGATCGTAAAGATGTAATTTTCCTCCATGACGCAAAATTATATCTGGCTGAAAATTTAAAGGGATATTTCACTTTAAAATGAAAATTCTGTCATCCTTTACTCACCCTCGAGTTGTTTCCAACCTGTATGAATTTCTTTCTTCAGCTGAAGGGAAGAGTTTTTGAAGAATGTCAGTAACCAAACAGTTAACTGGAGCCATTGACTTCCATAGTAGGAAAGAAAATATAGTATGGAAGTCAATGGCTCCAGTTAACTGTTTGGTTACTGACATTCTTCAAAATATCTTCCCTTGTGTTCAGCTGAAGAAAGAAATTCATACAGGTTGGAAACAACTTGAGGGTGAGTAAAGGATGACAGAATTTTCATTTTAAAGTGAACTATCCCTTTAAGCTTTTTATTAGATTTTTTTTTTTTTTTTTTTTTTTTTTTTTTTACTTTTTAGTTTAAGCTTTTTGCGTACAATAAAAATGTCACAAATAAATAAATGGTTCTTTAAAAGGAATAAGGCAAAGATGGTAATTGAGGTGTTACAATTATTATTAAATCACAATTTATGTTAATTGATCACACCTTGTTGTGATCCACCTTCATGCTCATCTTATAGCCTATAATATGAGCATCAATAAAGCACTGAACAAGGATTTGGAACAAGTAGCAGGGATCTCATTTCAGATTTGATGTATTTTCATGTTCTCTTGACCATGTCAAATGCTATCATCTCAACTTTTGATATGCATTATTCACACTTCAACCAGATGTCATCTGTGGTCCAGCTGTATGTCTAGATATATATTAGGACTGGCACTTCTCAAAAGCACAAACGCATCGTGCTAAGGTTTATCTGCCATCCCTTGCCCCTGTGGTTTAACCTAATCTGATCACTGGCGCCTGTGCCGTTCCACTGTAATCCAATACTGTACCATTTTCCATACCTCGAAAGATTTTCCAGCAGACCTACAGAGAAGAATGCAAAACTACTCTAAACATTAACACCGCATGATGGTCTAGACAGAGGCCTATCTTAGTCTAGAAGCCAAATTAGGAGCACTAATGAGCACATTGCTTGCCAGCGATAAGCTTTATGCTGAAAATTGAACTAAAGATATAGCAAATGGTCTTTCTTATACACAAACCTTAATTAGGATCTCCTCAAAGTAGGCAGAGGCTTTGGCTTATATGCCATTAAAGAGACCACCCATTGAGAATATTTATAGGAGATCCACTGAGGCTTAGAATGTGGCGGTTAAGTATCTAAATGGCATATGATCCAACACCTGAACTGTGACATTCCAAACATCACACAGAACACTTCCTATGTCACCACATGGTTTCCATTCAAGACGTTTAAGATTTTTTCATGCATTGATCTGAAACAGATTTATCCAGACAAACGAAAACACCACAAATAAAGAGCAAATGTTGCAAGAGCTCAGCACACTGACTGTCATTGTTGACTTTAAATGATATACCACATGCCTATGTCTCAGTAGGGGGCTGCTATTGGCCAATCAGATTTAATGCCTCATTTACTCTCCTGTTCAGGTGTGATGGTAACCCATAGAAGCTGTTTCAGAAAATCACTGATTCAGAGATGTTATTTGGGTTATGCGCAATAAAATTTCATATTCTGTAAAACCGCATTGTTTCTGGTTCAGGTCTATTTTATGTTCTTTGTTAAAATACACTATATTGCTAAATGTTTTGGGACATCTGCCTTTACAAGCACATGAACTTTAATGGCATCCCATTCTTAATAAGTAGGGTTTAATATGGAGTTGACCCACTTTTCTGGGAAGGCTTTCGACAAGATTTAGGAGTGTGTTTAAGGGAGTTTTTTTTACCATTCTTGTAGAAGCACATTTCTGAAGTCAGACAATGATGTTGGAAGGCCTGGCTTGCATTCTCCTCTCTAATTCATCCGCAAGGCGTTCTATCGGGTTGAGGTCAACACTGTGCATGCCTGTCAAGATCCTTCACATTGCACTCACTGATCCATGTCTTTATTGACCTTGCTTTGTGCACTAGTGCGCAGTCATGTTGGAACAGGAAGGGGCCATCCCCAAATTTTCCCACAAAGTTGAGAGCATGAAATTGTCCAAAATGTCTTGGTATGCTGAAGCATAAAGAGTTACTATGAAACTCTTTAATGCCAACGCATGAAAATCAACCCCACACTATAATCCCGCCTCCACCAAACTTCACACATTGCACAAAGCAGTCAGGCAAGTACCGTTCTCCTGGCAACTGCCAAACCCAGACTTGTCTATCGGATTGCCAGACAGAGAAGAGTGTCTTCTCTGTCTTCACTGCTCTGGAGTCCAGTGGTGGCGTCAGTTCATACTGCTGTTAATGCTTTCAGATACAATGAGATCTGTTTTCTTTTTTGTTCATGTGATGTTCAACTTATCCTTTAAAGGAACATGCCAACTTTTTGAGACTTTAGCTTATTCACTGTATCCCCCAGAGTTAGATAAGTTATCGGTTAACAATAAACTGTCAATATGAGCATCCCTAGTCCATACATATTCTCATCTCCGTGTGTGCCACAACTCTGTCTGACACACCCACCACTAGCCTAGCTTAGCACAAAGACTGGAAGTAAATGTCTCCATCTAGCCTACTGCTCAATAAGTGATAAAATATTTCCTATTTACATGTTTTGATGCGTATAGTTACATCATGCACTAAGACTGATGAAAAATGAAAAGTTGCAATTTCTAGACCAATAAGGGTTTGAACTATACTCATACCTGCATTAATCCAGGAACTTTGCTGCAGTATCATGGATGCAGCGGTGCAATGATATTGGGCAGTGCCTGAAAATAGGCTAACTCCTGTCAACATAACCAACATGACAACCTGCTTGCACAGGGAGTGCGCTGGATAATATTTTTTTAGGTGCTGGGTAATATTGTGCCACTGCATCTATGGTACGGCAGCAGAGTTCCTGGATTATTACGCAGGAATGAGAGAATAGTTCCTAGCCATATCGGTCTAGAAAATCACAACTTTTAATTTTTCAGTCTTAGTACACAATGCAACTATACACATCACAACATGTAGATAGGAAAATGCTGGCATTATTTTGTCACTTGTTGAAACAGGAAGGGGCCATCCCCAAGTCTTTCCCACAAAGTTGAGAGCATGATGCTGGTGTCATGGAGCCGTTTTTCTCCGGTCTTTGTGCTAAGCTAGGCTAGCGGTGGGTGTGTCAGACAGAGTTGTGGCACGCACAGAGATGAGAACGGTATATGGACTTATCTAACTCTGGGGGATATGGTGAATTAGCTAAAGTTTCAAAACGTCTGCATGTTTCTTTAAGATGTCCACATATCTGGGACCAGTTTCTTCTACCAAAATCTATATCTTGTTCATTAGTAAGCTGTATGACTGATGTCATAATAGTCTGAATAAATACACAGCTAGAGAGGAAAGGAAGGCTAATAGTTTAACAAAGCAGGATGTTCAATTTCCGTGACTGACACTTGATGGAGTCAAAGAGGAAAGGTAAACATAGACCCTCCCCAAATTTCTAGACACCCGACCAAGCCCTTTCCGCACGCAGTATTCCTGAATTCCAATGGTGTTTAAATAGTGAATAGCATCGTTTCCTCTTTGCCAGAATGTCCTGACTTCATGTGTTCTGTGTAGAAGTTCATGGAATAGGTGAATTATAAGTTGTGTGGCCCAGTAACGAAAAGGAATGGATGAATGGTTCATCCTTACTTCACCTCAGATAGCTAGCCATCAAACCCTCCGCGGCATGGAAACCTGAACCCTGCAATGTCGTCATTTGAGTGATCAAGAGTCAGGTTCTCTCTCTCTCTATCCATCTGATCCTCTGGAATACCAGCCTGTGTCAGGTCTCATAGTGTTAACATGAAAACCAACCTGCCCAACCCTCAGAGAGCATTGATTCATAATAAAAGCAAAGCAGTTTGTCCATCAATATCCATTTTACATGTGACAGTTTAAATCACTCCTGTATATTATCAATGCAAATATTTTTTCTGACCCCAAATAATAATAACCAGTAAAGGCAGCTCATAGCAACCATAGCTCAAAAAGGAAAGAAAGAAAAAAAACAAAAACATAAAAGGATCATAAAAATGGCCCATATGACTCTTCCACTATAATCTCTTGGAAGTCACGAGACAGTTTTTCTCCCTCCACTACATGCGTAAAGACATTTGGGTTGCATCCAAATTCACATGCTTCCCAACTATATAGTAGGCCGAAAAACGTGTCTCTATGTATTGTACAGCATGTCCGAATTCACAGTACTTAGGAAAAAAGTGCCTGGATGACCACTACTTCCGGCGTGATTCTGAAGTGTGCATATGATGAACACTTCACTATCCCATGAGGCCAAAGGAAAGGATTTGTGAGTGGAAGTGAAGCGACAAAACTGACGCTGGTAGGTCACATAATAATGACAACATGGCGAATGTAGTACGTCCAGATTACATTCATACTATACTCATACGATACTCAAGTTAAATAAATTCTGTTACTTTCCTTAAAAAAAGGATAAAGCTTAGTGCTTGTCGCTGTTTACTGCCAAATGTATTTTTTTTCTCCTTTTGTGGTTCATATGATAAATGAAAGAAGGGCATCCGGCATTAGAACAACAACCGGATGGGTAATCTATGACTTAATGTTCATTTTAGGGCGAACTATCCCTTTAAGAATCATTTAATCAAAATGAAAATAGAGATATTTCAATTTTAACCCAGCCCCAGAAAATTAATAATAAAAAGGTGGCACAGTGGGGTGAAAAAAACTTTTCTGCACGATGTGATTTTATCTCTCACAATATGTGCAAGTTGCCCCTAAGAGGACATTCTGCAAAAACTATAACCGCAATTCAATCCGCATGTCACATTCATGAAAAATGATACTCAGAATACTCTTTGCAAGACTCCATAGCGTTCATAAAATGAGTTTGTCCTCTCACGCATTCATGGCATGCAGTAGTACACCGCAAACCCTCCAGCCGCACACTATGGGTAAATATAGGATGCTCTAAAGTTACACTCACGTTCTAGGCTGAAGCCAGTGGGCATTGGGGAGGTGTTAGCTGTTTAGAGAGTACAGGACGTCAACGTGAGTTTGTTATTCATGCCTTTACATGGCATATTCAACATAGGGAGAGGCAATGACATGAGGTGTCATGATGTGTTTGTGTGTGTGTACTTCAGAATGTGTGTCAAGAGATACAGTAGATCGCTGGCACAATGCCCTTTTGTATCTCGGCACTCTGTTGACATAGAAAACCGACGGCCGTGATATTAGACCACCAGGTGAGAAGCTGCGGCTCAACAGCACAAAAGTCTAAAATGTCTATGTTCAAGTTAGCAAAGTATAGAAGTCTGTTTCAATCACTTATTAAAATAAAAAAAATCTCATATTGCAAAAGTTCTTGAAAGTCGCAATTACGAGAAATCAATATTAAAGTGTGAATTCTGAGGCAGAAATCCAGTTTTCCACAATAAAGAGACTGGATCAAACATCCACATTAGAATAATAAAAAGGTGAGTAAGTATGCTTTCCCTGTTGTAGGATATTAATGGCCTAACTGGGAATGTATGCCGTGTTATTTCAGTAAAAGTGCAGGCATCAGAAAGAAAACCACAGTGGGATAACAGAGGGTCCGCTTGGGGAGGCTCACGTTGAGAAACTCGGATCCGTTGGCAAAGAGAGCAACCGGAAATGGAGCGAAAGTCGAAAATGTCGACATTTAAGACATTTGTGTGTTTGACATCTGTGTAAAAGAAATGAAACACAACTAACTTTTAATTAAGTTGACTTAAGCCAAATTACTGAGATGCTTATTTCAGCTTGACAAAGCCAACATACTAATCTACTATTTATTTAAACTTCTTTTTCTTCTTCTGAGCCAAACTTAAACAGTATCTCCTCAGCTACAACCTACATTTTCCCAAATGAATCGCTGTATCGATAAAAATGAATCACTACTTTTTCCAAAAAGAATCACTAGCCTACATTGATAAAAACGAATCACTATACTTTCAAAATTAATGGCTACTTTTTTTCAAAATGATTCGCTGAAGTTATTACAAAAGAAGCTACATTTATTAAACCAAATCGCTACATCTATTCAAAATGAATCTCTAAATTTATTAAAAACGAATTGTTACATTGGTCAAATTGAATCGCTACTTTTTCCAAAAAGAATCACTAATTTTTTTCAAAATGAATTGCTACGTTGACAAATTAAAATCACGACATTTTCAAAACGCTACATTTATTAAAAACAAATCACTATATTTATTCAAAAGAACCGCTATATTTTCAAAAATATATATAAAATGTATGATAATAGTATATTTTTTAATGTAGGTTTGCAGTGTACAAACAGCATCCTTAATTCTTTCCCTCTTCCACAGTAAGACAAACCCACATATTGCATTCCAGTCCATGAAGAATGACTGTGAAACTCAGCAGCAAAGCGATTTTCCTTTTGCATGAGTCAATACATGTCAACACCCTCTTTAGAACTGAGAGACACGAGCCCAGCGCAGGCTAAACACACAAACCACCCAGAGTCCTGGACGCATGTGTGTGTCTCAGCCTGGACTGTAACAGGACACACGGGCGATCATGCCGTGTTAAACAGCCCAGTGTTCTCTCTTCCTGTTGAATGAATCATTGATAAAGCAGCTGTAACCCATCCTCATTGAGGGGGAGTGGAGGTATTGGGGGCCATGCAATAATTAGAAGGTGTCCTCTCACCTAATTCACAGATTCATAGCTCAGATTCCCTCCATTCAGGATGACGGTTGTATACACAAATAACGGTAGCCATGACAGTGGGGATTCTTGATTGGAGAAATCCTTCATATGCCACCAGAGAGTAGTGTCTTTTTAAAGAATGACTGCTGAAAATTCAGCTTTGCCATCACTGGAATAAGTTACATTTTAAAATATATTCAAATAGAAAACAATTATTTCAAATTGTAGTAATATCTTATTACTGTTTTACTTTATTTTTGATAAAATACAGCCTAGACTTTCAAAACATTTAAAAACGGTTGACCTCTTATTTTATCATGAAGATGTTTTGTCATTTAACCAAACCAAACATTTATACTGTGCACTGTAAAAAAATGTTGTAAAACCGCTGTAAACTGTAAAAGATCGAATCGGTCATTTCAAGTAATTTTACAGTATACTGTTGTGAATGTACAGTTTTTAGAAGAAAAAAAAAATATAATTTACAATGAAAAACTGTAAACTGACATTCACATAATTCCCTATGTGAATCTTAATATTTGAAGGTATTTTGTTCAAATAATTTCTGCATATATCAGCTTAGAACAAGAGCTGCAGTTTTAGAGATGTTCTGACCCAGTTGTCTAGCATCACAATTCGACCCTTGTCAAGCTTGCTCAAATTACATTTACCCATTTTTCCGGCTTCTAACACATCAACTTAAGACATCACATAACATATCAAAGGACAAAATGTTCACTTGCTGCCTAATATCCCCTACCCATTAACAGTTCAGTGATGAAGAGATAATCAGTGTTATTACTTCACCTCATAATGTTATGCCTGATTGGTGTATAATGCAACATAGTACCGAGTTTCATAAGGGTGTGAGATTTATAGGATATTGAGAAAGTCCTACTTCCATTTAAAATGTTATAACAAGACAAAACATCAGTCATCACACACAGCTTTCTGCAAAGGTGCTATTCGCTTTGCGCTAAAGGTTTACATTCACACTTCCAGCTGTGCCACACCCCGAGCCCATTTCATCCATGAAATATTAACTTTGCCGTGTCTAAAAAACACATGAAAGTATATTTTCGTTGCACATAGATCTAGGTCTCACTATGCCAAACGCCTTCAATTTGATCAGTTGGTCAGTTGAGACAAATGTAAAAGCGTAACTGAAACACTCAGGAATCACCCGGTGAAGTCTCAGGTTTTAGTGTTTCATCACATCTGAAACATTAGACTACAGACATCATCAGACCTTTCTCCTTACTACTCTTTACAGGTGCAAATGAAAACTCAAAAATCACATTGGACTTTCAGTAGCATACTTGGCATTAATGGCAGCTATGCCAAACGATTTCTCTCAGAGGATCACTACCCTTTGTCCCAGTTCATCCACGGCTGATCAAATTTGACCCTGTTGAACTATGTTACTGCTAGTTCATGTATTCTGAATGGTTTCTAGACAGAGACTGTAATAACTCACCAGGGGGTAGGCCTATGTATGACTGCCCAGAAAGCATGAAGTGAGAATGTTTTAGTGTGAGAGTATACTCTCGCCAGATTGAATCTGATTATTTTTTTTATTTATTTTTTTGAAAAAAAAAAAAAAAAAAAATCTATATCTATATCTCTATATATATATATATATATATATATATATATATATATATATATATATATATATATATATCTATGCATGCATACATACATACATACATACATACATACATACATATATATATATATATATATATATATATATATATATATATATATATATATATATATATATATATATATATATATATATATATAAAATAAAACAAACGAAGTAGCCTATATGTTAAATATTTTGTCAGGTAACTAATATATCGAGCGTTATATAGTCCTGTCTGTCCACCCATGCATTGGTTGCTATTGGTACTACCTTCCTCTAAACCAGTGTTGAATAACTGAGCTTTCGATTGAGCTCTCACAGAAGTGATTCGCGGAATGCCAGCTGGTGAAGAAGGGCTTATCTATCAATAATGCACAGCTCTACCGTCCGAGACCTCTCGCGCATGCGTTAACTTCTCCACAGTTCTGCACACAGGTGCGCGCATACACCTGTCAACGGTGCACAGACTGCACACGTGCGCGAGCGCTTCATGCGAATGACACACTCAAACAAACGGTGAGTTTAGAACGTTTATTTAAACTCATATATAAAGATGTTTGCAGAATTTCTTGTCTTGCTCGAGTTATTTAGTCAGTTAGATTTTTCTTTGATTTGGCGCATTTTTTGGACAAGATAGCCTATTAGTATATAACTATGCAATGCAAAATGTTCTGTCACGATGTTTAATTTGCATTTACACGTATTCATTTTAACATCAACTTGCAATTAGGCTAATATTTACATATAGGCCTATTGTCTTTTTCAGCAAATTAACTTTTTTAGTAATTAAGTAGGCTAATAGAATAGGCTATGTCAAGTGACAGAGTTTAAAGGCACAATATGTAAGCTTTTTGGATTCAAATATCCAAAAAACACTAGAAAAATGTTATACATGATGTTGACTTGTGAAATTACATTATCCCATATGTTTA
Organism: Pseudorasbora parva; assembly: GCF_024679245.1. Taxonomy (NCBI): domain Eukaryota; kingdom Metazoa; phylum Chordata; class Actinopteri; order Cypriniformes; family Gobionidae; genus Pseudorasbora; species Pseudorasbora parva. The sequence goes on along the minus strand of NC_090192.1, from coordinate 33,067,672 downwards.
AATCCGGAAAAATAAGCAATTTTAACCAGGACACTGACCATGTCTGTGCGGCAGCTATCAATGATTCACACCTGCCTTATTTTATAGAAACCATGGAAACACCAAAGATACTTTAATATATTATGTGCTTTATTAGACCAGTAAGAAACATTGGACAGTTGGATACATTTATTGACAGAAAACTAATCATTGTTATATAGCTCAACATAGTTAGTCTAATTGTTTAAATTTCTTTTTCTTGATTTACTGCAAGTATCACATTTTACCATGCCTAATATCAATCTAGATTTCGCAGTCTGCAAAAAGTGTCACATAGTACCGCAGAGCGAAACGCAGAGAGTAGCATTATAACATAATTTTACACACACTCAAATAATGTACCTGATATGATAAAACAGTGCAGCGTTACCCCACATAATGAGCGGAAGAAGCAGAAACGTTGTCTGCGGCATAATAAAAGCTCAGCAAAATCAAGGCGTTTTGTTGCAAAAAGTTATATATTGTGGTTTTAAAGCACTTCTTCTAAGCGTTAAGGGTTCCTCAATGCCTTGCATGTATAAGTAACAAGTTATGATAACTTTAATATATAACATTAACAAATAAAATTAACAGAATGCACATTCAAACTGTTAAATTAAATGCCTTATAGATATCTATATTATTTCTATATACTGTATTGTGAGCAAGGCTAGTTTTCATTTTCTTCTTTTCTTCACTGCACTGAATATAAATAACTATATAACCATTTAAAATATACGATTGTTCGAATATAAAAAATGTATGAATTCAAAATGTTTAATTTGCTCTCTTTTACATTTCACCTCAACTATTTAATGCAGACTGATAGGGTCAATGCCAAAATGTGTGTGAGACAAACACATTCAGCGTGGAAAGTTAACCACAGAAACCACAGTAAACACATTCCAAAGCAGATTCTGTTCTATTTCCCAGGGAAAAGGTGGCTAATTGATTGACAGATGGAGCTAATTGGATCCACCCAAATGGCCACTTATGCTCGGCCCAAAACCAGCCACTTCCTGCCGGCCATATCCACCACGGCATCCAGTTATAGGAGCCACCAGCCAGCCCTTACCCTCAACCAGAATTCAAACATGCCCTGGAGGAATAATTCTTACTTTAGAAGTGGCAGCGCTATCCCGACTGTATCAGCACTCCAAAGAGACAACCTGGACTTAGTCCGGGCCAAAACCATGTTCTACCCCTCTAACAGGACGGCTCTCAGTACACGATACATGCCAGAGGACTGGTACAAGTCTAACCAGAGTAACTACAGGGAATCAGAGTCATCCCGGAACAGTGCCGAACGGCTTCGGAGGGACACGATTCGACTGATTCAGGATAAGGACCAGCTGACACGCAGAACTCAGGACACCACCAGCAAGAACATTGGAGAGAGACTGAACGACATCAGCTTCTGGAGGTCCGAGCTCAATCATGAGATAGACAACATGGTGACAGAGATATCAGCACTGACGGATGTGAAAAGAAGGCTGGAAAGAGCACTAGCTGAGACAGAAGGGCCACTGCAGGTGATATATTTACTTATATATACATATCTTTTATCATAGTAATTTAGTGTGATTAATCTGAAAAAGAAGGGAAGAGAATGTTACATTTAGTTAACTAAAATTAAAGGGTTAGTTCACCCAAAAATGAAGATTGTCATAATACTCTCCCTCAAGTTGTTCCAAACCTGCATGGATTTCTTTCTTCTGCTGAACACAAAGGAAGATATTTGGAAGAATGTTTGTATATAAGCAGATTCTGAGCCCCATTGACTACCATAGTAGGAAAAAAAAAATACTATGGTAGTCAATGGGGCTCAAAATCTGCTTGTATGCAAACATTCTTCCAAATATCTTCCTTTGTGTTCAGCAGAAGAAAGAAATCCATGCAGGTTTGGAACAACTTGAGGGAGAGTAAATGATGACAATTTTCATTTTTGGGTGAACTAACCATTTAATGAACCTGATTAATAAATAAACATAAAATTTTACCTCTCTAAACATAGCTAAAGGCAATTTCTTGTTGTTTTTTAACCAGTAGTTCCTGGGAAGCTGCAAGGCACAGATCTAGTGGTCACTCATGGTGATAGTTAAAGACCCAGTAACTTGAAAAGCCCACGGTAGAGTGTCAGGTGACCCATTGTTAGAAACCACTTGGTAACAGAATCTATATGGGTGTAAGATATACACACTCCATCACACTGAGCGCTAGATCTACAATGACCTCAATGTGTTCCACCTCTGTCTATACAGAGTTACCCGTCTGAGTCACAGCGAGAGACTGTTTCCATAGAGACCACACCAAAACATGGTGACTACTTAGTGTTGTGCTGGATGAGTTCCAAATGAGCGTAGCGCCACTGCCGTCACCTCGCAGGACTGACCACGAGAATTTTCCATAGTGACGTGATTGCTTACTACAACTTCCGGTGTCACATTTTTTTGAGTGAGGTGTATAACTGTGTAATATCCAAGTTTTATTCGGTGTTGCTTTGTAGCCATGGTTATATCTGTTCTGAACATTGTAAAATAAAATCAATAAAACAGACATTGAATGATCTACATCAATCACTTTCTTCCCTCTCTAGGTGTCTCAGGAATGTTTGTTCCACAGGGAGAAACGAATGTCCATTGATTTGGTTCATGATGATGTAGAGAAAGATTTGATTAAGGTTAGTTCATCTGAGCCTTCATCTAAACACAACGCCTGCAACCAATAAACAAGGTCAAATATTAGTAATGATTCAGGGATTCTGCGAGGGGGTTTCTTAAGCAATGTGCTTTCTATTCAGTAACATTAAAATGTAATCTGATTGGTCAATGGACTCTTTTCACAGACTGTGATGATGCATTTCCACAGTTTATTATATTTTCAATTACTTTGTTTGCCAGCTTTTTATCATAGTTTTACGCATTTTTTTTTAAATCAGCACTTGTATAGGCACTGTCAGTTTCATTAAATAAAGCTCCATTTTAAACAAAAAGCTGAGAAAATCATGTTTTGGTCAAATATGTTGTCCATATCGGATTCAGAACGATGATCAAAAACATAGATTGAGAAGATCAAGGCAAATTTGTCTTTTTTTTTCTTTTCTTTTTTTCTATTGGAGTATAGTGTGTTGTAATTCTCACTCACCATTATTGAAGTTTACCCAACTATGAAAAAAAAAAATGCTTTGTTTAAATTTCTATATTTGCAAAGTTATTTTTGCCCTCTTTGCAGGAAGTGGAGGTGATTAAGTCATGTCAGGAAAGAATGAGGCGACATTTAGAGCGAGCTGTTGCTCAACTAGCGTGAGTCTCTAAATAACCATACAATTTTGCTTTCGCTTTTGTGTGTCATGCTTGAAGTTTCACAAATGATCTTGGTGGATTTGAAACACAATGCATGTGGTTACCGATTCATATCGTCAGGTCGAATCGTGCAGCACAGCACGAGCTGGAGAGAGATTTGAGTGACAAGGTCACAGCTCAGAGAATCGATGACAGGTGTCACCATCTCAGAAACACCTCTGATGGAATCAGCTACTATAGAGGAATCGATCGCATGGACCCATCGTGAGTTTTATTTTATGTCCAATGAATAATATGGGCCTGTTAGGACTTTTCCTAACAATACATTCATGTTAAAAGTACTCTCTTTATGGTCTCAACAGTATCAGTCTTCCAGACTCCTGGTCGAGGTTCACCGACGACAACATCCTGCATTCTCAGAGCCAACGCGCCGCATCTCACAAACTCCGTGATGAGATTGAGATTCTGCTCAATGCCACTTCAAACGAGATGTGGAACCAGTTTAACACTGTAAACGTGTCATTCACCAACCGTATTTCTGAGACGGCAGATGCCAAGAACAGTCTGCAAAGTCACCTGGCCAAGGTAACCACAGGATGCCGAACATAATATAAGTAGGAATTAGTCAAAACAGTCACATAGATTTATTATTATAGACACAAAAAAAGTATGATTGAATGATAGAATTTTGACTGGACAGCTCAGTTTGCCTGCTTGTGTATGCTGTAAAGATGTAGACGGGAAGCTCTGGAGTCTATTGTAGAGGAGGTTAATGAAGGGCATGAAGCTCTGTCAGCTGTCCATAACGTTTAAGCCCTTGACGGCGGTTATCAGAGGCATGAGGTAACCAATAAACAACCATCATTCATGATGGTGATTGGGTAAAATGAGATTACATCAAAATGTGCTTGTGAGGGACTGTGTCTATCGAGATGTATGCATCTTGTAACTGAATATGTTTTATGGCCATTTAGGTGGATAATATGGGCCTACTGTAACAAGGAGAACTAAAAAGCCCTTTCAGATCCCTGAAAGTCATTTTGAAGTTAATTTAACATTTTAATCTAGGATCCTTAAATATTTTTATACAAATTTACTCTAAAGCGAACAAAATAATTAGTAACCAAGATCCTAGAATTACATTTTCTGTAAGGTAGTTGCTATTTACACTAAGTGCAAAAAGCGATAGATCCTATTTACTCTAAGTGCAAATAGTAACTAATTCTATTTAAACTCAGTTAAATCAACATATTTTCTTAGCGATAGATGATATTTACAGTGTGCTTTTATTATAATTAAAAATGCTTTTAATTAAACATTTTGTTAGGCACTTTATTTCCACATTTAGAACATTTTCTTAATTTTCTCAATGTGTGATGAGAAAAGAGAGAAGAGCAAGCTCTGCAAAAGGCGGATTCGAAGCTGTGTTGATCGTGAAAAAACAATGATCCACTAGCCATACTCTTTACTGATTGCGCCACCGAGGACATTGAACTACAGGTGTATTTTTATTTTATTTTGTTTGGCAAAGTCAGGCATTGTTTTTGCACTTTTGGCATGGCTATGTGGGTGGATAGGGCAATACCAACCTAATTTCAGATTAAATTGCTTTACACTGTCAAGTGTGATATACAGTAGAAATAAGTGTACCTGACTGGACCATTTTATCTTTGAGAAGGGGCGAAAAGTCAGATGCGGAGAATAAGTGGCTTTGTCATTTATTCAATTAGCTCTCTCTTGCTTTCTTGTTTCCAGACCCTTCAGGAAATCTTCCAGACCGAGATGCTGATTGAAGCTTTAAAAAAGGCAATCCGAGACAAAGAGAACCCACTTAAAGTGGCCCAAACCCGGCTAGAAGAGAGGACTCGCAGACCCAACGTCGAACTCTGCAGAGACAACCCTCACCATAGGTAACCAAAGACAAAGTGACATGTAAATGCCAATGCATTTAACCCATCAAAGTTAGTGCACACACACACACACACCTGGAGCAGTGGGCAGCCATTTTGCTGCGGCGCCCGGGGAGTGATTGGGAGTTAGGAGCCTTGTTCAAGTTTTGGTATTGAGAATCGGATACCAGTCTGACTCTTTAACCATTAGGCTACGGCTGCCCCCTTAAATCATGAAATGTCTCGACATATATACAGACAACTTATGTTTTGTAAAATCAGATGCAAAAAGCTCTGTTCTCCATGTTTTCTCCCTTTCGCTCAGGTTGGTTACAGAGGTGAGGGAGATTGAAGACACCATTCATAAGCTTAGAGAGAGATTGATGGAGGCCGAGAACACCCTGCAGACCCTGGTCAAGACGAGAGTTGCTCTGGAGCATGACCTGTCAATCAAGGCCAACTCTCTGTTCCTGGATCAGGAAAAATGCATGAGCATGAGGAAAAGCTTTCCCAGCACTCCTCGTCTAGTCGGATACACCTAGCTCTTCCAGAACCTTCTCCAGAACCTGTTTAACCATTAACCGAAATCCTAATTCTAATTTTGATATTTAAAAGATAAAGATTAGTGTCAGAACAAGCTGACCGTTTATACTTACTCCTCTTAATTAAGCGGACTGACATCTTAGACAGAAGTGAAGCAATAACAGTGAGGTATATTAGGTTAAACACACCATAACGATTTTAATGATTAGAAATTATTGTCTCTTGTACTTTGACTGTCTGGATAAAAAAAAAAAAAAAAGATAAAAAAAAAAGTTTCTGAACTGCTAGAAAATAGTAAAATTGCACTTTAGTGAAGTAACTTTATTCGGACTAATGAAATTTGCCATTTATAATGCTTCAAATTGATCCTAATATTGTGATGTCGATGTGTTTAAATATTTTTTTAATAAAATGTGTTAATTGGGGGGGGGGTAGGGGGGATACATTCTTTAAAAATGACTGACAATTACACTGTTAAAAAAAAAAAAAAAAAAAAAAATGCTCCAATTGAAAATTTTCAAGTGACTGATCACATCTAAATTTTTCAGTAAGCCAAATTGAATTCCTGTGATTTAAATTGCATCGATTCACAGAATTTCAATTTGGCCAACTGAAAAATTTAGATGTGATCAGTCACTAGAAAATTTTCGATTGGAGCAATTTCTTTTTTTTTTACAGTGTAAGGAGAAAACAAGCAGTGGATGCATCTTTAATCAGATTAGTAGTAATCATTGTTAAGAAAACAATGCGTATGATACAAAGTTCGGTTCATCTGTGATCTTAAGATCTCCTGACATCTGTTGAACTGAGGTTTGATTTCTACACCAGTGTGACATTGATTCTGGCAGTTTGCGGGCAGTGGACACGACACCTTGCTTTTGTTTGTTTAGTTCAGAGGTCCGCTTGAGGGCTGCCAATGATAAAGTGATCTTCGCTCCACACTTCCCTGAGTTTACCAGAGCACATTGGAGCTGTAGTTCTCATGTTCTTCTGAAGTACAAACACACACTTCAGAAACAGATGCCACAGGCAAGCAGACTCATTGTTAAGTATACACACAGCATCTGGGTTTATTGATTCAGAGAGGGAACGTGTTTGCTCCTATAAACAACACATTGGTGTTCTGCACACTTCAAACTCTTAACATATTAATTTAAAGTCTGCTCTGTAGTCGGAATGTTTTACAGCACAAGATACCCTTGAGATCACGTAGGTGCATCCCTAAGAGAACAGTGTGTTATTTGTCTTTTGACAACATGCTTATTTAATATAAACACATCGAGCAATAGAGATATAACAGATCTAGTTATAGTTGTGAGGTGAGTATCAATTGTGTCTTTGATCTTCTAAAATTCCAAAAGAAATGTAAAAAACACATCGTTGCTTAAAGAGTTTTGCTATGCCCCTATTCACAATATGTAATATAAGTCTCAGATTTGTGTGTGTGTTCCCCTTTTAAATGCAAATGAATCCCAGAAGAGGGTGGGAGCCTTTATAGCAGGTGCTTTGGATACTCCAGCAACAATAAAACAAAAAGTGTATGAAGTGTGCCAGTAAAAGCATTTACAGTTTTATGAAAAATTTCCATTTTCTATTGCCGTTCTTTTGAACTTTCTAATCATCAAAAAATGTATGGTTTCCACAAAATTACAGAAAAAATATGGAGGCCCCAGATGACGAAAAAAAATTACATTTTATTTTAGCAAATTACGGTTCTGTTAAACTGATTTATTCACTCTTTTTAACTACAACAAGGGAACGCGTTAGTAAAATGTGGCCATAATTTAGTAAATCTAAGAAAATTATTGTATTGTGCACAAAAAAAAACCAAGAGAATTAAGTAAAAAATTGTGACAAAAAGTTTGTGGGAACAAATTTTTAATTCATGGCTACAATTATTTCCCACCGTATGTCACATACAGGGCTCGGTAGTTTGACATTGAAAATATTGCTCCTTTCATAATAGTATACGTTTACTGTATTTTTCCACAAATGAATGCATCCATGTTGAACATGACTGCATTTTTTTAAACCAATTTAAACGGTAGTGTAGGTTGCATGCAAGTCATTTTGATGACATTTTTATCCCAAATGACTGACAGCAGCAGCCTCTCTTGAACAACCCCATGCAAATGCCTTGCTCAGAAACACTTTTTTGTTTTGCTCATTGTGGGCCCTGAATCTTCAATCTTCTGGTTCCCAAATAACATCTAACACTACATCAGTTTTCCTGTTCAGTGACTGACTGTTCTCTTATCCTGTTTGCTCCTAAAGAAAGTAATGCACCAAGTAAATACTGAAATCCCTAGTTCTCTCTCCTTTTCAGGCTTCTTATCATTGCCGTGAAAGCCTTCCCCACTAAATCAAGTACACAATGTCCCTCAGAGTCTCAGATGTATGCTACAATCATCAGACATGAGCAGTATTGCTTTCTGCACGTCTGAATGAGAGCTCCATTCTAGAGCCTGATCCAAATAACCAACCCTGACCTTTGAAATATTGCAGGAATGTGTTGCTTAAGACTCCGTTTGATCAGATGTTGACATAAAAAGGAGATTCTAGAGACGTTATATATGTAATTTACGGCTGAATGGTTTGGCAGTTTTCTTGTAGATAATATTATTTGCATTTCAGGATTCATAGAATCTTTATGCGGTTATGTGAAGGTCATAAAACCTGCTGGCCAGTTTTCAGTGTCAGCTTGGATCCAGTCACCACCTTACTGTCACATCTAAAGTGTGGTTCTCATGGTTTCCAGCAAAGAAAACACACAGACAAAACATTAGAGTGGGCCCTGCCAACCCAGGAGAGTCATCCGGTGGCCAGCTGTGCCTGAAATTTAACTTGGATCCCACGGTTCTCTTCTCATTTGAGTTTTACACACAGACCACCACTTTAGACCACGATATCTGCCAACAGTACAGTCTAGTTTTATTCATGTAACAGTTAGAATATCAGTGTGGTCCAAACACAGCTGGACACTGGCAATATGGTGCAAACTTTCACTTTACACACGGTTTACAATCTTGAAAGTCACCCAGGTCAATAAAAATACCACAGGTCTGTTTGTGTGACTTTCAACTTCATTAAAAGTCAAACTCAGGGTGAAGTGAATTATCATGATTCTGATTCAAATCCACCTTAAAGGGATAGTTCACACAAAAATCTAAATTACCTCATGGTTTACTCACCCTCAAGCCATCCTAGGTGTATATGACATTCTTCTTTCATATTAATATAATCTGAGTTGTATTAAAACATGTTCTGGCTAATCCAAGTTTATAATGGGAGTGAATGATAGCTCAAAATTTGAAGCCCCAAAAAGCGCATCCATAAATTATAAAAGTAATCCGCACGGCTCCTGGGGGGTTAATAAAGACCTTCTGAAGCGAATAGATGTCTGGCGAATACCTTCTGAAGCAAATAGATGTCTGGACTGAGTCTGGTTTCTACCAAGGTTTATTTTTCTCCATCATGCCCTGATGGAGTTTTGGTTCCTTGCCTCTGTCGCTTTGGCTTGGCTTGTTCAGTTGGGGACAATAAAATTATGATCCAAGTTATTCAACTAAATATACAAATAAAATGTATTAATTAGGTCATATTTAATTCTATAAACTATCCAAATCAAACTAGCCAAATCAAATTGTTGCAATATTGTCCTGTTTAACACTGTGAAGCTGCTTTTAAACAATCATCATTGTAAAAGCGCTATATAATTAAATTTGATTGATTGATTGATTGATTGATGTGTTTGTGTAAGAATATCAAGTAAAATATCTAGCTTCCAGCGGACCGCCTTCCATATTCAACTTACGAATATGAATACTTATGCTACGTCCGATGTTATTCATTGCCCAGTTACGCTTTTTCATTTGTAATTTGAATGAATGTCATACCTATAAAATGGCTTGAGGGTGAGTATATCGTGTAATTTTATTTTTTGGGTAAACTATCCCTTTAATGACTGATAACATCATATGTATTTTTAAAATCAAATTACTGATGATGAATCATTCAAAAAAGCGCTGTTCGTGAATAAACATAATATGATGTAGTGTGGAATTATACAAAAGTTAGTTATAGTCCTCAAAGTGGATTAGCTGAGCAACGTTCCAAGAGTGACAATATCCATAGCACTGGGACTTTTCTACAAGTTATATTGTGACCTCTGCTATCACATACTTCCTTATTATATAATAGGTGAAAAAAATAAGAAGAAAACAGAAGAAATATGTCCAAATTCACAGTGCTCATGAAAGAGTAAGCCAAACGTACTTGGATTACCTACTTCTTCCGGGCATAAGACTGTGGCGTGGCGCTGTTGTCCTCAGACTGTTGTGAGCATGTCTAGATTACATTTATATTACAAACATTCATACCATATACTTTTTTAATGGTTGTGAAGTAGTTAATTAGGAAAAAAAGTGACTTATGCATTAAAAATGTGTTTATTCACTCAGGCAACTAGTTCAAATTTATTCAGCAGCGAAAGAAACATGAATGAACCCTTAATCATGCATTAAAGCGATTCATATAAAAACACATTCATTTAAGAATAAAAGAAACTGATGTGTGCGAATCATTTAATTATTCACTCCAGCAATTCATTCAAAAACACAATCATGGTACAGGTGAACCTTGTGAATCATTGGTTCATTCACTCAACCCTTTTTGCTCAGAGAAATATAATAGGTAGCTTTGTTTGGAACTATTTTGGTTGGCGAAACAAAAGTAGATAAAGTAACAATATTGTGCAATATTTTCAGCTAGTAAAGTTTTAGTTTAGCCTTAGCGCTAGAGTGAATAGCGATGTAATTTATAGTACTGTTATTTTAACAACCACCATGAAAATTGTGTGTAATGTGCGGAAATAAATAAAGTAAATGTCAATACTCGGTCAATTGGTAGGCTAATGTAGGAAATGTCGTTTTGAATGGAAAATACTTATGACCGTAAGGGCAAGGAGGACGTTTCCATTCCCAATTATCACTCCCCTGACATATCTATCCTCCCTTCCCTCCATTCCAGAAAGCAATCCAGAGCCCACTCATTGTGAAACAGCCTCTACCATTGTATTTCACATTACTGAGCTCTTAAAATCTCTCAGCATTACATAATTAGCGTTACTGACAGAGGAGAGGTTCTCTTTCTCTCTTTCACTCTTCTTCTTTACATCTATGTCAAGACCACATACCTCAAGCCCAAACTTTAGCTGGGGACGTGCATGCTTTGCTCTCCTCAACAAAACATAGGATTCAGTGGACACAAAAATAACTGGCCTTAGCCCTCTCCTCTTAACCCTGTCCTTAGAGAATGTACTCTGGAATCTTCACTACAGTCTTGACATATCCAGCCTTTATTTTTAACCTCCAACCAGCCAGCCAACTCTTTTCTCATTAGAGTCTCCTCATTAGATCTTCACATCTCTCTGTAGAGACTTACGGTTACACAGGGATTACAGTATCCTCTTTCATATCAATATTTTATCATTGTAGATTTGGTGTAGCTGAGAAAATTGCAAAAGCATGTGCCACTTCTATTTAAAGGGACAGAACTTTAACTTCAAGCATTTGGACTATGAATTACAGTAAAAAAATATATATTTTACTATATAAAAAGATTGGTATTACTTTGTTTTTTTTTGTTTGTTTTTTTGATGTACACCATAACAGTATCATGGTATTTTTAAGTACTTTGGAGAACTGTGACTCCATCTAAAACACTATGGCATTTGTAATAATGTAAAATGAATTACATAAATGCAAATGAAAAAGATACCATAATTGTAACATGGTACCAACTAGATATATTTTGTTAAGATGTAATATTGAAAAGTGTGGGTTTTTAAGATTTTATTTAAAAAATATATATTTTGAAAGACAGTAAAACGTGACAGTAAAATATATTTAAAATGTTAACAAAATATATTTCATAAATTATGGGTAATAATTTACTTAAAGTCTTTATGTATAAAGCATTATAAAAGTATTTTTATGCATTAATCATGCCTTCCAATGCACTTTATAATGCATTGTATGATGTCATGAATAATTATAACCACAGATATAATACATTATAATACACCTCTAGATGCATTAAAACCCGGCAAACGACAAATTTCAGATATAACAAGGAATATGTAAAAAAATATAATGCATTTTTACTTTGGTTACAATTATTTGTGTAGAAATAAAGTATTATAATTATCGTAGATTATGAATAACTTTCTAATGCATTATACATAAAGGCTTTAGGTAAAGTGTTACCAAAAATTATATATTAAAATAGAAAATACATTTTTAACTATAATAATATTTGACAAAATTACTGTTTTGTAGTAGGTTTGATTAAATATATACCAGCTTGTGAAGCATAAGGCATTTCCTCCAAAAACATTTGAAAAAAATCTTACCGACTGTTTTGAATGCTAGAGTATATCGGAGGTGATTCCCTGAAAACAGCACAAACCGGCCAGAAATGCATATAAATATACAGGCTCTTCTACACTGTCATGTCTATATTAAACTTGCAACAATAGTAACAGTGGCGCCAGTCTATGACATAATACAATATATTTCAGGTGCATCCAATAATGATAATGACCTCAGGGTTGAGTGAGAGCAGGGCTGAGCTAAAGGATGCATTCTGTGTCAGGAAATAGTTCACATTCTAAAAGAATACAGCTGAACAGAGTACAATGAAAAAGGAGAGAGAAAGCTTTCCTTGAAATGGTTGCCCTCAAACCACAAAATGATTAGCTGGTACATGTCATTTGTAACATAAAACAGGAAATCTGTATAGACAAGATATGCAGACCCAACTGCATGTTTAGCTGCAGTTAGACCACAGCACACCGGATAGAAAGGGAATCCCTGCCATTCGTGATTAACGCGTGACCTCAAACTTCATTCATTTTAAGTTGTACAGGATGTTCGACCTTCTAGCACTCACTCACTCAATATAACTAACTAATGCCATATTGCAACTTAACTAACAGTTCAGTGTTCTAAGGTCCAACTAAAATTCTTCAGAAAAAAAACTTTTTACATACAAACAATGTATAAATAGCCTCAGACGTCATGGCCATGGGCCATTAGCTGATTGTCTGATGTATAATCCACACAAAATTGGAAATAGTTTGGAGGTTTTGAAGTCATCTGGCCCTATTTTATGATCCTGAGCACATGGCACAGGGTGCACTTTGGGTATGTCCGAATCATAGAGCATAAAAAAATATGGACGACGCAACATCATCCGTTTCCGCTTGGAGATTTGAAGCTTTCAGGCGGCTTGCACGACGCTGACATCTTGGGATCGAGTCTGCGCAGTAGCGATTACGGGACCGGATTTGCGCAGTAGGGAGCAGGAAGTAGAGTAGGAAGTACAGTCGGGATATCAAAAGCCCGTCCAGACTCTCACAGATGCAGAACAATTAATTATGTTGGTGTGAAATAAACAGTTATGGAAATGTAGAAATTAAAGCTAAAGCTCCAATCCACTCCCAAAAATCCCGACAAAAGTCTGTTAGTGCCTCAATGACAACTTCACTCAGAGATGACGTCGATCTCAGCTGTCAATCTGACGTCACAGCCACCGTTTTTATAGCATCAAATAACTAAGTAAAACTAAACTTATTTTAAAAACGAAAACTTGAAATGAAATCATTGTGATGACAACTGCCTTCAATGACATAAACTAGCTTTGGGGAAAAAAAATTTGATTGATGGACCTCGCGTCCATTACAAAACACAAAGGGGCGGCTATACTGGGACGGGTCACCGGGGGGCGTTCGAGGCGCAAAAGCTTCAGTTTCTGAGAGGGGCACTGCAGGCTTGGTCTGAATCCACTATTGCTAGTTTAACGTAGAAAAAAATGGTCGGTACGCCAGGTGCATGCTCCAAAAGGGTTGTACCTAGTTTCTTATTGAGTCATGGGTGTGTTTTGGGAATAATGTCCAATAAACCAATCAGACTCATCTCCCATTCCCTTAAAGAGCCAGTTGCGCTCACACCATGGCAGATTCACTACCTACATGGCGGAATTTGCGAGCGGAAAGACTGAACGCTTCCCCAAAGAGGAATCATTTTATTTTTAATTTTTAAAAATGTTTGTGTGCTTAGCAGAGCGTAAGCGCATTGTGTACCCACAAGTTACTAACATGCCCTTTAAATAGCACAAACCTACTGTGCTATTGCCTTTAAACAAAGCCATGGTGATGCCAAACCCCCTCGTGGAATTAGAAAACCCTTGTGAGCACTTATGATCAAGCAACATTGGAATTTCAAAAGGTATGAGAAGTTCACAGCATATACTCTTTAAAATTCATCCAACAGTTACACTGGGCGGTTAATGTGAGTTTTCATGCCCCTAAACATGACATCCTCTTGGGCAATCAGTGGCCAATGAGCTTTCTGCCATCAGTCTGAAGGTCTGGCTATGCGAGAAAAATAATGTAAACATTACGTTTTTGTGCTAATGCTTTGAAAATATAATTGAAGACACACCATATGAACAAATGTTATATTAAGGTTACTGGAATAATGTTTGTTAATAACAGAGAACCTTGCCAGAACGTTCCCCGTTAGCTCAGGAGTTTCCCCATAAGCAGGAGACAAAAGTCTACATAAGTGGGGCTCCATCTGATTGATTTGTTAAATACCCATTATATCGACAGCCAGTTTAGAAGGAAGCCAAATTGGCAGACGCCGTCTCTCCCATCCTCTCCGTCTCCTGCTGAATCATGCTGTGGGATGATTCAAGCGTCCACTCTCTGCTTTTATACTATCCGCTGGTGTTTATTTATGGCTTCGTCTCCAGGGAAACGGCAGGAAGTGTGACACACAGCATCAGAATTAAGGGGAAGTGAGATTGAGAGGCCAGATCAACAAATAGTATAAGCCTATATGCTTGTGTCAGGTTGGTGTATCGAACACCATCTTGCTGTATATGTGTGAGCTCGGTGCTCATAATGAAAACATGATGACAGTTCTGAACGAGTATAATAGTAACCAAACATCTGTGCAGTCCTTGAAAGTCCTTTATTTATTTACTCTCGAGTCATAAAAGGGATCGGTTGTTTTTATTCCCACACAGACAGTCTGCTCATTGTTTTTTTTTAAACGCACACTTTCTTTCTGCGTATTATGTTTACCCTTTAAACTCATTCTACTATAAAACTCGCTCAGGGTGTGAAGTTAATAACTCAATGAGTTTCCTGCGATTTTATGCGATAAGTCCGTGCATCTGAAGGCGTCACAATAGATAGCCGTTTTTGTGGTAACCCTGTAATTTAACGGTTTTGTTTTTCCCTGCAGGTTAAGAACATGCTGTGGGTGGACTTCTTCTGAAATTCTTGTTTCTTTGTTTTTGTCACCTATTTTTAATTTAGTCTTAGACTTGTGCTAAATGTCCTTGTTAGTTTTAGTCATATTTAGTCATTCACATATCTTTTTTAGTTAGTCAAGTTTTAGTCGACTAAAAGTCTGGTCATTTTAATCTAGTTTTTTACATAAATTATTTCTGAGATTATTTCTAATACCATTTCAGTCAAATAGTGTTTCACACATCTCAAATACTGGTTAAATATCATAATTACCAGACAAAATACACTTGGGTTAAATTATACTTGCTTACATTCATTAATATTTCCTTGTGTGTGTATAGGAAATCTAGTCTAGATACATGTACATTTATTTCTTAAAGAGCCATACAGGCACCAAGTGGGTAAACCATGGGGTTACAAATGAAAATTATAATTTTCCAGCAACAAAATGACTTTAAATTTGCCTCTTTGGATTGGAATTCTCCATTTTAACCATAACCGTACACTAATAGTAATATAATAAATATTATGGCAAAAATAGTTTCTACTACCAAAACATCTCCTCAAAATGTTCATTGCTGTAACTGAATAGTGAAGCTGTTGTCTATTGAAATGTATTGGCAGCGCTGGGAGATGAACGCATGTCGCAACTCTGTTATTCAACGGCTCTGGCTTCAACTGTTATGCCGTATTAAGTGTGCCAAAACGCTATTTATTGTTTGAATTTTGAATTAATTTTATCTTAGTTTTTATTTTATGCAAAACATTTTAGTCTCATCCTTTTTCGTCAACAATAATGCATGTTAATTTAGTCAGCGTTTTTGTACATTGATACAGTCTCGTCATCGTCTCGTCTTAAGCTGGGTGCCCACTGTGCGATTTTGCCCACGATTTTGCCGTCTGAGACAAATTTTTGCAAATCCTAAAAGATTCCTCTGATCCTACGTTAAAATCTGACGTCTTTGACCGTTAGTTTGACATGTTCACCGGCAGCTGATTAATGACCTCTGCGGCCAAATTTTACCTCAGACAAAAATCTGGCAGTGTCAAAAGATTTGGCACACAATCCTGCAGTGTGACTTCTCTTACGACGACAGTTAAATATCTTGGTTTTTCCAATTTAAATTATGACCAAAACGAGAGCTAGAGATTTTTTTGTAGCCAACATTTCAGTCCCGCGTGTAATGCAGCTCACTGTCACCGAACGTGCCATTAATTGATGATATAAAACTCCGGCCGAGTTTTCTTGCGTGCGTCCGTTTTAAGCGCGTCTTAACTATCGTGCAGTCTGACATTAATGCCAACTGAGATCCTACAGTGTGACATGGCTTACATCGGGGGTCATGTTCGTACAGTCTGACAAGGAATTCGCAACGGATTTTGAAAAATCGCACAGTGCAGGACCCATCAGTCATGGAAAAAAAAGCTTGTTGACCAGCATATTTCGCCTCGTCTGACGAAATTAACACTAGGTTTTTGGTTTAAGTCTCTAAATGGCACATTGGCAAAGTGAGAGAAAAAAACATTTGGATTCTTTGGAGAAGGGGTTTACCAGATATAAAGATTACCAGGAAAGAACATGTCAATAAAATGAGAAGATTGGTGGTTGCTAAGTGGTTTCTTAAAAAAAAAAAAAGTCTGTGTGATGCCCTGTTCCCTTAATATGGCTCAGGTCCTTCAAGTCATGCCTAACAACATCCATTAACCAGAGTAAAATCAATGTCACACATGGACTCTCTGGGTTTATTTATTTTTTCTCTTTCTTTTTCAGCTTTAGCTGTTGCAGGGCATGACGAGTTTCTCTAAACTAGAATAAATTATTGTGCCTACTTGTCCTTGTGTTTGTATAATAGGCTTGTATACAGAGAATCAAGTACTTTTATCATGGACACATGATGCTGGTCTTCATTCTCCAAAGATTTAGAGTCAAGGAGTCAAAACCACTTTACAAACCCAAACATGTCTGATAAGTCTAGGATAAATCTTTTCAAATGTGGGCACAAACAAACACTTAACCCACGTACTTACACCAAAACACACACCCCTACATTTAAGTCTGGCCTTGACTCTCAGTGACTCACAAATATAAATCCCACACTCTTAATGGATGTAGAGTGGCATGGGCCCTACACTTCCACTCTCTACAAACACTCTCATATAGGGGACTGCATGCCATGGTACCTGGAAAAATACTCAAAGATCCAGTACCAGTTACTCTCCCTGTACACAGTACATAAAGCTCTTCTATTATGCAGTCGGTCAAATCAGTGAAAATCTTTACTTTTAGTACATGGAACTTTGGATTTAAGGGAAAATGTCTGTTATGGCTGAATGCCAACATTATTGATGCAGCATTTTTCACATATTGTAAATGAATCTCCAAAGAACGTATGCTTTGATATTGGTGACAATGGTCAGGCAAACAAACAGATTAGAAGCCATTAAATTAAATATGAGGGTTGTCTAACTAAGGAAAATGGTATTTGATCAAAATGTCCTAATTTGTCTTATTACTAATTTAATAACATTTAAACGTATTTATTTGGCTTTAAGGTTAAACACATTAACATAATTTAAGTTAAATTAAATTAATAAATATAAAGAAGTGATCAAATGACTTCAACTTAAAGGTGGGGTAAGTGCTTTCTGGTAACCGTTGTTGTCATTTCAAATCACCAAAACAAACACACCCCTACCCCCAAAAAGGGTCTCGGCACTATTTTTGATAGCTCCGCCCAACACATACGTAACCCAGGCAACGGCTATAACAGAATTGATGTGTTACTAATCTAGGTCGAATATTCAAAGAAAAAGTGAATACCATCACAAAAACAAATTGTTCTCATGAACAACTCAATAGTACACGAGCCGACAGTCTAACTAACGAACATATTAAAATTATGACCAGATTAGAGTTATAGCGATCACAAAAACACAAACCGTTCTCATTAACAACATGATAGTAAAGCTTGATAGTCCAACTAAAGAAATATTACAATTATGACCGGATAGGGGTTATATAGATCATGAAAAGAGGAAACGTATATTAGGAGTATAGTATCTTACTTGTCGGACACATTTCGTGAGCTGACGCTTGAAACAGACAGTGAGGAGATTTTAGATGCTCCATACGGTGTGGAAACAGGGTATATACAGCAATCCTTAAGTTAAATTTACTACTTTTTAATACCTTTTTTACTACCTTCAGAATATTTTTAAAACCATCACGACACTGAATTGCAAGTGTTAATCAGTGACCTTTCTATTATTTACACAGATTTTGACATGTATAACATACAAAAAAGAATAGATTTAGAATCGACAGCAGGAGGAAATCTGTTATAAGTTATCATTCAGACACAGTAAAATAGATCGCAACATTCACAAAGGTTGGTTAAGGAGAAGCATTACTGCATACACATTTGATTTCAATTAATAATTGCTAATTCAGCAATTCAATTATTTAGTTTTTTTTTTTCCAACAACAAAACCTGAGCCAAATATTACATTTCTATAGCTGTGATAAGTAGTTGAACATTTTTGTCTGTGATTAATTGCAATTAATCGCAATAAAAAAGAAATGTTTTGTACGTTTTTAATATATTTTTTTATATAATAATTTCACTGTTAATCAAATTAATGTAGAAACAACATAAAGACAGTATATTTTAAATACTTGTTTAAAGGACATCTTTTTATGAATGAAGGCCAGTATTACTGATATTAATACTGCTACTTTTTTTACATTTATTTGTTAGGCTTCAAAAATATAACAGTTTTTAATTTAAGTAAACTTAAAACAATGCAATGAAAATATACAGATATTTAATAAAGGTATCAAAGTTATATGCAGTCTGCACTGCATAAACTATAAATAAAAAAGTTAATCCTTATTAAAGCTACAAAAGTGATTTAGTCAAGAGCAGTGAGTCATTTTCTCTGTTCCCTTTGTTCTTTAACTTTACTGACAGGAAGCTTTATTGGCTGCTGTCCCTTTAAGAGCAGACAGACACGCGGATCTCACTGTTTATATAACTGTCTATGGATCACGCCTCATTCTCTCACAACTCTTTTTGTTCATTTTAGACTTTATATACATCATTTAAGATTGCTCGTATGAGGATAGTCGTTGAAGATATGCCTTGAAGCAAGTCTAAAATAAAACGTAAGCCAGCCCCTTCTGTTGAGCGCGCAGTGCTCTGAGATGATGCCGAACGACTGCTGAATATGACGTCAGCATTAAACATACGTTGAGACGGAGACGTAAGATCTTTGATTATGTGCCCAGATATGCTAAAGCCCATATTTAAACGAACTAACGCGAACGCAAATAGAATTTCAATCAGAATAGGACACCTGATAGTCTGAAAAAATAATACCTAATTTGGAAAAAAATAATACCTCTGAGACCACATTTAACACTTTTAATGGCCTTAAATTTGACAATTTTGATTTATCACTTTTTAATACTTTTTAAAACCCCGCGGACACCCTGGGAAATGAACGTGCCTTTATCGTCGCTGAAGTGAGGGACAATACGATCACAAATTAATGAACAAGTGAACGTGACACACGAGAATATTCAAGCAAAAGTCAGCATATATTAGTTATCGGCTAATGTCCGTCCTGTACTACTAATGACGTGCACTGAGCCTTCAGGGTTGCCAGGTTTTCACAACAAAACCCGCCCAATTACGGTGTTAGGGGTTTCCTGGTCAAAAAAATGCATTGCAGGGGGTAAAATATATGTTTTTTGCCAGGGTTTCCCTGCTAAAATGAGCATTTCTGGTGCTAAATATAACATAATTGGTGTCACTTCAACCTGCAGACATAAAAAACAACCTGCAGCAAAGGTGTTAAAGTAGCCCAATTCCGTGGGGAAAACCACGGACATGGCAACACTGCCTCTTACCATCATTAGCAGACACGCCCCTTACCTGCTGATTGGCTACAAGTTTGTTATTGCACTCGGCCCGAGTCCGTTTTGTAAAACGGTTTTGAAATAACACCCCACCTTTAACTGACACACTTACTGATGAGAAGTTCAAGTTGAAAAATGGCACGTTTAAAAAAAAAATGCAGCTTTATTACACTACATTTCAAAAAGGAATTTATATTTATTTACAAAAAGTGCACAGTTGAACAGTACAGTTAAAACCCCAGCCGTCCTCTCTGATTGAGCTATGGAAAGTCAGATATAATGGAGGACACAAGGCCTTATTTACACTCATGTCAAGCTTGCATTCCCTGTGTTATCTCCAGTTTGTGTAACTGGAACGCCAGAACATTCCATAGTACCACAGGGATTATTGCTCCTTGCTCGAGTCAATGGGTGATAAGTTAGAACAACAAAGCCACTGTCACACTGATGGGGAAAAAAAAAGTGTGACCTCTCACAGATACACAACGATGCAGAATTTTGATCAGATCAGTTCCCATCCACATATTCCAAGGCCTGAAATTACCGAACAAACAACATCTGCCTGGGTCATGTCTTTTTTGTTATGTATCTGTATGGGTTGATAAAAACCTCAGGTATACAAAATGTCTCGCACAGCATGTCTACTACTAATAAAATAGCATGTAAACTCTAGTTAAATACAATGTAAACCAGCAGAGGTACTGTAGTGATGCCATATGAAAGTAATCAACACCACGAAAAGCCTCAGACAACACAATTGACCCCTGATAAGACTGTGAAGTACGAGCCGCAAATCATGTAGTCTTTTAAACCTGACTCTTATGTTATTGTCATTCAACCAGCCCCCCAAAAATAAATAAAATAAAATAAATAAAGTTTAAATAATTCTCAGTTGTCCATTGTTATTCCCTGATAATGAACACTATGCACTCTCATATCAGGTAGAACACAACACTCTTTCGGTCTCTCTCCCCTCCCTCTTTTTATTGACTTCCTATTTGATGACTGATGAGAGGGAGAGAGGAAGGGAGGGGAATCTCTTGTAGAGGAATTCTGCACATTCCTTGAGGCCTCCCAAAAAGGCCAGCTAATAGCCATACTCATTTTCATACAGACGGTATCAGGGAGAACCGAGAGTAACCATTTAACAAGTTTGTATTGCTCATTCCCATAACAACCGAAGAAAAAAGAACATCCTGCACCTTCCAAATGAGCCAAGAAAAAAGCCCCCCAAACAAGTTTTGGTAGTTTCTTTGAATAGCCACTTCTGAAAATATATACAGTACAAACAGCAGATTACTGTCCCTTTATTACCACCTGCTCTATTGCCTTGGAAACAATCTAAAGTACAAAGTCAAACTGCAGTAATATTTTATGATCAGTTTAAACATGACTGTACGGATAAAGACATTATTCCAGTTTAAAGTGATAGTTATGCTAAAAGGTTAGAATGTTCTGTCTTTATGCAATCATTTGAAACGCATAGAAAAGATATCTTAAAAAGAATGTATTTTTTTAAATAGACCTAGTTTCCCACCACTGCTCTCCCAGAAGAGCATCTCACAAAACTATCAGCACAACTGTATTTTTTTTTTTCATTCCACGTTGGTATCCATGAGAACCAAACACACGCTCGTTGAGTGTGTATGACTAAGAGCCCGGTGGTTTTCCTTCGCTCTTACGCAGTGTGTGCTGTGGATGTGTTTGAGCTGTTATGGGGCGCGCCCTGACGTAGCCATGCATAAAAAAGGGCGTTGTACTTCCATAATGAGACTCTTTAAAGCTGCTGCTCCATTCGGAATAGTAAGCTAGTCGCAGGGATCTGGACTTTGGAAATACGCAGTACTTTTGAAACGAGTGGCGGGGCTGCTTTTCGGCGTTTTCATCAATTTTTTGTGGACTTACTTTCGCTTTGCTCGCAGTAAGTTGGATTTATATTGCAAAACAAAAGTACGTTGCCTGTTTATGAATATTAAAAACACCGGAGCTGATCACAAGACAGTAGCCTAATTCTAAAAAAAACAAACAAAAAAAACTTTGCTGATCTGGCTGTTCATACGCTGGTATCTAACTTTGTAGAGGGGACACACGTGTCTGTGATTGCTTTATTACTTAGAGTCGCTCTTTTGCACTTGTCAGATTCGTTGTAACTGTAATTTTCGGGCTACAAACGGAATTTTTGTTCATTGATAGGCTGTAGAAAATGTGGTTACACTTAATTTTAAGGTGACGTCGTTAAATTGTACTTATACCGAGTAATATGAATTAAGTAGGCTACAGAGTAACGGTTAGGGTTAGGGGTTGGTTTAGGGTTAGTTACTTGTAATTATGCATCATTTGAAGTACTGTTCTTACTTTAATACATGTAGTCCAGTAACGTGTAACTACGTCACCTTAAAATAAAGTGTTACCCAAAGTTTTAATAAATCAGAAACGTTTTTGACGCATTGGTTAAATATTATTTGTTAATAAAAACGAATATTATATATATATATATATATATATATATATATATATATATATATATATATATATATATATATATATATATATATATATATATATATATATACATACATACATACATACATACATACACACACACACACACACACACACACACACACACACACACACACACACACACACACACAAACACACACACACACACACACATTTATTCATAATAATAACCTAAATCCAATAGCAAAAAAAAAAAAAAATGTTAAAGGGATGTATTATAACTCTGGTCATTGCTGTACTTTATTAATAAAATGATTTGATGTTTGTACAGAACCCTAAGGAAACATCATGTTGCTCCTCTTACTGGGAATCGTCGTCTTGCATGTGGCAGCACTGGTTCTGCTCTTCGTGTCCACTATAGTCAGTGTAAGTAACTATTATGCAGTCAGTCTGTCTGTCTGTCTGTCTGTCTATCTGTCTATCTATCTATCTATCTATCTATCTATCTATCTATCTATCTATCTGGATTAGTTACTAAAGTCGAACTGCCAATCACAGGCTAAAAGCAGCTGTAAAGAGAACATCATAGATGCTTAATCCCTGCTAATAAGTATTCTTGCATTCTCTAACAGGCATGGGTTGTTAACCCCAACAGCAGTGCAGACCTCTGGACAAACTGCACATCAATCAACGGCGGCAACAAATGTGACCCTGCTGACACTGGAGGTAGGATCCTGCTAAATTGTTATATTTAAGAACGAATGTATGCTGAAACCAAACATATAAAGGTGCAATAATATGAATTTCAAGCTAGGGAAAGGTCTGCTTCTCTGTAAAGGGTTAAAGAGACACCCTCCGTATGTTACACATAGCAGGTTATTGAAAGAGGGCTTGATCCTGTCAAAGCCCCTTTGCCTGTTTACCACACTTTGTGGTGGGTGTGCCCACTCGGTCTCACACCGCTGTACTGCCATCTAGGGGTGAGAATGCACTCCTGCAGTTTCATCCCACAACAGACCCTTCTTAAACATCAGTTCATGCAGACTGTATAAATAGTCTGGTTGGCGGTGCTGCGCTCGGGCCCCTTGTTTGGGAGTGGAGAGTGCTGGGTTGCAAAGAGGTTTGCGTACTTTTGGGGTGGGGCAGAGGTAGAGCATTTGAAGCAGCATAGATTTAGACTGATCCGTGTGTCATGCGTAGCATCAAATTGCCATAGGCCAAACATCATGCGATTTGAGTCACACCCACGAATCAAAAGGCCAGTGATGGGGTTGTTAACAATAAAAGAATGAAGGCTGTTTGAAAGAGAGAGAAAGTTTTCACCAAATTAAAGTTAAAATACAAACTAAAGTGGTCAATTATGAGTTCATCTTGTAATGAAACATGTATAGAAAATATAATACTTTGTAAATAATAATTAAAAAATGCTGATTTTTCAGTACTGTACTTTCTCAGTCAGTTCAGTTACACTATTGGCTGTTCTTGGAGGGAGAGATGATGTCATAGCTCTAGAGCGGGAAACGCCTCTCTGTGCACTTTGGTAATGAGGCGGGACCAGAATGCTTTGCTGTGTTATTTCATAGCTCCCAGTCAGTTGGCGTAGCACCTATAATGTGCTGTTTTGTTTAGGGCGTGGTGCGGGGGTGGCACACACTGAAGGGCTTTTCTGTCCTGCTCTCATGCATGCGCTCGCTCACGTGCCGTTGCTACGGTGGTGAAAAAAATGCAGTTTTTCTTTAAAAGTTTGCACTTTGCCGTTACTTCTCAAGGCGGGTTTTGACAGTCATCTAGGCTGTAAAGAGGGTCTTAGGTTTTTGTTTGGTGAATGACTAGCAATGTCTTTTAATTAGATGACTTAACTTCCACAACTGCAGTAAAATGTGAACCTTCACATACAGTACTGCATGGAATTGATCATCAGTAACATTAAAGACTTTAACATTGTTACAAAAGGTATAACAGCATTTCTTCTTTTGATATTTTTTTACTCATCAAAGAATCCTGAAGTATCAGTTTCAAAAAAAAATAAAGCAGCTAACCGTTTTCAACATAAATGTTTATTGATCAGCAAATCATATTTTTTATCTTTCATATGTTTTTGATCAAATAAATGCTTTCTTGTGTGTCATGAGACAATCAGTAGTGTATGTCACTGTAATATTTATATTAATAAAGGTTTTAGGTACACATTTTTTAAAAATCCAGAAAAATAGGGCACAATGTTCTGTTTTAATCTGACGGAATTTTCTGTATTAATTTTTACAGGTGTTGTACCTGTATTTTGAATTTTGAACATCATTGCATTGCGTTTTAGGATTTATGGAAATGTCCATAAAATATAATATCCTTGACTGCCAGTAAATGATCTGTCTTTTTCATGGATTCTTTATTTTTTTTATAGTTTTTTTCCAGGATTTATTCCTCTAAAACGTTTAAAATAAAAATGGTAAAAAACATCTTTAATATTAAAAGTTGCATTAGAAAAAAATTACCTAACATAACAGCACGGTCCATGATTTCTAATGCGTGCATTTTTCATACCTCCATTTCTTTGAATAAATGCTCGCATTCAAATACAATAGGCATTCTGTATACTGTATAAGATGTTGGTGGTGGATCAAAATGAAAAATGTTCCTCTTATTATTTACATTGGATAAAACACAAAACATAGTGCTTCAGTACTAAACGTATAATGCAAAATGATCCCTCCAAGGTCAGGGTTAAATCAAGGGGGTTAAATTGAAACCTGGGTTCAAAACAAGCAGTCAAACCAAGTGGGAAACCATCCTGAGATTACCTGAATGGTGTATTTTACACCGGGAGTGATGCGGAACAGCTGGCATGGTGAAGCCACTCAACACTGGCAGCTAAAGCATGCGTGAAATCCTATTCATCATCCTGATATAGAGAGCAGTTTCATGGCCCAAACCGGGGTTATGGCAGTCTAGTATTAGCGCACATACTCGCAACCCTGTGTTATGTTTCCCCGGAGCGTATTTATCATCTGTTAAGCCTTATTCTTCACACCCAGGACCATACGTACCCATCTAAATGCAAACACAAGGCCTCCGTAGGGCTGGACAATAATTCAATATCAATATATATCGCGATATAATTTTTTTCAATAACGGTGATATGATTTTTAAACACATTTCCGATATTTCGATATGACTGACGTTCAGGGCGCATGCCATCAGAAAGAGCAGAACACGATTGGCTTCTTGCGTGATGACGTAGGCCTACAGCACGGACACGCAGCCAGTGCTCAGCAGTAGTAGGCTGATAGATCCAACGCGGCACGTTTTAGCTACAAAGAGAGTTTCCCTGACCGCAACACAAATGTGACTGAACGAGCTTCCACAAGTAAGGAGAAATAAATAGTTGATAAGAGAAGAAAGACTAACTTTCTTTAGTGGCGTGGAAGTGGTTCGTCTATCTAAAGCACTATTCGCACGGGATTAGAGTATTATCTAGGGACCTCTGTGATTTAGAAATGACTCCTCCACATCTGAGTTTTGCGTGGCGCATTCGCACGGGATAAGCAAAGCCTGTGATTTTACTCAAATTTACTGACTTCTCCCGGATATGATGTTCGTTATAGATAGCTGTATGAAATCATAAACAGGCATCGATATCGTTTTGATTATTTTACAGTAGCCTAATAAATAAATATAATTTCGTTCAGTTAGCGAACAGACGCCATGAACTGAGCTCAGACCAGCGGCAGGAATCAGATTTCATTTATCACGAGTAGGAAGCTGACAATATAGCCTACGGCGGAAGATTCAGTTTCAAAACTAAATGTAAAAGCGCCTATTTCACAAGATTGTCATTGTACTATACTGTTCTGTTCTGTTTTTCATTCAGAACAGTATTGATGTTAATATTAAACACACCATTCAATCAGATTACCCTCAAATTGACACTCATTCTAAAGTGAAAGTATAATCCGTGTGGGCGCGGCTGCACGGGAATTAACGGTGCGCATTATAAATGCAGACTTTATTCTTCGTGAAAGATAAAGATAGAAATGCTCACAGGGAGAAAAAAAGCTTGCAAAAAGTATATACAATCCTCCTAATCCTGACCAAATTACAGAGATGTCGATTCGCACAGGACTAATGTTATCACAGGACCTCGGTGTTCGGCGAAATATGGTAGGTAGGCTAATTTGCGGGGGAATTTTTACTTTACAAATTACAGACATGGCCGATTCGCACGGGATTAAGATCACAGACATTCTCTGCAATTATTACAAATCACCAGAGGTCCCCAGATAATACGAATCCCGTGCGAATGGGGCTGATATTAAACTTGTGCCGGAGAGGTGCCGACTAGGGGTCGACATAGATGCATCAATCTAATGTCTAACAATACGATGCCAAGCGTTACAAATAATCCATGTAGACTATTTATGTAAGAGGCAAGTGGCACATTTGTTTTAATACTTTCCACATTTGCACACAATGTCATGTATTAACACCAATGCGTTCATTCTCGTTTAAATTACCTTTCAAAGCTTGTGAAAGACGGTCAGACATGGCTTCACGAAAATGTATCATTTGCTCGTGTTTAAAGCCTTGCAAAAAGCAGCGTGCACTCATCTCAAACAGAGCACAAATAGGCCACTGAATTGAGTCTTATTTTATTTATTTTTTTGTGCATCAGTAGATAAAGGTCTATAGTTTTGCATAAAAGGAGAATATAGCGCTATGAATCGTTCTTCACTGAAATTTAAAACTTAAAAGAAAATGCTCAATAAACTGCGTCTGCGAAGTGAGAGTCTTGTTTATTTGACGGTGATATCGCATCTCTTGTTTGTATAAAGGCTAAATACAAATAAAAGGTGAACATTAATTTATTTGTATCGTTTTTATTTCTAAAATATTATATAGTTTTATAGGAGGAGGTTTCATAGACTTGGCAAATTAATTTGTCAGAAGTTTGTAGGTACAGAAATCCTTTGTGGCAGTTCTTGGTAGTTTTTCTAAAGCTTTTATATAGTTCATATCGATATCGAAATTATATCGTATCGACCAAAATTAAGAAATATATCGTGATATAAATTTTGGCCATATCGTCCAGCCCTAGGCCTCCGCTTTCCAAAACCATTCTGCCTGCTGACAGAAATACATAGGGTGTTGTCAAGCTCAAAATACATACAACCGCACCTTTTTCAGGAAACTCCAAATGTTTACTTCATGTGGAGATAGATAAACTGAGGACAAACTTAGTTACAGTGAGTAAACTGACGGTACGAGGGGATGTGCTTCTATTTTTACTCCATTGTTGAGAGATAATTGAGAGATTTATTGTATCATTTTTAATGTGGGGTGCGGTAGCCTCCATACGCAAACATACAGCAGAACCTTGTATTATTTATGGATGCATACTAGAATAGTCTCCCCGTATGACCTCTGATGAGATGTTCTAAGCAGAACAAATGCCATTTCCACAATTGTTTCCATTCTGAGATATCACAAGCTCAAAACATTTTCTTGTCCTTTTAGGGTTATCCATGTCTGCCTGAGCTTTACGATTTAGCTGTTAATGAGATCATTGCAATATGAATGCTCCAAAATTCTAGCAGCTGCATTCATATTGCCAATTTCCCACAAAAGTGCAAATGTTGATCTTGTTTATGATATTGAGAATGTCCAGTATTTGATCAAGTTTTCTCTGCATTCTTTTCCTGGGTGCAATCAATGTGATATTGTGGTAAGTTTTGAGTCTGAGGGTCTTATGTTGCATTAGGATCTGGCTGTTCTAGAGGCTGTAGTATTTGTTTGAATCTGAAGTAGACCGCTCTGCTTTAGGGGCTTGACAGTTCTAGTGGCTATAAGGGGAGAGGCAGACACAGCCGAACATGAGAGGAGAGCGAGAGCGAGAGAGAGAGGTGGAAACATGATGCTACAGGAATGACCCCTGGATAAGAAATAGACATGCTGGACAACCCATGCATTCCACTTATTACTGCTTGGGCACGGAAAAGGGTGAGACTTAGATAGAAAGAGATCAGCTATGCTTCTTAATCAGGGAAATCAGGTCTCATATGTTTAAAATAACTGCTTAAATATAGTCACACAAAAAACAAAGTCATATATCATTCCAAACCTTGACTTTCTTCGGTGGAACACAAAAGATATTTTTTTTAAATGCTTCAGTTTTTTTTAATCTGTATACTGTTGTTCCAAAAGTTGTTTATCGCAGAAATACCATGGAATAGCCATGTTTGATTCCTCAAAACGACAGCTAAAGAGATTTTTAATAATACAAAGAACTGTACTGCTTTCTTCAAAATATCTTCTTGTTTAGCAGAAGACAGACAGTCACGCAGGTTTGAGTATATAATGGCAGATTTTGCATTGTAGGTGAACTCTCCCTTTACTGGACTGAGGATAACAATGCTAAAACAGAAACATTTGTACATAATGGGACATTCCAAAGCCAGAAAACTAAAACCATTAAACTAAAACATCTGCCACAGCATTCTTCATCAATCTCAAACTCACACAAACCAGTCCCTCAGCACGCTATTCAATGAAGAACAATGTCCAAAGCTTTTGTTTTGCAAATTAATCTACATAACCGTTTAAAAGTTTTGGGCCAGTAAGATTTTATGTTTAGTTTTTTAAAAATAAGAAAGAAATACTTTCATTCAGCAAGGACAAATTATAGCTGCAGTCTGTAACTTTTTTGGGGTTAAAATTGATTTAAAAAAAAAATGATTAAAAAATGTTAAAATAATATTTTGAGCAAGTACATAACCAGCCAGTGTCCCATCTCCTTACATAAGCCCGATTCACAATGGTAAGCTTGTAATAATGTTATAATTTGAGTGGTACTGGTAGCTTTCAGCAGAAATTATGTCACATCTGTATACAAAAAGGAGTCCAGCTAGTGGGCTATATCCCATGTGAGGATGGGATATAGGATGCCATGTGATTGGACCTTTCTTTGAATCCAGAAAGGTCCAAATGACAATCATCAGTGACAACTGGAGATTCACACGTAGTCAAAAGAAAAAAGTTGGACTGTAGAAGTCGAAATAGTGCTAATACACACTAAACACAGGCACGCAATGCTCCTGTTGTTAACATTAACAAATGATATGAAGTATAACAATTTAAGTATAATAATGATTTGCACTGTTTGATCTAAAATGTGCTAAGCAATTGTTAGATTTAATCACCGTTGGTAGCGCAATTTACTCGATTGGTCAGAACGAAAACGTTACTTGTTCAGATGATATTTTCTGGTGAAAATTCTTATTTTGGTTTTACTTCCAAGTTGTAGAATATTTGATTCCAAAGTGCAGTGAATGAATGACAGCCACACATAAAAAATAAAAATCATAAAACGATAATTCCGCCAAATAACTGCAATCGACAAAAAGGAAAAACGTATGTACTGCAGCTTTAAATTGATCAAGATTTACAAAATGTATTATTTCCTCTTTGTTGCCATCTCTGTTGAATTTGTCCATTATGTAGAAAGATCTGAAGAAAAAAAAAATCCCACATACATTTACCCTCCACTCAATGAAACGAGAACAGAAGCGATTGCATTAGACAGAAGAGATGGATCAAAACAACAGGTGTCAACAGGTCTCTCGTCCACTTGTGATCCGATGGACCAAAACGCATCTTCATAGGTGTAAACAGGGCCTAAAAGAAAAAATATCTTCTCTAAAATCCTTTGATATGTAGTGTATGTGCAGAACAAGTGATACGTTTCCTGCAATTCAGAAAATACTAATGCTAAACATTTAACTTTCTGCTGTCCACAAATGTGTGGAATGGCTCTAATGCAGGATAAAAGTGACACACAGGAGGCTTTTAAAGTCATCAAATGTAGGTTATAAAGAGTTAATGGAGCTTCTTGTAAGCTGCTGCGTTTTGGCCTTGCATGGGACATCAAGAGAGAATCAATATCAGGTGCTGGTAACCTACTAAGAGCTTTTAGGAACATAACCCCATTATGTTAGTGCACAATGCATTGGTTCCTGGATTCTCCAATGCACTTTATACCCATGAAACAACCATCAAAACTTAAATGTCATATTGGCAACAACAAGAATTCATTATGAACTGGTATTTGGTGTGTTTTTTTTGCAGACTCATCCCTGTCATTATCAATAATACATGCGTCTTGTTGCACGCCACTGTAAAAGTGCACCTAGAGTTACATCTGCTGTGATCGATCGAGAATAGCAGATGAGAAAAGAAATAACGACTTGGTTAATGCCCGTTCGTGTACATTTTAAATGACCGTCTCCTTCTCAAGGGCAGAAGTTTTTATTTCTACAAAGCTCAATCTGCCTTAAGTGCTTTGAGGAGTAAATGCACTAATGTTTTGAAATGCTTTCTGTCTTTCAGTTTGGATCCAGGCAGTCCAAGCCCTCATGATCCTGTCAATCATCTTCAGCTTCCTGTCTCTCTTCCTGTTCTTCTGCCAGCTCTTTACGCTTCAGAAGGGCGGACGCTTTTTCCTCACCGGAGCGTTCCAGATCCTTGCTAGTGAGTACCGTGACTTCATGTGAACATGGCGCAATGGATCAGCTTGGTTGTTTGCAGATTCTTATGCACATGCTGACACACTCATGCAGTGTTAATAGACCCAAAGCTCACTCGGTAGACACGAAGGAGAATTTATATTTGCATATGCGTTTGAGGTATAGTTGGCTCAGGTGATCTGAGATTAATTAGCCTTTATTAATAAAAGATTATCTATGGGACATCGACTGATCTCCTCTGTTCCTATGGAGGTGTATCTGCTTTCATTCGGCTAGATGAAAAGACCTTTGGCCTCAGTCTTGTTAGTCTAATGAGTCCTGTCAACTCTCATTAAGCCACAGACAGCACAGGAAACCCTTTAATGCGCTCAGCCGCGGTTACAGGCAAACTTCCTGCAGATCATTTGATTTATTTCTTGAGATTAAATAATGCCACACACAGAGTTATAAATAGGCAGCAAAACATTTATGGTAAACAATATGTGTAACAGATGAGATACGGAAATACGCATTTTACAATCATAAACTGCAGCTAAAGCGATAGCTCTCGTTAGAAATGTTTAATTAAATTCTCTGGTTTTTGAGGTGTAATGAAGATAGAATGTTATTAGAAATCATCACTGGTCCTGGATAATGAACAATTCTGTGGGCGAGATGAATGCTTTATCTTTCAGTACATACTGAGGGCTTTTAGAGTTCATATCTGTGACTGATCCGAGAGGATGGACACTAATTGAAAGTTAAATGTCAGATGTGAGCCGAGGGTGTAAACAGCACAAAGCCAGACAGTTACAGGTGCCCACTGAGTTGGCACAGGATACACAGCCGCTGCCACAGGATGAAATGTCAAGACTGGCACTCTGAAGGTGGTCCGCGGTCCGCCTGACATAAGAGGACGTGCTGAAAGTGCATTGTCATATTTCCTCCCTCTCATGTAGACTTGACTGTCAAGACTAGGCCAAAAACTGCATTCGTTAGTGACTGTTACTTAGTCAATATTACGCGAGTTTCTTTGTTGGCACAAGTATACAAAGACAGCATTCTCAATTACAACAGGGTTTTAGAAATACAGCTGAAAAATTAATTCACAATATGCACGATCATCTTATGCCTAATATGCTGAAAACATCCTTGGATATTACTGTTAGTCTTTTAACATTTCTATAGTAACAAGTTGTCAAATAGTAAATGTTATGCTACTTGCATCTCACTTTTTGACCAGTTAAATTGAAGCGTCGTGCTGTAATTCATGCTTTTATTTTATTTGTATGTATTAATACATTTATTTATGAAAGATGCATTAAATTGATAAAATGTGACAGTAAAAGTAAATGTTTTTTTATTTTTATTTTTTACTTTCTATTCATCAAAGAATCCGGAAAAACATGGTTTCTAAGCATCAGTCATTTTTGTTTCATTTCTAGAAAGCTTATTTTTCTTGTCTCCCTCCTTCCCCAGGTCTTTTCGTTATGAGCGGAGCTATCATCTATACGGTAATGAACCACATGTGGGTCGCTGAGACAGAGTCCTATGGCTTCTCATACATCTTGGCCTGGGTAGCCTTCCCTCTGGCATTCATAAGCGGGTTAATCTACGTCATCTTGAGAAAACGAGAGTGAGGTGGCACCACCCTCTTGTGGCCGCCACCTGGAAATACAGCTTTGAAGCCAAAGTACCACACTGCATCTACAGAGAAGTGAAATCACGCAGTATCTTTACCCTGGGGGGAGGGGGTCAGTCAAAATCAGTCTCTGCCCCCCCGAAAAGACATATTCAATACTGTCATCATTTGAAGATGTATATAGTATCTATGGTTTAAAACCTATTTATAACACTTTTTACATATATGTACATAGTATTTTATGTTTGCTCTGTTGACAAAGAACCTCCGAAGAGCTTTTCTTTTAGCTAATTAAGTGCCTAGAGTGTGTGTTTGTCGCAGAACCGTGTATCATTAGCCATAATGTGTGTTTGTGTCATGTTTTTTCTTTCCTTATACGGCCAAAAAATACTTATAAAAAGGTTTTTGATGTATATTAACCAAAGTGCATGTATTAAATTATAGGGACAGTGAAAAGAAGCGTTTTCAATGAGGCTGCATTGAGAATTCATAGATGAAGTAACTTAAAATGCCATGGATCGACAGTGAAAGCTTTTTTATATATATTTTTTCTTTGATTTCCAACAAAAAAATGGTGCTATGTATTTACCATTCCTTTAACTAATAGCCATTTAGCCATTATTTAGAAGGACATAACATGACTGAAAGTCAAAATCAGAATGCCATTGAATATATTGTGCTTGTGCCTATAACACAATGCTGTACATACAGTACTCACCGAAAAGGTTCATTTTATAATAAAACAAACAAAATGTGTTCTGAATAACACTGGGTTATTAGTTAAGTTTTGGGAGACTGTGATGGAGGAATTGTAGTAAAACTGATTATTTTAGTTGGATTTAGTTACTTTTAAGAGCAGTATTAGCAGCAGGATTTGAGAAAGGCAGTGCTTCGTTTAAATAGTTTAATAAATGTTGCTTATATGTTGCATTCAAATCTGAATCCAGTTCAGATATATAATGTTTGAAGGGTTTGATCACGTTATCTGTTATCACAATCGGGGCATGCGTGATTAAACGCCTTTCATATTCAAACCAGATGAGCATAAAATAAAGGAACATGAAGTAATGGTAGTTTTTTCCAAGCATCAGAATGACAGCTCACAGTCCTCTTGTATATTACGTAATCGATTCAGAACATTTAAAAGCATCGAAGTGGTAAAAACGTGTTATGAACTGACCACTGATAACACTCTGGTGGACACATCGTAACACCTGCATGCATTGGAAACACTTTCAATACTTGAAATATAACATGCTGCAAATGTCTACCATCTGGAGATGCTTTGTTTCTACTCACAGTAATTCTCAACGTACTGTATTAGCATGTGGTTGTATTAAAAGACTCATTACTTACAATTAAAGGCCCTATTCTGAGGACCATGTATTAGATTGCTTCTTCTGCAACACCAAAAACAATAAATGATGTTTTGTTATGATGAACGGAACATGTTGCCTGTTTCATGGCTGTGGTGAATAGTGTTTATCTGATGGATGTCTGATCTGTGACTGAACAAACAAGCTTTATGCTGCAGCAGAATCATTTATTTTAGCAGCAATACAACTGTTTCTTGTGTGTAAAAGGATTTCTGTATGTAGTGATTGATAATCTCCTAAAAAATATCAATATGTAATCAATATGTGGTCTGTTCTGACATGGGACCAGCACTAGAACGTTGCATGTGCTCATTTCCCAACATTAACACATTTTAGACTGCAACTGTTACTTGACATTGTGAGACTAAAACATGACGGAAAAAAACACCTGTACTTTAAGTTGTCTGAAGGAGTGTGAGCTCTGATGAAGACTCTGATGTTCATTCATGAGAACCCAACTCTGTGCCTCTGACTCGCTTCTCTTATCAAAGCTTGTGTTTGTGTGTTTATTAAAAGCTATTAAAAAGAAATAGCCAGAAAATTGCCTCTCTTTTTACTTAATTCCTGCAAAAATGCTAATTTATTTAAAAAGTTAGCATTTATTTATGCAAAGCAGTGGTAGGTTGTGCTCTGGTAGCACAAAGGCAAAAACACAAAAATGCAAATAATAATTATATATATATATATATATATATATATATATATATATATATATATATATATATATATATATATATATATATATATATATATATATATATATATAACATTATGACCACTGACAGGTGAAGTGAATAATGTGGGAGGGATATATTAGGCAGCAATTTAACATTTTGTCATCAAAGTTGATGTGTTAGAAGCAGCAAAAACAAACTGATGCACTGTATATTCTGACACCTTTCTATCAAAACTAACATAAGCTGCTGTAGCTCAAATTGCTCAAGAAGCTAATCTGTTTGATCGGACCGCATGGGCCATCCTTCACTCCCTACGTGCATCAATAAGCCTTGGCCTCCCATGACCCTGTCGCCGGTTCATGACTGTACCTTCCTTGGACCACTTTTGATAGATACTGACCACTGAAGACCGGGAACACCCCACAAGAGCTGCAGTTTAGGAGATGCTCTGACCCAGTGGTCTAGCCACCACAATTTGGCCCTTGTCAAACTCGCTCAAATCCTTATGCTTCCTGCTTCTAACACATCAACTTTGAGGACAAAATGTTCACTTGCCTAAACATATCCCACCAACAGGTGCTGTGATGAAGAGATAATCAGTATCATTCACTTCACCTTTCAGTGTTCATAATGTTATGCATGATTGGTGTATATATGATTACATTTATAATATATAATATATAGTTACAATTATATACATTAATATATTTTATGTAATTATATATAATATAAATAATTATTATAATTACAAGAAAAATAAAAGTAAATAGTCAAATATCACTCAACATCGACAAGTGTGCCATTGACTGACTCAAAATCAGCTGTTGTTTTACAAAATTGTTTAGTTTTAGCCTAAGTATATCAAACTAATTAAATTTCATGGCACTGTAATCTTGAACATTTCTGATTCTTCAGCACAATCATCACAACCACTGGAAAAGAAGTCAGAAAATAGTGCCACATTGTGGTGCAACTTAAAAAGTGCAACTTAATATGAGAGATCCCATATTATGAAGATTCTGCAATGCATTAAAACGACATGACCTTTTTAACAGCATAGCATTTAATATATGCCATCTTTGACATTGATTTCTAAGGACATATTTTTGTTTGGCTTTACTTTTGGTTTACAAAACCACCTTTTTAGCACCACATTCAAACTCTAAGACAGTGAATACAGATATCGGAGAGCTATAAACTTCATCACTTGACAGAAGAGATTATTATAAAAGTAAGACATGTTAATTAAATTAGGCATTGAGGTTATTTCCCCCCAGATTGCAAATATGTTTTCTCTCCAAAGCACCCTGCTGCCCTCTAGTGAGACTCAGGATAACTTTGTAAGATGACTTGCACTAAGCTTCTAACAGGAGTAACTCTAACAAAAAGTGTTAAAGACTAAAAGAGTTTAAGAACAAAACAGATTAAGGAGAAAAGGCACAAGAAAGAAAACGTCACAGACCATTTCACAAGGTGTCACAGGCCGTTAATCCAATTATACCGTTCATGAAACCATCAGCAAGAGAATCATCAGTCTTCATTTAGCTGGACTTTGTTTGCCGGCTGCGTTTTTCACGTGTTTTATCCACCTTATTTTTCAACGCGGATGTAAGCCGTTTTCTGTGTATGTGCGAGACCTCTGATTCAATAGCGCTCTAGGGAAATAACTAAGAATATCAAAGTGCAGTAAACCAGTGTTTATAATTACGATAATACATTAAAATTATATAGTAAGAAATAATAGTTTGCAATATCAATCATAAAAACAGCATAACGAGTTGCTAAAAATGTAGGCTATGAACGACACCGGAAGCAAGACATTAAATGTATAAATGGCCACATAACGCATAAACGGTCCATTCCATCCCCCTACACTGCCCCTGCCTCATTTTAATTTAAATGAGATACATTAATGTAATGATGTTTTAAAAATAAAAATTAAATATGATTTTTTTTAAATCATGATTTAAAAAAAAAAACACTCAAAACACATGCTCCATTTATTCATAAATTATCGATATAAACACTCAAAATGACTATTTAAGGGGATCATATAATGTTGGGCTCTCTTGGGAATGTCTGTGTAAGGCAGACAAATTAATATTACCCATGCGTCTTACTTTATAATGATGGTAATTAATGTGTGACCACAAAACCCCGGCAACTTAAGTCTGTCAGAATGATTTGCTGCACCCTATCCAGTTTCCAAAAGGCCAAATCCTTATGAAGATCTGGAGATGCTGTACGTTACAACGAAAATACTAAAACAAAAAATAGGTAAATGAAAATGAACCAAATGAAATGCATGTGTACACATTTAACTGCTGTAAGACGCCTTAAAAAAGAGGGACGAAACAAGTTAAAAACCTCGTTGAAAAGGTCTCATTCACTCAAAATATAGTACACACATCAGGATTAAAAAAACAGGATGGTAAACGCACCCCTTCAGCTTCAGACAGCACAAGCTTTGTTTACGCACCGTATGCCCCTCCTCTGTCGCCACCGTAATTGTTTACGTCCTCCGGGTCAAGAACGAGACTACAAAATAATGACATTATCCATCGTGTCCCTCTCACTCTCTTCTGCCCCCCCTCCGCCCATGTCTCAACCCTTTAATTCTACCCACCCAATGTCATTAACGCCTCCGCTATCCATTCTCTAGTCTTCAGGGAGATAATATTCCGTAATTTCTGGAACACAATGGGAAAGGACACAAACAGAAGGCCCACCTTAATCTATCAGGCCTCCTTCAGTGGCTCTGAGGCTCTCTCTGACAGGCATAGCATCGCTGGACCATGGACTGGGGGAACAGAGACACAATTAAACCTCATGAAATGCAAATGGAGCCTTTTTTAAAGCAAAGGAGGGGGTTTATTTTCTGCCTGAAACCACCATCTGCTGGCTATCACCTGCACAAAGCATTATTAGGTCGGGAAATTTGTAGCTTTAATATTTTTTTCATGTTAATTAAAAAAAGAGAGACAGTCGGGAGAGGGAAACGGCTTACGAGAACACAGCTGGTTTTGATCAGAAGGAACGTTCAGCGGTTTGACCTCTAACAAATGGGCACATGCAGTGTCCAAAATTAACTTTGTCATACTGGAGAAAAATTTACTGGCCATAAATATTTAATATTTTAATTTTCAATTGTTATAACAATAATAAAATAAAATAAAATACATACATAATGCAGGTAAAAAGTTTGTAATCTGTACTAATTTACATTTATTAAAGCTACACTGTGTAACTTTTTTAGTTTAATCTTAGCTAAAAACACTTAGTTCTTTCAAAAATGTGCGCTCAATGTATATTTACTTCTTTCAAGTAATAAAGTATTCTCCTAAGTTTATAATATGCCATTGAAAATACATACGGGTGAGGGGTTCGAATGCCGGTCGCCATGTTGCTCCTCCATCTTGAAGGTACATTAGCCAAAGAGGGACATACCCGTAAATTCAAGCTTCTCCTTTCGCGTTTTAACACTCGATGGCACCGTGTCGAATGTGAAGAGGGGGATTGCCATGTTAATCTTGGACTAAATCGGCCACCGTAGGAGTTAAAACGAAATCAGAATTGAGAGGATCACACAGTGTAGCTTTAATTGTTTTTTAAAAAAGAAATCTCTTCACCAAGGCTGCATTTATATTGAATTTTTTTTTTTTTTTAATTTAATGAAAATTTAATTGGCAAAGCTGAATTTTCAGCATCATTACTCCAGTCTTCAGTCACATGATCCTTCAGAAATCATTCGAATATGATGTGCTGCTCAAGAAACAGTTATTATCATCAATGTGAACGGTTCTGTACATTTTTTCAGGTTTCTGCAATGAATAAGAATCTTTACTGTCACTTTTGATCAATTTAATGCATCTGTGCTGAATAAAAGTATTGATTTCTTATTTATTTATTTATTTATTTTTTTAAGGAAAATCTTACTGAACTTTTGAATGGTGGTATAAATGTTACAAAAGCATTCCAATTCAGATAAATGCTGTGCTTTCTATTCATAAAAAAACTATATAGATAATAAATAATAATAATAATAAATGTTTCTTGAGCAGCAATTCATCGATTTCAAAATAAAAAAATAAAAAAATAAAAACATCTACGTGACACTGAAGAGTGAAGACTTGGAAGACTTTGCATCAAATAAATGAATCACTTTTTTTGTATTTTTAATCAAATAAATACAGCCTTGGTGAGCTTATAAGAGACTACTAAAAACATTTTAAAAAATATGTGTGTGTGGATTTTCAATATATTGCCGCATTGCCATATATAAATAGCGTTGGTGAAAAAAGACAACTGCCTGCAAAATTATCAGTTTCTCTTGTTTTACGGTATGTGTTTGGTTAAAATTAACACTTTTGTTTTATTCTATAAACTACTGACAACATTTCCCCCAAATTTCAAATGAAAGTATTGTAATTTAGAGCATGTATTTGCCGAAAGCAACAACTGGTCAAAATGACGAAAAAGATGCAGTGCTGTCAGACCTCAAATAATGGAAAGGAAACAATAACACAATACTAATGTTTTAACTTAGGGAGAGTTCAGAAATCAATATTTGGTGGAATAACTGATTTTGAGTCAGTTTTCATGCGTCTTGACATGCTCTCCACCAGTCTTTCACATTGATGTTGGGTGACTTTATGCCACTCCTGGTGCAAAAATTCATGCAGCTTGGATTTGTTTCATGGCTTGTGACCATCTTTCTCTTGATCCCATTCCAGAGGTTTTCAATCGGGTTCAGGTCTGGAGATTGGGCTGGTCATGACAGGGTCTTGATCTGGTTGTCCTCCACACCTTGATTGACCTGGCTGTGTGGTATGGAGCATTGTCCTGCTGGAAAAAACAGTCCTCAGAGTTGGGGAACATTGTCAGAGCAGAAGGAAGCAAGTTTTCTTCCAGGACAACCTTGTATGTGGTTTGATTCATGCATCCTTCACAAAGACAAATCTGCCTGATTCCCGCCTTGCTGAAGCACCCCCAGATCATCATCGATCCGCCACCAAATTTCACAGTGGGTGCGAGACACTGTGGCTTGTAGGCCTCTCTAGGCCTCCATCTAACCATTAGACCAGTGGTTCTCAAACCTGTCCTGGGGACCCCCAACCAGTACACACTTTACATGTCTCCCTCATCAAACACACCTGATTCAAATCATCAGCTCATTAGTAGAGACTCTAAGATTTGAATTGGGTGTGTCTGATGAGGGAGACATGCAAAATGTGCAGTGGTGAGGGGTCCCCAGGACAGGTTTGAGAACCACTGCATTAGACGACCAGGTGTTGGACAACGCTGGAAATTGGACTCATCAGAGAAGATGAACTTACTCCAGTCCTCTACAGTCATATCCTTATAGTCTCTTGCAAACCTCAGCCTGGCTCTTCTTTGCTTCTCATTGATGAAGGGCTTTTTTCGAGCTTTGTACGACTTCAGCCCTGCCCCTAGAAGCCTGTTTAGAACTGTCCTCGCTGTGTACTTCACCCCAGCTGCCTTTTGCCATTCTTTTTGCAGGTCACTTGATGTCATCCTATGGTTGTTGAGTGACATTCGAATGAGTTGGATGAAGAATGAGAATGATTCCAGTCAGTGGAGAGTAATTTTCGCCCTCTACCGGTCTGTAGCTTTGTTGGCCCCAATGTGTACTGCTTGACCTTGTTCTTATGAACTGCCGTCTTTTAAATTTTAAAGATGGAAGCAACCCAACGCTCACTGTATCCCTCTGTCAGTAAAGCCAGAATTGAACCTCTTTTTTCCTCACTCAAAACTTTCCTTTTCAACTTTTTTGGCATGGGCAATAGTTATTTTTTGATTCCAATTACTTTTGAGGTACTACTAGCACTGTGTTTGCCACAGAAGTGTTTTTTATATTTTATATATATTACTGTTTTTTAGTCATTTGGAAAAATATTTGGAAAATAGACCACCTATTCTGATCCACTAAAATTCTGATGATACATTTTACAATGATTGAGGTCAAATTAGTTCAAAGACACAACAGTTGTTTTATTTAGTCAGTTTATATGTCTTTGATTTGAATGTGATATAAACTCACCAACTGGCAAGTAATGCTTCATTTACTTGACAAAAAGCCAATTTATACTCACATTTTGGAAACTGCATACTAACTCGAGCCAAAGAAACAAACACAAACATATACATGCACACACCAATGCATAAACACATTTATATGCTTACAAACAATCTGGACAAACACTCCCTTGACCCTTCACACATGCACAAACATTGCCTTTCACTCACTCACATGCACACACACACACACCACCTCCTATCAAAGGTGACCCTCGCACCATTGCCTCAGTCCCTCAGCGGCTTCATAAATCCCGTAATATGCGCGTGCTTGTTTAGAACCTGATCCCTCCGCACCCAGAGGTCATCCACGAGCTGTACCCCAGAAACACGTCTGGACGCAAGCCTTCCCCCAGGGCACCATTCCAGCAGGGTCAGAATGGACCTGCTGTTTTATTTTCTCTCCTCCATCCGCTGCTGCAAACGCTCATTCTTCACGGTCACAAAAGGCCTTTCGCTCCAGAGGCCCTTAGATTTGCCCCCCAGTGGCCCGATCGCAGGGGTTTCAAGGTCAAGACCAGGCTGAAGGTCATCAAAGCCAGATCTGCCCTCTGCACTGGAGTCTGTCCATCATGGTGTCCAGATGAAGGAAGCATTCGCCGCTTATGGAGTTTCAGACTTAATCGAACCCATTCAGTCCCATCTATCATACTCAATCATGCTAATGCATGAGAACAGACGATCTGGTCATAATAAAGGCTTTGAAAGGAAAGAATTTAAGGGTGATGAGACAGACAATATATTTCCTCTGTTTAACACTCAAACTATGATGAATTAGGCAAAGTGACAAGACACTGTCTTAAAGGAATAGCTCAACCAAAAATGAAGCTTTTGTCATCATTTACT
Source organism: Pseudorasbora parva (assembly GCF_024679245.1). Classification (NCBI taxonomy): domain Eukaryota; kingdom Metazoa; phylum Chordata; class Actinopteri; order Cypriniformes; family Gobionidae; genus Pseudorasbora; species Pseudorasbora parva. The sequence goes on along the minus strand of NC_090192.1, from coordinate 33,026,082 downwards.
CGGCCTCATGTCTGTTGAAACCCATGCAGGAGCACAAAAGGGCTTATTTAACGCAGAATATCCAAGCTGTTCAAGCAAGATTTTTCATGAACAACAACCAAAAATGGTTGTTGAACTTGAATTTCATTCCTTTCTTTAAGCTACCACAAAGCTCAGGAAGACATGGAAAATAACAAGCATATGTGGAATACATTTATGTTGCTTTTATCAAATACTTTATATATAGAAATAAAGAAAAGGCATTTTTTCTTTCTTAAAGGGACTTTGCTTTTATGATGCTTTTTTGTCCCTTTAGCTTACAACAATGTTATTGTCTTTAAAGAAAACTAAAATACTGAATACTGGGGAAAACTGAAACTAAAATATATTTCCATGATTTAACTAAATAGGCCTAATAAGGTCCTACCGCAACGCAATCAAAACTATTGGCTGAATCCTCTCGCCGGTGTTACTGCAGCGATCCGAATGACACCCTTACCTCAGATTTCACGATTTACTGACACAACAAGAATTGAGGGAAGCGAGTGAGACTGATATGGCGCAATGAGGTCCTTCTTTTAAAAGAATACGCTGTTGTATGTTCGAGTGTAGTGTCGTAGACCTATGCATTTTGAAACTGAGGATGTTTACATCAACTTGCTGAAATGTTCCTATTATTTCCCTTCAAAATGTGCATTCTGAAAAGTAAATAAACGTATTTCTCAACTAACCTGCCGGAGGTCAGTGCTCATCTTCTCATTAACAGTGATTTACACATACTGCTCACTACATACCTGTTGAATTTAGATTTGTTTAAAGAATTCAACTGAAAAACAGCCTTATGAAAATTAACCAAGGTGCTATTATAGTAAAAAATTAGTAACCATGTTTTTTAGGGTAGTGATTACCAGTTGTACCACTTGTATTACCAGTTTTACTACAAATGCCATGGTCAAACTATCATAGTTGATTTGTGGTTGCCATGAATAACCTTTTTTTTTGTAAACCATGCTTAATTATCATAAGATCAATATTAAAATTGATAAACGAATGTGCAGAAACTGCCTTAAAGAAATGTAATGATGTTAAACATTTAATTAATCTTAAAAAGATTAATTAAACCAGGTAACTCTTTTTCTAAATATTTTTTTACAGTGTAGAGATGGTTGTGTGTTCAGCAGTTTTTGAAATACTCAGACCAGCCCGCTTGGCACCAACAACCATGCCACGGTGCCACTTAAATCACCTTTCTTTCCCATTCTGGTGCTCAGTTGGAACTTCAGCAAATACCCAAACAACAACTAGCTAAAAACTAACAAAAATATTTATATGATTTTCATTCAGGTCTACATAATTTTTTTTTATAATATAAAACTGCCTGAGGATGACAAGTAGAAAACTTTAATGTGAAAAATAATGTGAACTCTTTTGTTCCTTACATATAAAACAACATTTGTATGATTTATGACCACATATTCACACATCCTTTACCAAAAATTTAGCCCAGCATCTCCATTATAAGGTTGTTTATCTTGTTTTCTGCGAATGACTGATTGTGGGTCGGAGTCTCTGCCCTTATACATTGTTCTCTGAGGTGTGAATAATGCCACCCTGAACACACACGCCGTTGGGCACATGCCACTGAATCAGGCCAAAGCATACCTCCACTATTGCTCTAGGATTTCAAAAGCAAGCCGCATTGAGCCGGGAGAGATAGGAATCTCATGCTGCCATATGGAGCAAATCACATTGGAGCCATGCCAGCAAAATCACAGCCAACCAGAGACAAAACAGGGTATCATGATGAGGAAGGTTGAATTAATAAAGTCACACACAAGAGATCATCTTGAAAACACTCAAGCTCAAGATACTCAAGACATTCCACAAACGCTACATGATTATCAACAAATATGTAGCTGTTATACGCAACAGGATATAAATATAGATTTTTAAATATTAGGCCTAATCAGAAAATTATTTTACTCAAGCCCATCTTCATATGATTATTGGGTGAGACTTTGCACCAACATTTAAAAACTGAAGTAAGGAAATGCATGACAGTTTTTAAATGATAATCACAGCTCAACCTGTTTTATGGTAAATAAAAAGGTTGTACTAAGCAATTCAAAAATAAATAATTAAAATAAGTCAATAAGTCAATCAATAAATGAGTGAATAAGTAAATTAATAAACAAGTCAATAAGTCAATTAATAACGGAGTCAGACAGTTGATCACTAAATAAGTCAATTAATAAGTCAAAAAGTTATTAATTAAATTAATAAGTCAATCAATAAATCAATCAATAAGTCAACAAGTCAATCAATAAATAAGTCAAAACAATCAATAAGTCAATCAATCAATCAATCAATAAGTCAGTCAATAAACCAATAAGTCAACAATAGATAAGTCAATCAAGTCAATATTTCTAAAAATCCAGGATCAATTTAGTAGATGTAACGCTGCCTAAAAAGGCATTACTTTTTTCATAGATTGCATCTTAAATATTGTATCTTAAATAAAAGTGTATTCTTCTGTCCTAGAAGATTTTCATTTTTATACTCAAAATATGTTTTAAAAAAATCCACTAATGCTATATACGGATTCTCTAAAAACAAGTCCTAAAATCTCCTATTACAAAAGCTGAAAAATAAGACTAATTCAATATTTTTGGGGATCTCCAATTGAGAAAATAAGGTGCACTGCCCCCAACTGGTCAGCTCAGTGAACTTCAATTGAACTGCATACTGTAATTCATTATAAACAACCCTGCAGAAATTACTTGGAAAGAGCTTCCACATCCACAGGCCTCCTGAAAGATATCTCTCTGATTTATTCATGGCATTAAATGCCCATATGCGCAAATAATGATGATCATTTTCATTTGAAAAACAGTACTAAGGACTTAGATAAGAAAAATGACAGGTTCAGGCTCAATTGGAAGATGATGTGAGAGAAAGAGAGAGAGAAAGAGAAAAAGAAAAGAAGGAGGTGAAAGGTCAGGGTTAATGCAAGCATGATTAGTAAACCTAATTATCAGACCTCAGTTTGAGCTCTTATGGCCCTGAAAAAGCCAATCACCATTAATCTAGAAGCCGCAGAGAGCCATCGTGGCAGCAGAGATTAATGCAGTAATCGGACCACGATACCTCCTATTCATCATATCCATCACAGCCACGCTGATACTGCCAGCACACAAATGGCAACACACACACGCATTTCAAATGCATCAAAAGACCAAATTTAAACAACACAAGCATTGTCTGTAACAGTATTCTTTAAAATTAATTTGTAATTATATGAAAATGTAAAAAACATTACAATGTTTGAATTATAGTAATATTAAATATTATTACAGAAAAACAAATACTAAATGTTATGTGCAAGCCAACATTTACACACACAAACACACACTTTTCATTCCTATGTCTGGATAATGTTCACACGTCGGTGTTCTCACACTTCAGGGCGGTACTTGAAGAATTTTGGTGTCCTTTCTCTGACCTCTGACCCCAGCTCCGTTTTTTTCTCTAACAATCAAAGGCCATATGGTAAACATATTTCCCTGCTTCATTTGGTTTTACTGCACTTGCTACAAGAACGAAGGAGGTTGTGTCAGGTTCATGAGGGTAAACGATACAGTCAGCCATTAAAGAGCTTTTATTTCTGTTAGTGCAGGCAGAACGGCTCTCGGGGACCATTCAAGCCCGGCCGTCAAATTATAGAGGAACAACATGACGACAGAGCAGCTCTTCTTCTGCGGGCCGGCCCGAGAGGAATTTCAGGCCAGTGGCTGACCGTATTCTTGACCTAGCATTAGTTTGGATATCGAACAGGAAGAGCTCATAAAGCAGTCCTTTTAAAAAGGTTAAAAAAATAAATAAAAAAAAATACTTGTTTGCTTCAGGCATAAACAACATTTGGTGTTTGTTCAAGAAGCGTGAAATTAATATTCCAGTTTCAGTATAAAATTAGGCTCAATCTACAGCATTTGTGGCATAATATTGATTACTACATAAATTAATTTTCACTTGTACCACATTTTCTTAATAAAAAATAATAATAAAAAAACATGGTAGCAACCTTGGCATATGTATAAACTATTGAATCAATAGCATAAAGCTGGTATTTAACATGGTAAATCATTTATAAACTAGAAAGCAACGGGCCTAAAGCCGGGTGCACACTGCAATTTATAATAGTCCTTTACGATTGTTCCTTGTCAGACTGCACGAATGTGATCGCCACCGTAAGCCATGGCACACTGTAAGATCTAAGTTGTCATGTAAATGTCAGACTGTGCGATAGTCATGGCGCGTTAAAAATGGACACGCAAGAAAACTCGTCCGGAATTTTATATCATCAATCAAGGACGTGTTTGGGATTGAAATAATGGCTAAGAAATCTCTAGCTCTCGTTTCGGTCATAGTTTGTCTTGAAAAACCGAGAAGTGTGACGGTCGTCGTAGTAGTCACACTGCAGGATTGTGCGCCAAATATTTTGACACTGCCAGAATTTCGTCTGAGGTAAAATTTGATCGCAGTGGTCATTAATCGGCTGCCGGTGAGCATGTCAAACTAACGATCAAAGGGTTATGTTCACCCAAAAATGAAATTTATGTCATTAGTGACTCACCCTAACGTTGTTCCACATTGTTGTTCCACTCTGACTAAATATAAAATATCTTAAACTGTGTTCTGAAGATGAACGGAGGTCTTACGGGTGTGGAACAACATTAGGGTGAGTCATTAATGACATCAATTTCATTTTTGGGAAAACTAACCCTTTAAGATTAAAGGGGGGGTGAAATGCTGTTTCATGCATACTGATCTTTTTACACTGTTAAAGACTTGGAATCCCATACTAAACATAGACAAAGTTTCAAAAGTTAAGGTGGACGTTTGATGGGAGTATTTCTTTGTCAAAAATACTACTTCCGGTTAGTCATAAGTTTCGGCAAGTTTTTTGAGATCATGCGTCCCCATTGACGTTAGTGGGGGCGGAATTTCCTTGTATGGGCCTTACGGACAATTCTACCGGAAGCGCGTGAGAGAGAGCGAGGGAGAGAGCGAAAGCAACAGCCTACGCCCATCAAAGCGCTGGTTTGTAGGATGCTAAACAGGTGATATAACCAGTAGCTACTGACTTACCCACTGATAGGCCGGCGGTCGATCTGTATTAGCACTTTCCTCACGCGACGGGCGAATCACTTTCCTCACAGAGCGACTCACTTTCCTCACGCGACGGGCGAATCACTTTCCTCACTGAGCGAATCACTTTCCTCACAGAGCGACTCACTTTCCTCACGCGGCAGGCGAATCACTTTCCTCACTGAGCGAATCACTTTCCTCACAGAGCGACTCACTTTCCTCACAGAGCGACTCACTTTCCTCACAGAGCGACTCACTTTCCTCACGCGGCGGGCGAATCACTTTCCTCACTGAGCGAATCACTTTCCTCACAGAGCGAATCACTTTCCTCACAGAGCGACTCACTTTCCTCACAGAGCGACTCACTTTCCTCACGCGGCGGGCGAATCACTTTCCTCACTGAGCGAATCACTTTCCTCACTGAGCGAATCACTTTCCTCACAGAGCGAATCACTTTCCTCACAGAGCGAATCACTTTCCTCACGCGGCGGGCGAATCACTTTCCTCACTGAGCGAATCACTTTCCTCACAGAGCGAATCACTTTCCTCACAGAGCGACTCACTTTCCTCACGCGGCGGGCGAATCACTTTCCTCACTGAGCGAATCACTTTCCTCACAGAGCGAATCACTTTCCTCACTGCAGCGCGCTGCTGCACACGTCATTATTTAGCTCCGCTCACACGACACGCCCCCACCCGCTCGGCTTTTTTCGGAAAGACTCGGAACAGCGCATCTTTCTTATATAATTATAAAAAAAATAAAGACTTTTCGGAGATATGCAGGATGCAATGCTACTCTATAGGTACTCAAGATTGACATGACACTGACTGAAACTGAGTGTTTCACCCCCCCTTTAAGCCTGGAGGTAAGCCCATTTTGTTTCTCATAAACAATTATTTTGTATCCTACATTTTTACTCCCTGCTCTCTTAAATTTAAACCACTGAACAGTTTTAAATAATCCTAAAATTGGCCTTCATTCGAACGTATAATACACCATAAAGTGCGTATCATATGCACGCGAAAAACCGCGTAACATATACATTTTACGAGATTGCACACTCTTTATGTACTATTTATATGTATTTTCTTGAGATTGGGCTCTTATTTTAATGAAAACAAGGAATGAGTTGACATTATTTTTGTGGTAATCAACAATCAATCGAAGTTTTCAATTAAGATCAGGATTCAATTTCCTTGGAACACTCACACTGATAAAACTCATCGAGATGGATAAGCCGCTTGGATAAAAGCGCTAGTCAATTGAATAAATCAAATGAAATTGCTTATTACATTGGTGACAGTTTCCAATTACATTTTGATAATATTGATTATTCTACTATCAAGAGAACCTTTCCCTTTTTAAGTGGGTTAGACATCAAATAGCCATTATGTCTCTGGTAAACACCATTAGAGCTTAATTATATTACTCTAAGAGCAGTTTATGTTATGAGTGCCAGAATATTGGCAACTTGCTCCCATGCGGTTTTCTTTCTATGTATTTCTATCCAGTTTTTGGTCTGTATGCATCCCTCACTGGTCAGGACAAGGAAAGAAACTTGCAATTCAATCCTCCAGTAATGTCATGCCATAGAGTTCAGCCTGTTATATAGAGTCTTGGGTTGGTCCTTTCAGTTTCAGTTCATAACGATGAGCTATAACTCATGCGGACAGACCCCTGCGCCCAAGCACTGACCCGCATCTGGACAGCATCTGGGGTCGGAGCGGTCAGCCCAACAAGTGCTGAACCATCTGTGCTGGTTCCCGCTCACACTCTAAACCTAAAGTACAGGTCAAGTAAAAGGGAGGGAGGAAAGGCATATAAAGGAATGGAACATGCAGAGATATCAAAAGTGCAGATTGTGTATATGAGTTTATAAAATGTGTTTATTTGCGCCATTTACATTTTAAATGGCGCAATTTCCCATTATACAGAGCTATTCAAATGCTTTGGAAAATACAAAATGCCAATACAGTTTCTGAGATGAACCTTAAATGGCGGCCCATATGGGTCTCTGTCTTTTTTTAAAGGGGTGGATGCATGCGATTTCCCTTTTTTAACTTTAATGTTGCTGTTTGAGCATAAACAGTATCTGCAAAGTTACAACGCCGAAAGTTCAATGCAAACGGATATATTGTCTTTTAAAGTTATGGCAGTTTATTGCCTACAAAAACGGCCGGTTTGGACTACAATGAGCTTCTTCCTGGGTTGGTGACATCATAAACCCTTGCAAATCAGCGCAGATGTGACTTCTGCCCGTAATGGTAAGGGGCGTGGCGTTTCCGGACAACCTGTGCTTGGCACTTCAGCCAATAAAAATACATGAAACTACATTTGGCCATCTAACCAATCTAAGACCATTGAGTTTTACGGAGGGATGGGCTTCATAGAAGCAGGAAGCAAATGAGCCATTCAAAGGACAGTGGAGACAGCGGTGTGGAATAAAGGTCAAATATAAGAAAAATACGGCATAAAAAAGAAGTATTATGACATGTTATACTGTGCCCCATAAACACAATCAAGCCTAGAAATGAAGAATAAGAAACGGAACCACCCCTTTAAGATTTCTGAGGCATCAAATGGCACTTGAAAGACTAAAAAACACATTGCAAACAAAGCGTACAACTGTATTTAAAGGGTCAGGGGAAAAACAGGTGCCCTCGTGAGGAAAGGACTGTTAAAAGAGTTGCAGAACCAGGTTGTGGTGTCTGAAATCTCTGCACAGGATGAAGACGATCACTACAGGAAGTAAATAACCACATGGCAACAGAGGGAAATGTTTAACTCTGAAGTGGGGGATGAAAGAGAGGGTATGAAAAGAACGAGAGGCGTTAATAAAAAGACAAGGATGTTTGGCTGAGCACCCATGATAGGAGGAGGATATAAGAACTTGGGAAGATATAATTGATAGCAGATCGGCCCAGGGGCGGACTCAGGTGCAAATAGGACACACCAGGATGTTACTTCCCATGCTATTACGAGGAAGGAATACATACAAATTTTGCAGATGGTATTGTCTCCAGAAGGACTTTTAATTCTTCTAATGTAAATTTAATGACCAGACGACACACTACAAAGTGTAATAAAATGAAGTAATCTGTTAAAGTCAGCAGGGGGGTAAAAGCCAAGAAATTGCAGAAAATGCTTTTTAATTTTCACATTTAATGCTTTATGATGCAAGATGAATGTGAATTAAACGGTAGCATACACAAATAAGCAAGAACTAAATTACCGTCATACAGAATGCATTTGTTATGTAAATTTAATGACCAGACGACACTACAACTAAGAATACAATTCTGTAATCTGTTAAAGTCTGTTAGAGGGATGAAAAGGCAGAAATTAGTGCAAATGATTTTAATTTTCATATTCAATGGAGTATGATCAAAGGTAAATGTGTTCTGCTATTTATCAACAATTATTTGCATACACAAAAAAAAGCATGAACCAAGTTATTCCTCATGCAGGCTTGTAATGTAAACATAATGACTAGACAACATGCTAAATACTATAATAAAATCATGAAATTTAGCAGGGGGTTAATATGCTGAAATTAGTGCAAATGCTTTTCATTTTCATAATTAATATGCTGCAAGGTAAACATTGTCTGCTATTCATTTAACTGCTACTTCTTAAACGCTACCACATATAACCCGGAAAATCTTGGTAATTACACAACTAAATTCAATATGTACAGTATATGTATTTATATGTAGACAGGTGAAGTGAATGCCACTAATTACCTCCATGACGGCACCTGTTAGTGGGCGAGACATATTAGGCAGCAAGTGAACATTGTCCTCAAAGTTGATGTGTTAGAAGCAGGAAAAATTGGCAAGTGTAAGGATTTGAGCAAGTTTGTCAAGGGCCAAACTGATGACTGGGTCAGAACATCTCCAAAACTGCAGCTCTTGTGGGGTGTTCCCGGTCTGCAGTGGCCAGTATCTATCAAAAGTGGTCCAAGGAAGGTACTGTGGTGAACCGATGACAGGTTCATAGCCACCTTCCCTGGTGGCTGTGGCCTCTTTCAGCAGGATAATGCACTCTGGCACAATGTTTCAAGAAAGGTTTGAGGAGCACAATGAGTTTGAGATGTTGACTTGGCCTCCAAATTCCCCAGATCTCGATCCAATCAAGCATCTGTGGGATATACTAAACAAACAAGTCCGATCCATGGAGGCCCTACCTCGCAACTTACAGGACTTAAAGGATCTGCTGCTAACATATTGGTGCCAGATACCAGCGCACCTCTTTTGGGCTCTAGTGGAGTCCATGCCTTGACAGGTCAGGGCTGTTTGGGCAGCAAAAGGGGGACCAACACAATATTAGGAAGGTGGTAATGTTATTCCTAATCTGTTTGTTTGTGTGCGTGTGCTATTCATTTATACTTATTATATTTATACATAACTATACACTTGTGTTGCTATGCATAAACACCTACTTAAGTAAACAAACATTTTATGAATAGTTATAACAAAGAAATAAACACACACACACACACATACACAGCTCCCATCTGTCAGTGCAGTGACTCAGCAAGCGCAGTTAGCGGCCCATCAGTGTGGTTCTCCATTAGAGTCCAGCAGCTGTATGCAGCAACAGAGAAACATTGACGAACCGAAGGAGGAGGAGGAAATGGAATTGGAATTGACGAAGAACACTACCGCTTTTCTAAACGGGATGTAACACAAGAGGCAAGCCGCTGGAGACAGCTGGCAGGGAGGGCGTCTGGCATGCAGAATGAATATCTCTGGAGATTGTCCTGGCTTTTAAAATCACACTACAGGCTTTCAGACGAGTCATCCCGTGCGGTGAGGAGCTGATGACTGATATTATCAGGGTCATGAACCATAGCGAAATAAGTGGGACTGTAAACTCAAGGACAGCAGGAAGACCTCACATCGTTAAAAGCATGTTTGATTGAGCACCTAGAGCTGTGCAGAGGGTTCATTCCCTCCCTCGATTTATCCAGAATCACGAGAAGAACCGTCTGGTTAATGTGTAACCTATACTATTGACTGTATTCATATGAACTCACTGTCAATCTGGCAACATCTCATTGACTTCAAATATCTAACCGAGTTTAAACTGATGATGTAACAGGATTGATCTATTGACAGGCCATCCATTACACGTTTAGTGACCTTTATTTGGCATGAGGAGCACATTGCAAATCACTAATTTGGAATGGGATTATTTTATTTTATTTTTAGACTCCATCCATCCATTTACACACATACATATACATAATATATACCCCAAAATAATGCCACAAATACATACACACAATATATACAGAAAACAATATAATTGATATCTAAATTACTGAGTTACACTGATATTAGGTTGTTTATTTAATGTTTTATAAGGGGGGGGGGGGAAACAAGGGAAAGAAGAAAAGAAACAAATAGAAAGGAACAAACGAACAGAGTAAGAGGGAAATGAAAAGAAAAGAGGAATGTATGAAAGGGCAAAAAGAAAGGACACAGAATCAAAGATCCCAGTGCGCGCGCGCGCATGCGCATACACACACACACACACACACACACACACACACACACACACACACACACACACACACACACACACACACACACAATTCATCAGATAATGACAAGGACTCTTCTTGGCCTGAGGCCATGAGACCCAGGTGACATCCTTACACACACTTTCTCTTCCTCTCCGTGTTGATTGTGCTCTGGGACGCTGGCGAGCCCTTATCGGCCATTTAAGAGTGCCAGGGGGTCTGATGAACTGGCATTTCCTCCCTCTTTATATGCTAATGCTGCTGTTTATGAAGTTGTCCTCTCCCTGATTGGTAACAGCTTGCTGTAGCCGTGGGGGAAGCTTTGTTCACTCGGTGTTTGTCTGTGGGGTCTTCCTGATATGATGGAGATGGTCTCCAGAAGGCAGGTGGACTCTGGGTCATTTGAGCAGCTCTGGGCTGGACCTCAGCACTGGCTACCAGCTGTTCTTCCCTCAACTGAGGTGTCATGACCCCTTGATAATGACTATAAAGTAATGAGCTCTCCCTGTAATTACAGTGACTTTCACTGCATGACCTGTCTGGAGACAGCGTGAAACCTGCAGTGGCTTTTTCAGGGACAAGTTGGGCTTATAATAAAATAATATTAAAATAAATTATAATAAAAACACAACATTCAGATTCTCTCTTTTAACAATTCTGGATGAATTCTGAGAATTTCAGAATAGATTCTGAAATTTGTGTGCTTTAGAAACACCCGTATTTTGCATGCTTCCAATTCCTCTCACACTCCACTCGAACCTTCCATAGAATAATCTTTCACAATGTTCAGAAATGTTGAAGCATTCATACAGGACATTCATAGGCTTCCTTGCACATGATGCATTCTGAGAAACACGCTTTGCTTGTCGTGCGTGGTATTGCTCGCTGGTATTTTCCTTAAAAATGCTCTACAAAGGTATAATGTGTTCTTTGGAATGCAGTGGCCTTTAAAAATACAAATTTCACTGATGGAAGGCTGCTTTCAGTTTCAAATGCATGCGGTGGTGTGCTTCACAGTGAAAATCTACTTAATCTCAAAATGCTTTTATGATGCAAAATTAATGTAAGCATATTTCAAAAGATATCTGTGCTTTATTGTAGAGGCAGCTTATTTGATCTCCCGCGGTCAATGAAGTCTTCAGTAATAATTAAACAACCGTAAAGATGAGAAAAGAAAGAAAAAAACAACAACAAAAAAACCCACCCTCAGCATCCTTAAGATTTTCAAGATTTTAAGACTAATTATCAATTATCATTTATTATATATATATATATATATATATATATATATTATATATATATATATATATATATATATATATATATATATATATATATATATATTATCATATATTTTCTGTAAACGAATTATCAGATCGGGAGGTGCCTAAAGATTCCCACACCAATATGCATAATTTTTTTTAACTCTAATTTCTATAAATAAAGAAAGCAATTAAATGTTTGTTTAAATAGAATGTTAATGTGTCGTTAAAAGCTAAACTATATTACGATGGATGGATGGATGGATGGATGGATGGATGGATGGATGGATGGATGGATGGATGGATGGATGGATGGATGGATGGATGGATGGATGGATGGATGGATGGATGGATGGATGGATGGATGGATGGATGGATGGATGGATGGATGGATGGATGGATGGATGGATTACATTTTTAGTTACCGGTATTACAAATTAACAGAAAATAATTTTTCACCACATTCATACAATGGACCTCAGAAAGGCCACTTGTTTATCTTCTAAAAAGGAACTCGCATTGAGGAAAATGCATAGAACTTCACTTAAGAATGAAGACATTCAAATGGTAATGAAAGACTTGAAAAGAGAAAGGAATCCTTTTCTTCGAGTGTTCTTATGTACTGTAATCTTAGATGGCCTCTTGAGATTGAGCTAACCTTCCATTGTACAACCCTCAACAATGATCTAAATCTCTTTTTAAGGTCCAGTAGAGTTACTCATTAACTGAGTAATGACTTGCTGTAAAAACTCATTGTCTCAAAGACTATATGAAGAAAAGATTCAGAGGCAGAGGAGAGGAAGGAGGAGGCTGATTCATTTCAATAGAGCCATTCCGAAAGAGAGAATTACTTCATATGGTGAAGAGGAAGGCTTCCCATTGGCCTGCTTATGCACTGCAAACCTCAGCCCTTCATTACAGCTGCCAACAGTGAGAAAAGGGAATAATCGGCCTGATACCCAATTCTGGAGGAAGAAAAGCCCATTCTTCCTTTCTGAACCTGGTGTGAAGTAACCAGGCTTTTACTGCACTGGTTATTGCAGGGCGAGTGTTACACGGACACAATGAGATTTACTATCGTCAGTCACTGAAAGCATCAGGAACCTTTGCAAGCCCAATTACAAGAAAATAGAAGATAATGGAGGACTGATTGGTGCTAATGGATTTATTCTTTGGCTAATGTGCCTAAAAGTTTTTTTAAAACCTCTTTCCATTCAAGTCTGGTCTGCACCTCTCTTCGGGGAAACAGGACAAATGAGTTCTTTTTTTTGGTATGTCATAAATCAAACATCATCGACTCTCTCCAGCTCACCGTCCATTGTGGTCTGGTGCGCAATACACTTTTGTTTCACTGGGATGTTACATTAAAACTTTCAAAATGGACCTAGAACCGCAACTTCCCCCTCACTGCTCACTGACCTCCTAGAAGCAAAGCTAAATTAGACCTCACTGAAAGGGAGCAGATGTCTGCAGTGGTTGAAGCACCTATGAACTACTTGCACAATGTGTGTGTTGGATGCTAACGGTCATTACCATTAGCCACAAGGAAACATCAGCAGTCCGGATCACATAGGATATGCGTCCACATTCCTGCTTGGAACAGCATCAGTGCATGTTAACAATGGCACGCAACGACACGTTCATTAAAATGCTGGAAACTTGGCACGACGAGATACGAGAACAATAAGTGTCTCTTCTCAGAGAACTGAAATTCATGGCAAAAAATAAAATGAGCCACCTGCACTAGCAAGTGGTTTTCAGTCCAAAAGGGAAGTTTTCGGTCCTTAAATAACTTTGTGAAAATCATATATCTAAAATTCATTCCATTGAATTCATCTGTGGATCCAGGGTTCCAAAAAAATAAAAATAAAAAATTAGATGCAAGCTCAGGCCATTTATATAATATATATATTTATTTCACTGTTTGATTTTAAGGACTTTTTACTTTTGCACAGTTTTTGCACGTTTTATGAAAATCAAATTGTTGAGTAAATTTTTTTAACTAAAAGCGAGACAAGTTTAAAATAAAGTAACAATTTGGGAGATATAAAATCTCACTGTGAGGTGACGACAAAAAAAACAACATATAAATAAATAAAAAAAAACACGTGACCCTCGACCACAAACCCAGTCTTAAGTTGCACAGGTATATTTGTGGCAATAGCCAACAATACATTGTATGGGTCAAAATTATACATTTTTCTTTTAAGCCAAAAATCATTAGGATATTAAGTAAAGATCATGTTCCATGAAGATATATTGTAATGTCCTACCATAAATATATTACAAACAAGGTGTTAGTAATATGCATTGCTAAGGACTTATTTTGGGCAACTTTAAAGGTGATTCTCTCAATATAGATTGTTTTGCATCCTCAGATTTCAGATTTTCAAATAGTCGTATCTCGACCAAATATTATCCCATATTACCCTAACAAATCATACATCAATGGAAAGCTTATTTAGTCAGGACCATGACTCTAAAGCTAGCTTAACTTTACAAGAAAGTATATTATATTTTATATACAGTATATATACGTGTGTGTGTGTGTGTGTGTGTGTGTGTGTGTGTGTGTGTGTGTGTGTGTGTGTGTGTACGTGTGTGTACGTACGTACGTACAGGTCCTTCTCAAAATTAGCATATTGTGATAAAGTTCATTATTTTCCATAATGTAATGATAAAAATGAAACTTTCATATATTTTAGATTCATTCCACACAAACTGAAATATTTCAGGTCTTTTATTGTTTTAATAATGATGATTTTGGCATACAGCTCATGAAAACCCAAAATTCCTGTCTCAAAAAATTAGCATATCATTAAAAAGGTTCTCTAAACAAGCTATTAACCTAATCATCTGAATCAACTAATTAACTCTAAACACCTGCAAAAGATTCCTGAGGCTTTTAAAAACTCCCAGCCTGGTTCATTACTCAAAACCGCAATCATGGGTAAGACTGCCGACCCGACCGTGTCCAGAAGGCCATCATTGACACCCTCAAGCGAGAGGGTAAGACACAGAAAGAAATTTCTGAACGAATAGGCTGTTCTCAGAGTGCTGTATCAAGGCACCTCAGTGGGAAGTCTGTGGAAAGGAAAAAGTGTGGCAAAAAACGAGAAGAGGTGACCGGACCCTGAGGAAGATTGTGGAGAAGGACCGATTCCAGACCTTGGGGGACCTGCGGAAGCAGTGGACTGATTCTGGAGTAGAAACATCACGAGCCACCGTGCACAGGCGTGTGCAGGAAATGGGCTACAGGTGCCGCATTCCCCAGGTCAAGACACTTTTGGCTACAGAGAAGCAGCACTGGACTGTTGCTCAGTGGTCCAAAGTAATTTTTTCGGATGAAAGCAAATTTTGCATGCCATTCGGAAATCAAGGTGCCAGAGTCTGGAGGAAGACTGGGGAGAAGGAAATGCCAAAATGCCTGAAGTCCAGTGTCAAGTACCCACAGTCAGTGATGGTCTGGGGTGCCGTGTCAGCTGCTGGTGTTGGTCCACTGTTTTTTTTTTTTTTAAGGGCAGGGTCTTAATGCAGCTAGCTATCAGTAGATTTTGGAGCACTTCGTGCTTCCATCTGCTGAAAAGCTTTATGGAGATGAAGATTTCGTTTTTCAGCACGACCTGGCACCTGCTCAAAGTGCCAAAACCACTGGTACATGATTTACTGACCATGGCATTACTGTGCTCAATTGGCCTGCCAACTCTCCTGACCTGAACCCCATAGAGAATCTGTGGGATATTGTGAAGAGAAAGTTGAGAGACGCAAGACCCAACACTCTGGATGAGCTTAAGGCCGCTATCGAAGCATCCTGGGCCTCCAGAACACCTCAGCAGTGCCACAGGCTGATCGCCTCCATGCCACGCCGCCTTGAAGCAGTCATTTCTGCAAAAGGATTCCCGACCAAGTATTGAGTGCATAACTGAACATAATTTTTTGAAGGTTGACTTTTTTTGTATTGAAAACACTTTTCTTTTATTGGTTGGATTAAATATGCAATTTTTTTTAGATGGAATTTTGGGTTTTCATGAGCTGTATGCCAAAATCATCATTATTAAAACAATAAAAGACCTGAAATATTTCAGATGGTGTGCAATGAATCTACAATATATGAAAGTTTAATTTTTATCATTACATTATGGAAAATAATGAACTTTATCACAATATGCAAATTTTTTGAGAAGGACCTGTATGTATCTAGATGAAAGTAAATCCTGCATTCTCAAGAAAAAAATTATGAAAACTATGCATTAACCAGGAAAAAATATAATATGAGAACATAGTGAACCTTTACATTTAATGCTTAATATAAACTACAATCATTTAAAGCTTCAATGGATATTAGATTTTCAACATGAGAAAGGGAGGGTGACAGAGCTAATAAATGACCCTGAGACAAACCCCATTATAAAATGTTATTGAGGCTGTAAAATGCAACTTAATCCTTTTTTGAAGAGGTGGATCAGGTCCCCCACACATATAAATGTCTATCCCCTCCGCCTTGCATCCTGAATCCTACTTTGAAACAATCCTCCAAAAACCTGGTGCAGTTTTACACTCCAGTGCACTTGAAAACCCACCTCCGCCTCTGTGTTGCAAAACCCAGAGAGCTTAACCTGGGGACAATGACAACAATAACCACCAGACTTCCACCTATACCGCCACCGCAGAGGAAGGGATGGCCCTGCATTCATGACGCTGTGAACTCTGTTTCTTATTTGAGAGCTCAAAGAGTGACGGGGCTCTCACCGCACCCCCAAAACTCAGTACCTCCCCCCTCAAACGCCCATCAAGAGCTTGGCTACCATTGTCCTATTGTCTCCCGAGTGATGGATTCAATAGGTCCATACTATAGGAGAAAAGTGGCAGGGCAGCAAGGAACCCTAGAAGAACGCGAGGCTTGATTGGCAAGCTCACTCTCCTACCTGTCAAAAGAGTATGGATAAACAACAAGACTAGTCATAAATGAAATGGTGATGAAAGAGAGAGCGCAAGCTGAACCACTGATACTTAAAGGAAAAGTTTACTCCATAAACTGCATAATTACAATTTAAAATAACTTTTCTATTTTAATATAATTTTTAAAGGGGTGATGAATTAAGAAATCAACTTTCCCTTGAGCTTTTGATACATAAAAGGTCATAGCAATATATGAATATCCTGTAAGTTTCAGAGCTGAAAATGTCCTTGTTAGTCAAAGAAAAGCCTTTATAGACACCAGGCCCAGAAAACGATCGTGCACGCATCTTGACGTCATCGACTTATGAAACGCGTCTCTACAGCATATCTAACGCCCGTTTCACACATACTCCGTCTGCAGTGTGTGTTGCGTTGCAGGATCCGCACGCCCTGTTGTGCTTTCACATATGCTGCGTTTGCAGTCCGCAACTGATCCGCTGTTACATACCACAAACACAGCATTTATTAATGATTTCTGATTTAAAATCCAAAACTTGTTTATGAACATGGCTCGTCAGAATTCTCTTTGTTTACTCTTTTGATAGAAGTCAGGTTACCGTAGGCTACTAGCCCACATTTAAACAACATTTTTTCAATTCAATAATTCATATTCATATTTATATACTTTAGATTTAGCTCACACAAGAGGCAAACCATTTAAACATAGGTTATAGCCTAAAATCACAAACATTTTAAATTAGAAACTTACAATAGGCTATTCAGAAACAGCCGACTCTCGTCTTTTCTTTCGTTTTTAAGCCCTTTTAAAAGAAATCCTGCAGGTCAAAAAGAACTTTGCTTTTCACCTCCAAGAAAGTACGAGTGCTCTCCATTATGGCACTTTTTTTTAAACCAAAATGCCAGGTAAGGTGTCGTTTTGTTGCTTTACTTGAGAAAAAAAGCCATGTGTTGACTTTGAAACAAGAGTATATTTTAAATGATCTGCATCTGTGGTGAAATTACTAGATTTCCACGTCAGTACATGTTTATTTTAATGCGAACAATGTTCTATCACTTTAATGCAGCAGCGCAGCACAGCAAAAAATAGACTCGGTACGAAAACGATCCGTGCACTGCTGCAGACGCAACGACCCTGGAACGGACTGACGGACCGCATCCGCGTGCAGAGTGAAAGCTGTAATCCGTTAACATGGGTACTGAAAAAAATACACACTGCAGACGGAGTATGTGTGAAACGGGCGTAATTCAGTAGGCCATGACTTTACTTACAACATAAATCTTTTAATTACAATATAAATAATAGGGATCATTAGCCTGACGTGGTCATACTCAATTCTATTCAGAATATGAGTCTGAAACTGCTCCATTGGGCTGTGATTATGGGGCGTGTTTCAACTGAACCAGGAAAGACCTCAATTGGATAGATCTACAACCAATCAGAGCAACGAAGCAACACATTACGTTAGTTATCAAATGTCAACAGAGCTCAACTGCACTGTGTTGCCAAGTCTACGTATTTCCCCACAGGTTGTTTTCCATGTCTGCTTGTTGAAGTGACTATTATGTGATATATAGACCAATGAATGCGAACCTTGCCAAAATAACACACATTTTACCCCCCAAACGCCATTTATTCCCGGAGAATCCCCTCGAGAAGCTATTGTATTGGGCTAGTAGTTGGCGGGTTTTGTGGTAAAAATTTGGCAACCGTCTGAACGCACGCTGGACTAAACGATCTTTGCCGATATTGTCAAATAAAAATAAAATAAAAAATTGGTCCAAACTGTTTCTGTTCGGCGATAATTACTCCTCTATGGATCAAGTCCAGACTATACTGCCCGACCTAAAAATGTTGTGGGCAGGGCTAAGTTCGGCTGGCATCCAGGCTAAGGGATCATGATAAAATAAAATAAAAATATTCCATTGCATTTATCCCTGATTTGGACAAGAAGCATCAATTAGGCCCACTTGTCTCAGCACTGGCTAATTGGCAAATGCAGAGAGGAGTTAATATTTACCCTGGCTAATGAATCCCTGTAGCAGTGGCGAGGTGGAGCCCGGTCTGTGATTCTGTGCTAATTCTGTAACAGTGAGTGCATTTGTCCTCCATTAGATGCTGTTGAAACATTAGGGCTCATTAGAGCTTACAGCCAAGTGTACTAAAGATGCACCCAGACTGATAAGATATTAGCATTGCACTCTCTATCTGGAATACACAATGGGTGCAAAAATGTGGTTTGGAAAAACGCCAGAAGCCACATTACTTTCCAATGTAATCTAGCTGATGAACACACTACCGCACCCCATGGCGCAGTGAGAATGATATCAAGGGCCCTTTAAAAGTCCGTCCATTCGGTGGCCACACGATTTTCACTCAGAAATTGATAGTAAATTTGACAAACAATTACAAAGAAACAGCAAGCAACACTTAATTAAATGTGGATTTTCTTTTTTTACAATACATCTAATAGGCACATATCCAACTTGAATAGAGAAACAATTATATTTCCAATGTTTAAAATGAAATGCCATTGTTCTGTTAAAATTGCCTCTGTAAAATTTAAAACTGAATTTAATTTTATACACCTGCCATATAAGAATTCCTCCAGGTTCATCTCCTCCACCTTATATAGCTTATATAGAGTCTATACAATAAATTCACTTAATTGTTTTTACCCAGTAATATATATTCATGTTGCTCTTAGTAACAATGACATCCCAAAGTATGCTGTCTGAACACAAAATGTCTCCTAATTAATCATTGTCTATTTAATTAGGTCAATATTTAATTGATAATTTTAACTACACTTAATTAAGCTCCATGTTAATGAGAATCTTGGATTACATAAATTTAATGAGCCAACTATTCAAAGCTATAATTAGGGAATCATTTTTATGAATATGAAAATGATCACGCTCAAAACCTGACAATTCCACCTTCGACAAGAATTACGTTTTTTTTCTTGTTTAAACACAATCTAAAAAAAATTGGAGAGATTCTCCTAATGTGTGGTTGAATTATAATGACTATGTAAGACTTTTCTAATTAATTTCTAAAACTTTTGCAGGGGAAAAGCATGAAATATGATAATAGCAACAAGACACTTTGCCTATTCAGTTCCAATTACAAAGACAGCCTTTTAAACCTCTCCTACAGATTAAAACCATGCCATGTTTGAGTAAAGTGTGATATGGTTCATGAATTTCATTTAAAGCGATATGCAGTATTTGACATAATCGAGTTGATCTCTGATTAGCTCCAGCATCCTAGTGTGAGTGAAATTAGTCTTTCGCATCATTCTCGCTACATGCTGTTTCAATGAAAGCCAGCATTTAAATAATACCACTCTCACATGAAGAGTCTTTGCCAATCTTAGGACTACCTGAGCTGAGAGCTTCATTTGAAAATATTTTTGTGTATTTTTTTATGCAGTGATTCTGATGACATTTTGCTTCATATAAAAAACAACAACGAAAGAGGTAGGAAGAGGGATCAAGAAAAGCTCAACCACTATAAATAAAATAAATATTATTTTATATATATATATATATATATATATATATAAATAAATAAATAAAAATAAAGTAAATAAAATTACTTTTTCAATTACTAAAAGATGTACTTCTATCCATCACAACTTAATTTTAAAATAAAAAATGGCATTTACTCTGACTCTGATATCAATGCAATGTCCATGACATCTTCAACATGCATACACCCTGTGTGATAAAGCGACCTTCACAGAAAGAACTGATAACAAACCCAATTTGTACCCTAATGAATTTGTGTGTGTATCACCCGACAGAACCAGCAAACAGCGAGTGACCTTTGTAAAAGGTTTTTTTTTAGGGTCAGGGGTCAGCTATGCTACACCATGACTACTAATAGGCCAGGGAGTCCAGCGATATGTGGAGGTACCACCACCGTCACCCCACATTCCCTTGTCCCCGTTCACACACCCCAGTTATCTCCTGAATGCCTGATGCATCTGTGTCTGTCGGGCTCAGGCCAGTTTGAAGGGATTTGAGAGGACAGATTGCTAATCCGAACTTTGAACATGAGGCGAAGGCTTTGAGGGGAGGTCTCCGGCGTTGTGGGCTTTGGGTCTTTTCTTATGGAAATGCCGCCAGTGCAGCCAGAACAGTGAGGAAAATGCCACAGGGCTTATCACAACACGACAGCCCCACCAGCAGAGACCGCGGGAGGAGACTGACGGATCAGGCGGCACTTAAGACAGCCATCGTTATGTGACGTGCATCATCTTTATTATGATGTATGCTCGTGATCAGGTAAGTAAGGACGAGAGGGATAGAGATGAAAGAAATGTTACTGTAACACGGTCTGTCAGTTAAGGAAAAGAAACTGGTTCTCTAATGAGGGTCGTCTCCTTCGATTCAAAGTAAATGGGGAGCTCGACCCACTAATCTTTGAGCGATGGTCATAAATGTCAAAACTTCAAAATCAATGACATTAAGACTTAAATGTTCCTTCAAATAATCTTTGAAACAGTCAATCAATGCCTGCAATAGATAACCCGATGGTTTAGATGATGTCATTTCTTTTTAGACCATCCAGCTCTTGTTACCTAGATCGTTTTTATTCAGCTAAACTCAAACAACTGTACTGATTTCTCCAAACTAACCTGGATAGTTACCAAAAATGAAGTTATATTTTACTCACCCTCATGTTGTTCCAAACCCCCATATGCATTTCTTTTTATATCCCAAAAGATTATATTTTGAAAAAAATTAACCAGAGCTGTTTTTCCCACATATAATAGAAGTGGGGATCAGTGTTGGTTAAGACCTCATTTCATTGTATGAACACAAATAATTCAACCAACATTATTCGCTTTGGAAAATCAATTCGAGAAAAACTAAACACAATAGAAACCACGCCTTAATGTGTCATTACAACATGAATAAAAAGATGGTCCTTCATAAAGACTCTTCCAAATGTGTCAAAGCACATGTGCATGTGTATCAGCTGGCGTGGACATGTGGACGAGTGTCTGTTAGAAGTATGAGAGTACAATCTGTGTGGTAAACCCATCTGCTTAGAGACATTTGGATTTGTGCTACACGTATGTTTGACGTCAAGTATGTGAGACATGGACACAGAAGGACCACAGGAAAAAGCCAGGATAATGAGCTCATTTTTAATTAACAATGTGACTCTACGAGAGCACAGACTTGAAAAAAGGCCTAATCTCGAAGATGAGAGAATTTAGAGGATAAATAGATAAAGCCATGGAATTATCAATTTAGCTTAAAATAAAGAAAGTTTAAGATTTTCAAAATTGTTGATATCATAAAGAACAAACATTAGTGTGATAAATAGACACGAATCTGGGATAGATTACCCACGTACCACTACCCACCCTTATGTCGTTCCAAACCTGTGCGACAGACACACACTCAGATATAGAACAAAGATATAGAAATATATAAACTTTTTTTCTCTCTCCATAAAACCATTTTGTTTTGGAAACCAACCTTATTTAAAATACAAGAAGTCATACAGTTTGAACAACATGATTGTGAGTAAATGACAGAATTTTCATTTTTGGGTGATTTAAGAGTCTATTACACTGTTCCTTCCATTACTGAGTTCATGTCTATTACTCACACTAATGTTCAATAAACAGACCAAATTTGGTCAAAGTGCAAAGGCATGTCAGACCTAGAAATATTGGGTTGCTGTGGATGGCACGGGGCCAGATAAATCCTTTTCGCACTCAGCAATAGACATGCACTGAGCCAACAAGGCAAATGTTCACATGCATAAGTGTTAAATAGCATCCATTGGTGCCATTTTGAGCTGTCAAGTGTCTATTAGACTTTTTAAGATTGCACACAAACTTTGTGTCTGTATTAACAACACAAAAACGCAAATTTGTGAAATTAATTTGTGAAACAAAGTGATATCGCCAACCACTGGCTTGGCAGATTTCTCAACATTCACTGTCGCTTGTCGCCGGAAATCGCTCGTTCTCCATTGACATGAATGGGAATGTGCCACTATGAGGCTGCATGTTGCTGGTAGTGTGAATGCACCTTCATATTTTCTTTTGAGTTTTTTTTTAATTTTGTTAATACAGATGACAACATTGTCAAATCTCATACAGATCCCAAAATGATCACCAGCTGTAACAGTCAGCTGTTCAACTTTACGCAAATGAAGAACGAATTTTGGGAGCCACAACCAATAAGAGTGAAGTCAGCGTAATAACGTTGTCATCTGTTAACACTTGAAAAACTCGAAAGCAAAAGCTTTTCCATTTGTATACATTGTGGTTGTGTAAACGTACCCCTAGTTGCTAGCCAGTTTTGCCAACTATTTTCACAAAAAGTAGCTAAAGCCTGCTCTAAAAGTAGCTTCAGTTCGCTAGATGACGTAATGCGACAATGATCGGCACTTTACATCGGTTTTTTCTCCTAATCTTGCTCACATACTGTATTTTAACACAATATGTAGCTGAATTTCGAAAGAAAAAAAAAGCTGTTCTCATTTAAATATTTTCTGTCTGACAATCGAGAGAGCATGATCTAATGACTGACTACATGTTAACCAGCAAGCCAAAGTCCCTAGTTTTGTTGCTAGTCACTTTCGGAAACAAAAAGTCTGAAAAGTCACTATGTCGCTAAGTTTGAAGTATCCAGAAAGAAAAAAGGACGGCACTTTACACATTCATTCATTGATTCCAAAGTATCCTAGTTGTCACATTGCAAACTTGTAGTGTGCATATAGAGCGTTTTATGGCATTCAAAGTACTTTTTATAGTAAACTGTAACTTTTCCTAAATGTAAGCCTATGCATGTTACAGTTTATATTCATCGTCGTTCCTACCTAATGGGGTGATGCTGGTTTGACTAAACCTCCTCCCACTGTACCACATGCCTCAGCCTTAATGACAGACCATTATCAGCCTGAGATTGCAGCAGGGGAAATAAGCTTCATACTGCCTCAGCATCCAAGAATAACTACTCGACGCAGGATATCTCGAAGAGCGAGAGAGAGGGAGAGATTAGGCATCCTATAACTGGAGCGAGCGCTCATGACTGTGGAATGGTATGTCAGTGCCAGCGTGACTAAGTCTATGCAGTCATGGCTATATTTATATGAATAAAGGCGTACAATGAAGTATGTCACAGATAATTTATGACGGATTATTCATAAACATGGATGAATAATGATCTGAAACGCAGTCAAGCCTTTTGAAGCTTTTATTTTTGTACTGACGTCAACAAAGTTTAACTATACATGTTTCTATACCACGTTGAAGTCCATATAATCTCCTTTTCAGTATTAATTACGAATTGGATCGGCAACAGTTATATGAAAAATAATAGAAAAGAACAGCACAGTAACAAAACTTGGTTATCTACGGATGCCTACAACAAGACAGATGTTCGAGGCAATGTGAAATCACTGGGCTGTAAACTCAAGTACAAGAATAATGCTGTGAAACACCATTACTGCAGTGCGCTAGAGTAATCAGAGCAACTTTAATTTTGAACACTGATGTACAATGTCTGAGTACTTTCTCCCTCACTTTTGCTTGTTCTCCAATTTGCTAACAAAAAGGTACTCTCTAGCACAGTCCATTCAAGTTTTTCCACAACTCAATCCATTACAGGGTTTAAAACTGCAGAAGTTTTCCAATTAAACAATACATTTTTTTCCAGTTTTCCATTGGCAATTTGCATTGCCATTGAGTGAACAAGAAAAAAAAAGTCTTTCATTCTTGATTTCAAACAAACCAAAAGCCACATATTTTTGACACTCATTTGCATTTCAATGCACTTACTAATCCATTACTAATGTAAAAGACAAGAACTAGACATAATACGGTTTGTGAATTTATTGCACACACACAATAACAACCAAAAAAAAGGGGGAAAGTTTGATGAATATTGCTCTATCGTTCACCACTAAATCAATTATATGCTAATTCAAATTCCAGGCTACAAGTGCAATCTCCCTTTGACTGCATGCATTACGAAATTAGGAAACCGGTTCCTAAGTTCTGATGTTATTACGCAGAAATGTCAGCTATCGAAAGCTGTAGACTTTAACAAGGAAAACAGGTGTCGCTGTCAAGACCAGTTTCAGAGAAGAAAACCCTGAGCGTGCCGTGTATGTGTACGACGCAGAAAAATAGATTGAGATTTACTGTTTATTTGTCACAGCTCCAGTGCCTGTCTGTATGCATCTGTAGACTCATTAATCATTGTGTCCCAAACACACTGAGGAAGAAGTTGACGCAGCAACACATTCTGGTGCCACTTAGTATGACTCACACACACACTGGCACCAGTGACTCAAACAGGCCCAATGTGTTCGCCAAATATGGCCATCCTGCCATATTCACCCCGTACCAGCTACCATATGGGCTTCCATAAACTTCTACATCACCCACAGTTCTATTAGGCCACCAGACACCAAATTTGCAATGGCATCTGGGGTCCAGGGGGATTAATTAACTCCAGGAAAGACCACCTCCAGGCTCACAAGCTCCTGACTAACCCTATCGGCATCTTAGGATCCTTTTCGACTGACCCACCCAGATCTGTGCAATACTGCCGGCCCATCAATCATCAACTGACCGACGTCTTTCATCTCTGCCGTGTAACATAAACATGGGTGCAATTTGCTCCGCTGCTCTTGTGGGTGCCCCTTTCCTGTTTCATTAGAGTTGATTTTCTATGGTGCCACCTCCTATAGATATCATGCAGATGCACAGAGGAAGAATGAGAGGGTGACATAGGAAGGCAAGGAAAGGGGTCCAGGATGACTGGCAAGCAGGTGTGACAATATGCAACTGGGTGGGGTAAGAGGTTATAGAAAGTGTTCTGGGACTTGGCCTGTGTCCCCAAGAAACCCCAGTTGTGGGGTCCCTTTACGCATTAGTACTTCATTAATCAATGTCACAGCTTCCACGGTCCTCAGACACCCACAATGGCCATGAAACTTCAAAATACATCAATGTTTTACAATGATGCATTTTGAATAACATTGGTGCGACAAATTATCTCTAAATTAGACGTGTGAGGCCAGATTTGATTATATTATGTACCTAATTTTAGTGATTTTTCAGCCATTTTCAGTATCTGCCTTGTTGTCTAAAATGCATCTAAATATATAAAAAAAAATGTGTGAGATTTGTTTCAGAGATAATTGGGAATTACTGTAAAATGATTACCCCACTGTCAGATAAGTCTTATTTTAAGCATCAAATTAGATTTCAGTAAAAAAAAAAAAGTGTGATTAAACGTGAAATACAAATTATTATTTACATATATACCGTATTTTCCGGACTATAAGTCGCACTTTTTTTCATAGTTTGGCTGGTCCTGCGACTTATAGTCAGGTGCGACTTATATATCAAATTGAATTCATACTGACTGACAAGAATAAACATATAGCCGCGAGAATGCGCTCTATGCTGCTCCTGTAGCCTAATATTTACTTATAGACAACAACTTAGAAAGACTGAACACAAACAAAATGCCCCCATAAAGAAAATCTTATTCTGCAAAATACAAACAGCATGTAGTAAAACATGCAGCGGAGAACGATTCTCACAGCGTTCGTCTCGCGCGGCTGAGCCTCTCCCGGCAGAGAGTTCAAGCGTCTGTGGACTCGTTCCTTCAGCTCTGGCCATCTTGCTTACAGTCCGCAAGTAGATTTCTTTTTCTTCTTCATCACAATTAAAGTAACCTCTGCTTTTCGCCAGTCCCTTACAAGTTTCTCACTCACTTCAAACTTTCTTTCTTCTGCTCGGGTTATGCAGTGAAGCGGGCACGAGCGAGTGCACGCGAGCAGGTGCTCGCATGCGCGCGGCTCCAGCTCTGCCCTAATGCGACTTATAGTCCAGTGCGACTTATATATGTTTTTTTCCGTGTCATGGCGCATTTTTTGACTGATGCGACTTATACTCCGGAGCGACTTATAGTCCGGAAAATACGGGTATACATATAAAATCGTGGTCAAAATTATTGGTACCCCTGGTAAACATGATCAAATATGGCTGTAAAAAAAAATCTGCATTGTTTATCCATTTTGGGTTTTTTTAAATCACAAAAATCCAACCTTTCATTTAAGTAAAATAATTGACAATGGGGGTTAAATCACATTATGAAATAAATTATTTTCTCTAAAACACATCGGCCACAATTGTTGGTACCCCTAGAATTTTAAATGAGTAAAATATTTCTAAAGTATATTTACATAAAAAAAAATTTTTAGCACACCAGGGTGACAAGGAACATGTGATTGTCCAGCTATGATATCTTGTTCCACAGGAGTATAAATATAAGGAGGCATAAAAGCCAAATTCCCTTAATCATTTATCACAATGAGTGAAACCAAAAAATATAGTTCTGATGTGCAGCAAAAGATTGCTGAGCTTCACAAAATAGAAAGAGGCTGTAGGAAAATTGCTAAAGCATTGAAAATCCCCATTTCCACCATCAGGGCAATAATTAAGAAGCTCCATTTAACTAAAGATGTTACAAATCTGCCTGAAAGAGGACGTGTGTATATTGATCTAATGCACGGCGAGGAGGAGCGTTTGAGTGCACAAAGACTCTCCAAGGATCACAGGTGGAGAATCGCAGAGATTAGTTGAGTCTTGGGGTCAGAAAGCCTAAAAAAGAAATTCAAACAACCCCTACATCACCACATGTTGTTTGGGAAGGATTCAAGAAAAATTCTCCTCGTTCATCCAGAAACAAACTCAAGCAGTTTCAGTTGTCAGACACGACTGTTGTCAGCAAATCTTCCAGATGGGTTTGGTGCAAACAGGGATAAAAAGTACCCCATGCCCACGGCTAAAAATACCACTGGATCTTTAATGTTGTGGGCCTATTTTTTTGCTGGAGGTCCTGGACATCATCTTCAGACACATGGTATCATGGATTCTAGCAAATACCAAAAGATAAAAAATCAAAACCTAATGGATTCGGCTAGAAATCTTATAATGGGCCGTGGTTGGATCTCCCATTAGGACAGCGATCCAAAACAAACATCAAAATCAACACACAAATGTGTCATTGAGCACAAATGGAAGCTTCTGCCATGACCATCCCAGTTCCCTGACCTGAACCCTATAGAAGATGTGTGGCTGAACTCAAGAGAAGAAGCACCAATATGGATCTGGAAATCTGAAGGATCTGGAGAGGTTCTGTATGGAGGAATGGTCTCAAATGGTCTCACCTGATCTCAGGTGTTCTCCAAACTCATCAGGCATTATAGAAGAAGACTCGGAGCTGTTATCTTGGGAAAAGGAGGTTGCAAAAAGTATTTAATAAAAGGGTACCAACAATTGTGGCCAAAGTGTTTTGGAGAAAAGCATTTATTTCATAATGTGATTTCCCCCTCATTTTCAATTATTTTACTTCAATGAAAGGATAGATTTTTGTGATTTTTTTAAAATAAAAGATCAAAAGGATAAACAATGCAGATTTATTTTTTACAGCCATATTTGATCATATTTACCAGGGGTACCAACAATTTTGACCATGACTGTATTTATTTTAGTATTTTATAATATTATTTATTATATATAAATATTTATTTTGTTGTACTGTGTGACAATTTTGGCATAACTGTATTTTTCATGTTCTCAAAACCACATTTTCCACCTATAGAGAAACCTCATATTAACTCAGCTTTTTAATGCAATGATGGACACTTCATAAGGCAACTATAGCAAGCAATAAATAAAAAGCTCGTGATATCACAGAAACTACTGAAAACCTGAAGCAAAGTTCAGCTACCCATGCATTTTCTTTACAAACTCACATCTACAAAATCTGACTAAAGAAGCCAAGATCAAATCGGCCTGAATCATGCAAATTACAACAGTAACATCTTACAGCTTCCATACTTTAACATTATTTAATGCATTAAGTACTGTATAAATTAACAATTAATTTGTGTTACTGTACTAAATGTTAAGATAATGCATTTTTAGCAATAAATGTACTGTATAGAAACTAACATTTACCATCAACTACAAATATTGGGTTTGCTAATGTAATGTAACAACCCAAGTGTTACCATATAAACAAGGGGACACAGAACAATTGGTGCCATCAAGAGACAGATTAGAATCTGCTGCAAAGAAGGGTCACTTAAGAACTTCTTATTCAATTAGAATGGACAAAGTTGGCCTGCTTTCTAGAAATCTGGTTGCTGTTTTGATGAGGCTCCTTTGGAAAACATTTTCCATGATGTGTTATTTTGTGATGCTTATTTCGGTGAAATTTGAGTGGGTTGATGAGGGTGAGACGAGGAGAGTGCGGTCACATGAAAATACTTGAATGATTTTAATGATGCACTCATTCAACGAACGTATGGAACGGTTAAAACTGGGGTTTCTTAAAAGGATCCAGAATGATTTTGCGCAGTGCAAATGTCCCAGCGCAGCCTGTTGGGAATTTGAGCAGGAATTTAATAATAATAAAAAAATTCCCCCAGTCAATCTCTAACAATTTGAACGACCTTTTGAGTTGGGTATTGTGTTTTATTTGAACGTTATATGTCAGTGATTGCATGAAGTCAGTTACGGTAAATGTCACACAATCGTTTTTGAAATGAGGACCAAAATATGAACTCGCACAAATACAATTACTCTTCCACATGATTGATCAAGCAGAAGGCTGTGCACCTTTGCAAATACAAGATCAAATCACACCAGCAGGAACGGCTGCATGTCTATAATTTACGCCCCATTTGTTGTGATACGAGTTCAAAGTCGGGTGGGGGTTGGTTAGGGGCTTTGGGAACCCCCGTGAGGACAGCACCCCGAGACCTCGCAATCCGCTTCCCGAGGCTCTCTTTGACCCATCCTAGGGGCTAATAAATCAGACAGCACCCAGGCTTGGACCCACCAGCCCGACCGCCTGGCAGACACAGGGGAGATCAGTCACACCCGTCCCCTGTGGCTGGTCTGAGTCTTAACCCTGCTCTCTTAGTTTATCAGCTCTTATTTTCCTTAATAATGGCAGCTGCACTAGTGCCATTGTGCCACTAGGAGGAGTCTATTCCACAAGTTTTTTTTTGCTTCCCTACAGCTTTAAATCTCCTGCTTGCTCCAAAATCCTTGGTCTACACAAGATGGAAAACAAGAAGTGAAGTACAGCGTGGGGGTACGATTTTGAATGCATGGCACAGAAACCACATTAATCTGTGACTTGGGTTCACATCAATTTTCATCTGGTATGCTAAAAGCAGAACTGATAAATGTGTTCTATGGGCCTGATGACCACCCTAGTTCATCTGGACCCACTCAGAGGAAAATGGCAGCAGTTCAAGTGCTGAAACATGGAAATTTACACACAACACAATGTGCTGAATAAAGGGTGTTGATTGCTTTCGTTCACCGTTAGCCCTGTAAGCTAGATTCATGATTGTGTATAGAGATTAATGTTAGTGGAAGTTCCACGTTACTCGTGTTTCGATCATTATATGCAAACACAAAAATTACATAAATGTCAAATATGGGCACTTTTAGATCACAGGATTTATTAAAAGACTTTTTTGGTGATATGAAGGTCAAATTTAAGGCCAAAACATACTCCGCAATAACAAAGAAAAAAAAGTCCTTGCTCCAAGGGCTGCGAGAACAAAATGACTTCATTTTGTTCTCTCAGTCCTGGTTTGGGAGTTCTCCCAGCTTGTTCTCGACACATCGCCTGAGCAGAACTTTTTTCTTGTGGGTGTCCGAGTACTATTGTGTGATCATATAGTGGGTCATACATTTAAAGTGAGCGTGGTTAATGCGGAGAAAATCAGATGATCGCCACCTGCTTTTCTCGGGAAGTATGGAATGTACTGCCAGAACAAACTTTGTTCTTGTTCTTGTTACCTCAAGAAAACAAACAAATTTCTTTGTTCTTGCAGAGTATGTCCCAAGCTTGAAAACTGTATTATGTATTTATCATTTATTTTTGCTACGTTTAATTATTTTTTTACCAATCAGATATTTGGTAAATTATTGAAAATGTGAAAATAGCACAGTATTTAATCATGTGTATTTATGATTCCATAAAATCCTAGACATGCATGATTGGAGGTCAGCCATTTTATTCCAAAAACATTGGGGGAAAAAAAATGTTTAAAACGATTAAAAGTTCTACAAGTCAAGTCAAAGGTGCCCATAGTGGAAGAAACACCCACATATGTAAATAAACCAGAAGCTCCCAAATAAAATATAATATAAGCTCAAGGTTGGGCTTACAAAAAAAATGCAAATGAGTAAAACATGGTAATTTTGTTTGATCTGAGCAACTCCTGTATGTCAGGACTTGAGATCTTACAGAGAAAAACGAAATGGAAGAGAAAGCCAAATGAGGCAGACTTCATCAAAAACACACCAACACATCCAGTGGAGGTTGAAGTGATGTAAACCAGCAAATGTTTTCATAGTGTCAACGAGCAGGGACAAACTGCAGTCTTCCTCCCCGAGTCCTGCCGCCAAATTAGTTTGAAATTATGTGGGACGAGTTTCATGAAATTTCTCGAGATATAAATAATTAGTTTGAACATTAAAGGGTCAGTTCACCCAAAAATGACATTTATTTTATGTAATACTTACCCTCACGTCATTCGACACCCGTTTGTTCATCTTCAGAACACAAATTAAAACATTTTTGTTGAAATCCAAAGGCTCAGAAAAGGCCTCCATTGGCCACATTGTAATTTCCTCTCTCAAGACGTCGTTACAAAGCCCAACTCACTACAGTGGCTCTACAACAATTTTATGAAGCGCCGAGAATAGTTTTTGTACGCAAAAAATAAACAAACAAAAAAAAACACTTATATAGTGATGGCCAATTTCAAAACACTGCTTGGTAAAGCTTTGGAGCTAAATGAATCAGTGTATCGAATCAGCGGTTCGGATCGCCAAAGTCACATGATTTCAGTAGTTTGGCGGTTTGACATGTGATCATGAATCGATACACTGATTCAGAAAGCTCAGAGGCTTCATGAAGAAGTGTTTTGAAATACAAGTCATTAATTAGATTAGTTTTTTGTACGCAAAAAAAAAAAAACATTGTCGCTTTATAACATTATTGTATAACCACATAGTGGGAAGGATTTTGTAACAACGTCTTTAGTGCCTTTTTATGGGTCTTGAGAGGAAATGTCCTTGTGGCCAATGGAAGCCTTTCTGAGCCATCGGATTTCAACAAAAAAAAACGTAATTTGTGTTCCGAAGATAAACTGGGTCCGGAACGGCATGAGGCATAATTAATGACAGAATTTTCCTTTTTCGGTGAACTAAATTAAAGGCTACACATCAGGTGAGTTCTTTCTTAGCACCAAATGGCAGAGGTTAGTGATGAGATATAAAGAAAAGTTTTGAATTGGTATTTACTAAATAGAATCCTAATGCACGTTTGCTTTAAGTGAGAAATGCCTGATTCGATTAGCTTGATTCTAAATCTCAAACACATTTCTGACAATAGAGACATCATTTCTCAAAATTCTATTCCACACTATTCCAACACCAGGATCATTTGGAAAAATGTGCCTGTCAACATTTCTGATATCAAGTTGTTTCCTGCTCATTTCACCACCCTTTCAAAGAGAAATGTCCCTTGATGGTGCTAAAAGGTTAATGTTCTATCGTATTTGAAAATAACTTCCCACCTACACCAGGGGTGTCCAATCGTGCTCCTAGAGGGCCACTGTCCTGCAACGTTTAGCTCCAACCCTAATTTAACATGGTGAGGAATGTTGGAGCTAAACTCAGCTGGACAGTGGCCCTGCAGAACAGTGTTTGGACACCACAAACCTACACAAAACTCTACCTTAAAACTAACCAGTAGTGTTAACAAAGTTATTTTAGGCTTTACTAATCACCTGTTGTCATGGTGCATTGTTGGAACACATGATTATTTCAACAACTGTCTTATAAATTGTTGAAACCCAAGAAAGTGCACTGCACTTTTAAAGTAGAGAGTTGAGCCGACTCAGACAAACCCTGTATCTTCAATGTTATTTACCCAGCATCAATTTACACTAGGGGTGGGCGATATACCGCTAGACATGATTAAACGGTAGAAATGTTGGACTATCGTCATAAATATGGTTGCGCAAGATTTTGGTCATATCATCCACTACTACGTTACAGTACAGTGCTGTACATGCAAATCATCTAACATTGTTTTACTGTACTAGCACACCATAGTAGTAAAACACAATACAGTAGTATGATGTAACCTCTACATATACAGATTGACTCACACTTGAATGTAATGCTTTCAAGTGATCTTGCAGTGCAATACTGCAGACTGAGAATATGCTTAGTGTTGCAGTTTTTTTTTAAATGCAAAGTTTAATTGTGATTATTAAGAAAGCTTGTTTTTCTAAAGTTTAGTACTAAAAATGTGTAGTTGCAAGGGAAAAAAAATATAAATAAATAAAAACCTCAAAATATCTTCAAGTATGAACCCATCCTGCCTGGAACATATTCACACAAATTCGGCAGCATCTCAATGCACTGCACACCATCTGTCTGACTGCTAAGCTGTGTGAATGTTGAGGGGGGTGTAAACTATAGTACAGTGTGATCGTACAGGGGAATCCATATAAAAACCGTGCCGGGACACAGTCTGTAATTGTTCCCTACTTAAGCGAATCAAAGGCCTGATCTCCGCACGGGACGTACAATATGATTGAGCTGTCAGACACAATATGCTAATTGTCCTTCTTAAGATGCCTGGCGGACGGCCGCATTCCAGAGCTATGCTACTGTTATATATAGATCTCCTTATTGTCAGGCTGGTGAGTCGAACCCCTTGAATCGGAGTTAAGGGTGAATAATCCATTTACACAAGCGTCTACGAGTACAATGGCAATGCCTCCATTCACAGTCTGAGAACAGGGATGTTTCTATGAGAAAACTGCGGTTAAAAATAAAGACTGTGTTATATTCTGATGAGTTATATCGAAACGCTTCTAGCGTTTAGTGGCTGTAAAAATGTACTGGTGCATCAAGCAAAAAAAAAAAGTCCAAGGGCACAATTCTGCATGCTTTTCAAACGTTAATATGTGATAACTTACTTGACCAGACGTAAGAGACTTTAAAAAAATCTGATTTATCTTTTTTCCCCAGTATAATATGCACAAAAGTCACCCTTAGACCGGATTATGGGAATCGGATTGGCCCGTTCCCCTTTGATCTGCTAGATTACAGTGAATCTGTCATGGCAGGCTGGAGGATGGAAAAGTTCGGTCTGCCGGCCGAGCAACTCCTTAGCTGGGCAACATTCTTCCACCCAAAGATCAGGCCTCTGAGATTTGTTATGGTTAGAGAATGTTAGCGCAAGCCTGTGGGAAATTTTGCAGAGCTAATTAAAATTCAGTGCATAAGGTGACCATGAATAGTTGTGCTAATGTACCAATGGCTACGTTTATCTAGCAGAGCACAGGCTTGACAGACCTTCACATTTTGAAGTAAAGTGTTTTTAACATAGACGAGATACGTCTCCCTGCATGTTACTGTTTATTCATGAGATGGTCAGCCAATAGGAGCGCCGTGTGTCCCTTGGGGATCAGATCTTGCGATAAATGCTTGCTGTGTGGTGGTTAGACACAGTCACTCTAAGCCAGGGATCTGGGTGAAAAGATTAAAGCTGCCTGTTAACCTTTTGGACGTGTCTCTCGGAAATCCAGTCTGAGTGCGATAATTGGCTTTTTTTAATTAGTTATACCAGCGCTGGGACAGAGGAAAGCACTTATGTTAATCACAGCACAAATACCTTGACACTTCCCCTCATGTGCTTGACAAGACGTCTGATTGGCTGAAGTGTTTAAGTGTCGGAAGCCTAGCTCCTCGTTTTAACACTACAGATGCTCTTAACACACTCTTAACTGTGATAATGCCTCCGAATCATTTGAGTGTCCTTGAAATGAGCAGTTGAATGACGAGTATTCTACTTACAATGAGAGGAGAGGAGAGGAGAGGAGAGGAGAGGAGAGGAGAGGAGAGGAGAGGAGAGGAGAGGAGAGGAGAGGAGAGGAGAGGAGAGGAGAGGAGAGGAGAGGAGAGGAGAGGAGAGGAGAGGAGAGGAGAGGAGAGGAGAGGAGAGGAGAGGAGAGGAGAGGAGAGGAGAGGAGAGGAGAGGAGAGGAGAGGAGAGGAGAGGAGAGGAGAGGAGAGGAGAGGAGAGGAGAGGAGAGGAGAGGAGAGGAGAGGAGAGGAGAGGAGAGGAGAGGAGAGGAGAGGCTCTTTCAACCCTTAAGACTTTAGTTTATCTTCGGAACACAAATTAAAATATTTGAATGAAATGAGAGATTTCTATCCCTCCGTTTACAGTCTATGCAACTACCACCTTGATGTTTTTTTATTCACATATAAATGTCCTTAAATATAGAGATTGACTGAAACTGAGCGTTTCCCCCCCCCCCCCTTTAATCTACTTGTAACTTAACTCAACTAAACAAGAAGAGAAGAGAATGTCAATGTGCTTAAGATCAATTAGATTTTCCAACAATATTATCTCACTGATGAAAAGCAATGTTTCCACTTCATCCCTTTACAAGTTTTATAAATCTTACAGAAAGTCAGCACAGTGTAAAAACACACTCAGAGCTCAATATCCGGTTCAAGAGAATTGTGACAGCGATTCAGCATGCGTTTGCAGGTTTGGATCTCTTCCTAAATTTCTCCTCCATCTTCCTCCTCTCTCAATAATGAGTCCCTTTCTCTGAGTTTGTGAATGCAGACATTAATCACTCCTTTTGCAGACAGTGACATCAGCATCGGTCGGGTAAACACACAGGTCATTTTAAAAGTGTTTCCTGCTCAGAGACTACTACTAAACAAACAGACAATCAGTCTGTGAACATGTGACATTAACTGGCAAAATGTAGAGGTGTGCAATCCCACAGGACCCTCACACCGTTATGACCTAATGTGTGACATCATTGACGTCAATGGGAAAAAACGACTGTACTCAAACTCATGGGCACCTGCAACGTGCCTGTCACAGCTGATGTGAATCAGGTGTACAGAGAATACACATACATAATGGGTCCTGCACACGGTGCGATTTTTCAAAATCCTTTGCGAATGTCCCTTGTCAGACTGTACGAACATGATCGCCATGTCACACACAAAAAAAGCACAAAAAAGTGCAGATTTTACACATGCAACTGATGCATTTACAAACTATGCAAAAATTAAAACACATGGTTTGCCAACAGATTTGCAAATTAATCTTGCTTAACAGACTCAATGTCAGTCGGTCAAATAGGGTGAACAAAGGGGGCTTTGGTTACTCCACTGCATCCCACCCCCTTCAGTTTGGCAAGCTGTCAGGGGATTATTTCATAGTGGTTATGGGATGGAAGAGTTAAGGAACAGACGGTACCTCCACTGAATTTAAAGAAAAATAATATATAAAAAAAACAGATGGACACCTTTTAAAAACTAAAGTTCCATTGGCCCAAACAAAACCAGGTTTCTGCATTTTCCACCCAAACTTCTCACCCTCTCTCAGAAAATATGGAAAACGGCCCAGGTGATGGTAATGACCTGGCTGATTTTTTACTTTTCAACTACACAAACCATAAATTGTACTTTCGCCTCATAGCCAGTATATTACCTATGACATCAATCTCCTGACATTGGGAAACGCACCAGGTCCCTTTAAAAACTAAGCACCATTGCTTTAAAAATAAAAAATAAACCCTTTTTGGTGCACGACATGTCTTTATTGTAAGACATTTTGGGCCAAGGGTCTACAAAGGAACAACCAGGGGGCTCATGAAAAAAAGTCTAGCACATTGGCTTTCACAGTATGCTAGCTAAATTCATATGCAAAAGCAAACCATAGGGCTACTTAACATCCACATTCACATAAAAAACTACAGTATTGTAGGCTACAATGATTTACAGCACAATGATTAAACTAGCTCTTAGGCAAATATTGTTAGATCACTTTGATTATGTTGTGGGGCATGAAAAGATACAGGAAAAGAGCAACACTCACCATCATCTTGAAGGCCAAACATGACAACACTTGGTCCAAATGCTGGTCCTGGTTCCTTTAAAAACCCCTTAGCGTTCTTGGGATGTTTCAGAGGCATTTTCATTTATGTAGGCTACTGTTTAATACCGCATAAATAATAAAGTTCAAAATAGACTACTATTAATGAAGTGGGATCTACGTTTTTATCAGTTTTGATAAACATGACAATATAACATCGCGACTACATGAAAGAGGCTTTACCATTATAAAAAAAAAAAAAAAAACATTTGTCAGCATTAGTGGAACTGAAAGTTTTGGAATAAACACGAAACATCGCTGTCACGCGGTGAATCCGATCGATCGTTGCACAGCTGTGTCGTCATCAGACCTCATGCACGTGCAGCCGCTCTGAAGAAGCTGCTCTCGGATCGCTCTCGCGGCATTTTTGTTGACGTACCTCACAGTCACGTGGGGTCGGTGCGGCATCAAGTAGGACAACATTTCTAACCGGCGGCAAGCACTGCTTTAAATCAACCGCGGATTCATTGTTCTGTGCATCATTGCATGAAGTCAAACTAGCATCTGCTGGTATTTAAAAACAAAAACAAAAAAACGTTTGTGTCTGGTGTTTTATTTTTATTTTTATGGCTTGACCAAGAAATCGATTGTAGAGTGAATTAATCCCTTTCAGTGCTCAAGGCTTACTTTTTGCCATTGTTGGTGCAACAGCACAACATTTAGGTGCATCCACATTTTTCTTTGGCTTGTGTCGCCTATAATGCCTATTTCAAGGTCACCTTCTCATGACGCTCGATGTAGGCTACATAGGCCTGAACATATGTATAAAGTGCCTCACTGATTAGCCAAACTAAAACATTTAAGCAAAATATAAAAAATAAAAATTGTAAAAGTGCTTCCCTGGCCTGAACTGACACCATCATTAGTTTTATTATTTTCATGTGTCGGATATTACCCCAATAAATTGAAATGCAGCCGGAAGAGGGGCCACTTCACTGTTTCGATTTGAAATGTTGTTGATCTGCTTACAAATGCACTGGAAAATGTTTCCAGTCATGCTCTGGCCACATTCTTTACAACAAATACAATGCGTTATGTTATTTTTCTTATTAAACCTTAAAGCTACACTGTGTAACTTTTTTAGTTTATTCTTAGCTAAAAACACTTAGTTCTTTCAAAAATATATGTGCTCATTAATGTATATTTACTTCTTTCGAGTAATTAAGTATTCTCGTAAGTTTATGCCATTGAAAATACATACGGGTGAGGGGGTCGAATGCCGCTCGCCATGTTGCCCCTCCATCTTGAAAGTACATTAGCCAAAGAGGGACATACCCGTA
Source organism: Pseudorasbora parva (assembly GCF_024679245.1). Lineage (NCBI taxonomy): Eukaryota > Metazoa > Chordata > Actinopteri > Cypriniformes > Gobionidae > Pseudorasbora > Pseudorasbora parva. Next base: position 32,987,896 of record NC_090192.1, on the reverse strand, counting down.
AATTCAAGCTTCTCCTTTCGCGTTTTAACACTCAATGGCACCGTGTCGAATGTGAAGAGGGGGATTGCCATGTTAATCTTGGACTAAATCGGTTACCGTAGGAACGAAACGAAATCAGAATTGAGAGGAACAGAAACTATTATTCCCTGGATGGTCATAAACCTTTTCACCGCTAGATGGGGGAAAATATCACACAGTGTAGCTTTAACCAGGGAAACTGTTCTAACCAGTCTTTACGAAATGTGTATGTTTTTCCCTTTTTTATTTTGAGTCTCTAGCTCAGGCTCGGTAGGCTCTACCTCCGTCTCTGAGTCAGAAGCCATCTCTGACGAAGGACCAGGGCTTGGCATCTGGTGACTGAAGTAGCTCCATGTCTGGGCTGTTGTCGGAGCATTGACCGGGCGGGGAGAGCCAGCGGATGTGAGGATGTGAGGTGCACTGGTTGGACAAATTTTAGTTGAAACCTTACAAATTTTGACTGCCCCGCCTTTAATTTTAGTGAATCATAAAGTGCAACCAAATCGATTTCAAAGTAACTTAACAAGCCACTTAAACTATTTCTGCTAATCTATATCTTTACCACACAACCAGCCCTTTTCTTTGATCCATTGACTCTTTCGTTTCTTTTAATGAATCAACAACAAACGGCGCAACAGCATGACCATTGAGAAAGACTCTCGTGAGGCGGTTCCTTTCAGTGAACAAAAAAAAACATACAGCATGACAAGTATTCAGAGCAAATCAATGAAAAAGTATAGATATTGGATCATTCAGACATCAAGTCCAATTTACAAAATGAATAGCACGACCATGACGGCTCCAGAGCGAAAGATGAGCCAGTTCCCTTCAGTATAGAGCAAGTCTCTTTTCTGAGCAATTTTTAAATAAATCGGAAATGATTTTGTCATGTTCGACTCCATGAAGCAATAACTGTTATATTTTAAGATACACATTTTGATTTCGAACTGAAAACCTCCCCAAGTTTCTCTTTAAGTCAATACGGAAGTGAATTAAACTGCACTTCATCGACTGGCCGCTAAAGACAGGCTCGGGACCAGAATCTCATTGAGCCCCATGTTAAAATGCCCAACTTTACAGCGAAAAAACAACAACAAAAAAAACGTTGTTTACAGCTACAAAATTGTGGTTTTGGTCTATACAGCTATACTTTTGCCCATCATGACACCTTTGAGGGGGTGTTTTTTTAATAACTTTAGTTTAAGATATTAAGCAGTAAAGTTTTGCATAATTAAGGGCGTGGTCACTTGAGTGACAGGTGGATTGCCATTTGTCTGCTGCCTGATAGCTCCACCAACTCCACCTGTTAGTTCTTCTTTGCCCATTTTCAATTATCCTGGAAAGACACGCAGTGACGCGCTGCCAATATGGCATCGGCCGCACTTTAGGCTTCAGAAACGCTCTTCAGAAACCTGAGTGACATCACAGATACTACATCCGTATCTTTTTACAGTCTATGGTATTATCAGTAGGCTACAGCAGCATAAAACATGATAGTGTTGTTACCTTTTATCATAAATGTAAAACAACAAAGAACAAATACTGGTCCCAAACATGCAAAAGATGAGCGAGAATGTGCTGATTGACACTTGTTCTCTTAATGTCTGAGTATTAATTTAGGCTGTTTGACTCCATCCTGTAATGGGTGAGAAATCCCTCTGCGTGTAGACCACTTACTATGATGTAAAAAGCTCTGTGTTATAATCTTCTTCTGTTAGCTTCACATGATGGATGGTATGTGTGTTTTGTTAAATATGATATTGCAGAACATCATTTGGTGTGCACCACTCGAACATGGACTTTCTTTGCTCTGGCTCTGTTTGGGCAGACTTTGGCTGAGCTGTGAACAAAAACCCACGACACCACCAGGGTATCTCATGGCCAAATGATGCGTGAGTGACTGAGTAATAAAATAAAAGATATATACTCCGTCCCGAATGACGGGCTGTTAGGGGCCTAATCTGAGGCAAGCGGAGCAGCCAGTTTCTGTATAAGGGATCTTTTCATGGCACTGTGGGGCCCAGTACTTTTTGGGAAGGAGCCACAAGGAAAAAAAGATCCCCCTCCACCCCTTCCTCTAATCATTCCACTGCCACCTCTTTGTGGGGCTTTTTCACTTTGATTTCATGTTTGCCCATCTTATCCTCCTGAGAGGGGGGTAGGCTATCTCAAGATATTTCTCTGTATACAAAAGCCCACCCCCCTTCCATCAACCACCCTTTCCTCTTTCTTCTTTCTTGCATTTTTTTTAAGTTAGACTGTCTTACCAAGATACTTACAAACAGCTGAAAGGATGATTTCAAGAGTTTGTGACATGATAGACTGGGATCTGTCCTAGTTTTTTCGAAAAGACATAACAAAGTCTGCATTTATTGAGCATTTATATAGGTTGATAATACTGTGGGTGAACCTTGTGAACCCTCTCAATAAAATGCCCTGGTTAAGCTCTAAATTAAAGGATTAATTCACTTTAAAATGAAAATTTCCTGATAATTGACTCACCCCAATGTCATCCAAGATGTTCATGTCTTTCTTTCTTCAGTCAAAAGTAAATTACGTTTTTTTTGAGGAAAACGTTCCGGATTTTTCTCCACACAATGGTCTTCAGTGGCAACCAACGGTTGAAGATCAAAATCAAAGCAGTTTCTCCAAGGCTTCGAAGGGCTTAGAGGCTCTGCACGATCCCATCCCATCTAGTGAAACCATCGACCATTTAAAAAAAAAAAAAAAAAATATATTATGTCCTTTTTACCCACGAATGCTCCACGAATGGTCATTACATCAGAAAGGTCGCGGCCGTGACGTACTTGGAAGTGCCGTCTCAGAGTTAAAATTATTGTGCAAAGACTAAATCAAACGCCATTTACAAAAATAAAGTAAAACAATGATGTCGGACGATTTTGAAGTTGGAGGAGAACGTGAGATGGTGTTTTCTCCTCGCCTGGGGTCATGCAAGTATTTTTGACCTTCGAACCACTTTGAAACTGCATTGATTCGGACCTTCAACCGATTGGTTGTAATTGAAGTACATTAAATGGAGGAAAATCCTCTGTTTTCCTCAACATTTTTTTTTTCCGACTGAAGAAAAAAAGACATGATTATCTTGGAGGAGATGGGGTTGAGGAAATTATCAGGAAATTTTCATTTTGAAGTGAACTAATCCTTTAAAAGAACACTCCACCATTTTTAGAAATAGGGCTTATTCAACTTCTTTCTTATATTTAGATATGTGGGCAAATGCATTTTTGTCTCAGTGCATGCATTGTTTTAGTTTGGCAGGGTCGCCGCTAGCTTAGCTTAGCATAATGAATGGAATCCTATGTTGCCAGCTAGCATGTCCAGAGTAAATGTGATTAAAAAAATAAAAAACACCCCCCTAATTACTTCTTGTGGCTTGCGTATTCACAATGAGTACAAATAGCGATGCAGATTAAGACTGGATGATTTCCAAGGCAGATATTGATTTGGGATTATATTAGGGGGAAGCACAGGTGAAGGAAAGATATCACGGCTCTCATCCTCACGTCCTCCGGCTGTTGAGCAATCGCAATGTGCTGCGTGATATCTCTGTGCCTAAAGTAGCAGTGCTTTGCCTGTGCTTCCCCATTATATAGTCCCAAGTCAATATCTGCCTAGGAAATCACCCAGTCTTAATCTCCATCGTTATTTGCACTCGTCGTGAATACGCAAGCCACAATAAATAATTAGGTGGGTGTTTTTTTTCTTGGATAACTTTTATATTGGACATGCTAGCTGGCAACATAGGATTCCATTCATTATGATAAGCTAAGCTATAGCGGCAGCCCTGCCAAACTAAAACAATGTACGCACTGAGACAAAAATGCCTTTGCCCACATATCTAAATGTAGGAAATAAGTTCAATAAACCCTATTTCTAAAAACGGTGGAGTGTTCCTTTAAGCATTTATAGGACCATTCATTCATTCATTTTTTTTTTTTCAGTACCATTCAGTGAATTTAGCATCAAATTCTCATTGCTGTATTGTGTCTTGATGTTTTACTTGCACAGTCCCCATAATTAAAAAAAAGATTATCTTTATTCCTCTCTTTATTAAAAACAATATTGAATCTTTTTGATGAGAATCTTTTTTTCCCTACTTTAAAGTATTATAATAATTCTTATTTAATCATAATTAGCAGCATGAATAAATATCTTAGTGATTATATATATTTCTTTTTATTTTATTCATTTTGTAATGAAATATGAACAATGAACATTTTCTTTAAAGGAGAAGTTTTCACCTATTTGACTTGACCTATTCGGTCAAGGAAAAATTCAGAAAGTAGAACATAAAAGTAAAGTTGAAGCAACTTTTATTACGCAATTCATAAATTAGAAAATAACCCAGGAACATTATGACAAGCGCTCTTTTTGTCTTTTATGCACTCATCATCTCCTCACTCTCAGCTTGTTTCTGTAAGCCAGACATAAGGTGTTTCTCCAGGACGGGGGGGAGCAGCCGCATTGGGTGTTAGTGTTTCCTCTGGAGCTTTATGGACTCCCTGCTGGGAGCATCTCCTTAATGTGCACAATGAGAAGTATTTATACCAGCCTGACCATTTCGACCCCCTTAACTCTGTCCCATCGGCCCAGACTGGCGGATCTTTTCAGAGCCGTGCACAAAGCGCCCATCGGCAGTCTCTGCTCGTTGCTGAGACTGCAACAACCTGTATCTCACAAACACGGAGAAAAGAAAGGATTAGCATTACATTCATTCATGGTTTAATTATCATCGCATTTTAAAGATATTAAATATACGAGTGCACCCTCATACTGAGTAACTTGCTCAATATGAAAAGGAAGTTGGAAGCTCCACTTAATAGAGTAAGGAAGTTTGCACCTGGACAAAATGGGCAGAAAACATTCACGTGAAGCGAAAGGTTTTGGCTTTAACAGACACTTTCTATTTTGGTCCCCTTTTTTTGTTCTCGTCTTTCTCTCGTTACCCCTGCTCTCTCCTTCTCATTACCTTGTTCTTTTCCTCTTTTTAAACAGTTTACTTCTTTCATTCCAACTTCCTTTTCACTTTCAGCATTGTTTATTCCTGCTTTCATTCTTCTTTCTCTCTCTTTCAGTCCTTTGGATTTCATTCCACCCCCATTTCTCTTGGAGCGCCAGTGTTCAGGTCCCATTTCTGTGGGGAATCGTGTTTGTGTGTGTGTGTGTGTGTGTGTGTGTGTGTGTGTGTGTGTGTGTGTGGAGGGGGTTGGGGTTTACCCTGTATTTTAGTTTATGTGTGTATGCTTTTGCAGTCCCCCGCCGTGAGGAAGAAGCAGAAGCCTCTTTTTATCTGTCTTTGCATTCCAATGCATCCTATACAGTCCTTAAACCCTGCTAAATGTTGAAAAAACTGAGAGAAAGGAATGAATGAATGATGCCTCTGTGCTAAAGCTCTTTCTTGTGGATTTAGACTTTTTTTGCTGAGATTTTGAGACAGATAAAGCCTTAAAGATGAATTTATTCCCTTAAATTCTATGGCTGGGACTGGCAAAAGGTTCTCAACTGGCTTTGCTTTAAGGATCTTACATTGGTCATCAAGAGCGGCAACACACACACACACACACACACACACACACACACACACACACACACACACACACACACACACACACACACACACACACACACACACACACACACACACACACACACACACACACACACACACACACACACACACACACACACACACACACACACACACACACACACACACACACACACACACACACACACACACACACACATTAAACAAAAGTAAACCAAAAGTCCTTAAAATCAAATTCTAATTTATATAAATATTAAATAATTATAATAATTATATTAAATGAGGAAATCAACTGCATAGGCCCAACAATCTGTTCATGTTGGCATCTGCTTAATTTGGCTAATTTATGTGAATCTATACAAAAATAGGGTAGAGTTTGATTGGATGCTCTGTATTTTTCACCTTGTCAACTCCTCATAGAAAGCAGTAGCGGTTTGCACACACTGCCTTAGGGTGGCTACACAATGTTAGTTAATTAGCCAAATTAAATTGGTGGTTTGCTTTGAACTGCAGAGTACAAGCAGGAATTGAGATCTTCTGAAGTTTCTTTTGCTTACATCAACAAAAAACATGGTATCAGAAGGTAAACTGGCACAAGCAGCAGCAAGAACAACATAAATGCATCGTCTGTGTTTCTTATTTTGTTCCACACTTGTGAAAGGAAATGTACTTTCTGCAGTTTAGACAACACATTACACAGATTTCAAAGCCTTTGATGTTGGAAGAGGAAAATCCATTTTTAACATCTTGAAGTCCTGCTTGACCTCATGCTCTTTAAACAAACGCTCGTAATCATTTCACTGTTTGGACTTTCTGTCCGGAGACCACGGTTGGGTTAAGTTTATCTGAAACACATTTTATCTGTCCACCTTGCAACATTCCACCTCACTGGGATCAGGTGGACACCTGTGCCCTGCTGGCCTGTTATTTCAAGACATAACCTTTGACCTCTAAAGTCAGTAATGGCTGGAATTCTGTAAATGTCTTGGAGGATCAGGGAAGGGAGAGGTTATGGTTAAAAAAAAGGAAAAGAAAAAAAACTTATATACTCCCTAGAGTCCTGAAATTAAAGGTATTTAAAATATTAGATTCTAATATTTAGAAAGTATTCTGTCATTGTTTCAAAACCAATCAAGACAAAAACATTGGACCCTAAAACACTGGCTCCTCATTAATGCCTTTGAATATATTTTGTGTTTCGCAGAGCAAGAGGGTGATTGACAGAATTTTCATTTTTGGGTGAACTATCCCCTTAATCTCATAGAAGATGAGGTTTTTAATTTTATGAAGCATATTGTATGATATACATTATGATGAATTTATAATGTCTCTATATTATTTGCTGAAAAAACTGTTGCACACAATCTTCTATTTGCCTTCTGCCCTCTGATTGATTGTTTTTTAATAATAAAAGGCCTTTTAGTATGACTCTAAAACGTCCATCAGTATTCATGTTTGTATGTTTTGTGCTGTCTAAACATAAGAATATATTTTATCATGTTTGTTATATATTAAGCTGAACTGAAGCAATTTAGGATCTCACACAGGAATCAATCACAAGATAGTTTGTTGTTGTTCTATTAAATAAAGTCTTATAGAAGACATTATCTATTAAAGTCTTATAGAATTCATTCTATAATTACACTATATTGCCAAAGGTATTGGGTCATTAAAATCAGGTGTTCTGTTCAGGGTGCAGAAGTCACAATTTTTTGCAGAGTCAATAGCTACAGACCTCCAAACTTGGCCTTCAGATTAGCTCAAGAACTGTGCATAGAGAGCTTCATGGAATGGGTTTCCATGGCCAAGGAGCTGCATCACCAAGTGTAGTGCAAAGCGTTGGATGCAGTGGTGTAAAGCACGCCACCACTGGAATCTAGAGCAGCGGAGATGTGTCCTGATGGACAAGTCTGGGTTTGGCGGTTGCCAGGAGAACAGTACTTACCTGGCTGCATTGTGCCACGTGTAAGTTTGGTGGAGGGGTTGATTTTCAGGGGTTGGGCTTGGCCTCTTAGTTCAGTTTCATTGAAAGGAACTCTTTATGCTTCAGCATACCAAGATGTTTTGAACAATTTCATGCTCCCAACTTTGTGGGAACAGTTTGAGGATGGTCGCTTTCTGTTCCAACATGACTGCACACCAGTGCACAAAGCAGGATCCATAAAGACACGGATGAGTTTAGTGTGGAGTCCTGACCTCAACCGGACAGAACACCTTTGGGATGAAAACTGCAAGCCAGTCCTTCTCGTCCTGCATCAGTTCCTGACCTCACAAATGCGCTTCTAGAAGAATTGTCAAAAATTCCCATAAACAAACTCCTAAACCTTGTGGAAAGCCTTCCCAGAAGAGTTGAAGCTGTTATAGCTGCATAGGGTGAGCCAACTCTATATGAAACCCTACGGATTAAGAATGGGATGTCATTAAAGGTCCCGTTCTTCGTGACTCCATCTTTCAAACTTTAGTTAGTGTGTAATGTTGCTGTTAGAGCATAAATAATACCTGTAAAATTATAAAGCTCAAAGTTCAATACTAAGCGAGATATTTTATTTATCAGAAGTTCCCTTTCAAAGCCTACAGCGAACGGCCGGTTTGGACTACACCCCTGCACTTCCATCAGGAATGACGTCACTAGAACCGTTTGTTGACTAACCCTCCGCCCACAAGAACATGCAAAATAGGGGTGGAGAAGAGCGCGCATTCAGCGGACCTTTCCGGGCAAAGTGCGCTAAACTGCTGTCCAATCACAACACAGGAAGCGCTGGCCCAATCAGAACTCGTTAAGTATTTCTGAAGGAGAGACTACATAGAACAAGTAAATCATCAGGCCGTTTTTAGGACAGAGGAAACAGTGCTGTACAGATAAGTAAATTGTGAGAAAAATACTGTGTTTTTTTTACACGTGAAACATGAACTCATGTTATATTGCACACTGTAAACATGATCAAAGCTGCGAAAACACGCGAAGAACAGGACCTTTAAATTCCATGTGCATGTAAAGGTAGACGCAAAAAACTTTTGGCAATATAGTGTATTATTGGGAGATATAGACAACTGATATATGCCTTTAGGTAGTATGTTATAAAAATATCATCAATTTATATTACAAGCTAGAATTATCATACTTTTTTGGCTTTTTTATATAACATCTGCAGCAAATTGCATTTTTTGTTCAAAAACAGGTGGATCAAATATGATACAAAACATAAAACAATATTTTTTTTCTTTTATATTTTGTTTAAGTATAAAACATTGAAGTGTCATCCCATGTTCCTTTCCCAGAGGAAGTGTTTCACACTTTAAAAGGAGCCCATCACCCAGCAGAAAGAGACCCACATTTTTATCTTACAGGAAAAAGAAATGAGCTGACTCAACCAGTGTGTCTGCGAGAAGGAAACAGCTTCATTGTGTGAATGAGGGGTCACAGTCATTTGGGTGTGTGTGTGTGTGTGTCCGAGGCGATTTGGCTGCATTGATGTACTTGGCCCCACACAATGGCCGCAGTGACGAACATATATCATCACAGCCCCCCAAACAATGACCTTCCGCCTTCAATAGACTCCCCACATTTCCATATTCCAGCTTCAGGAGTCGACGGCTCTTTGAGGCTCTACAAACCCTAGAATCTGTATTATTTTTTATTTATGTTATATGATTCTTTGTATGCACTCACACTCAAACCCAATTCCAAACACACATACATTCACAAATACACCCCCCCCCCCCCCATTTTTGGCCCTGGAATTCCAGCCACCCCACACACCCAAGATTTGTGGTTGCTTGATTCCAAATGATTGCCCTTCGGGGAAAAAACAGGCTCTTTAGATGTGAGCAAATGATAGGGAAAATGCTGGGCGTCTCGACTCCTGATTTTGGGCCTCTATAAATCTCCAGTAAATGAAGGAGCATCCTCACAGCGGTTCCCTCCCCGGATCTTTTGTGCTGCTAATGCAGATTAGCGTTTGGCTGGCTGCCCGCTTTGACCACTGTCGGCCAGAGCGCACTGCCATGCTACAGATGTGGATATCACATGCCATGTCCGACCTCCTGCATGGTCTCACATCATACACACTCATGCGCACATATTCTCTCATTCATATAACATACATAGAAGCACAATAACATAATATAAACAAGCTCTGATTGTATAATAAGGCGTACTCTGTTAAAGGGTTAGTTCACCCAAAAATGAAATTGATGTCATTAATGACCCTAATGTCGTTCCACACCCGTAAGACCGATGTTCATCTTCAGAACACAGTTTAAGATATTTTATATTAGTCCGAGAGCTTTTTTGTTCCTTCAATGAAAGTGTATGCACACTAAACTGTCCATGTCCAGAAAGGGAATAAAAACATCATCAAAGTAGTCCATATCATATGTGACATCAGTTAGTTATCTCTTGAAGCATCAAATAAAGATTCAAATGGTTATGAATCAGTGTATTGATTCGGATCGCTAATGTAATGTGATTTCAGCAGTATGACACGGGACATTAGCGATCCGAATCATGAATCAATCGGCTGATTCATAACCGTTTGAATCTTTATTTGAGGATTGAAAACAAACGCGGAAGAGAAGACAATGCTGAATAAAGTCATATAGTACCAAAATGTATTTTCGATGCTTCAAGAGATTCTAATGAACTAACTGATGTCACATATGGACTACTTTGATGATGTTTTTATTCCCTTTCTGGACATGGACAGTATAGTGTGCATACACTTGGATACACTGTCGGACTAAATATAAAATATCTTAAACTGTGTTCTGAAGATGAACGGCGGTCTTACGGGTGTGGAACGACATTAGGGTGAGTCATTAATGACATCAATTTCCTTAAGGTGAACTAACCCTTAAACACGAATGCATGTAAAGTGGGACAACGGCATGAGTCGCAAACTGGATCGGCCTTACAGGAGTAAGAGGGGTTTCATATATTTACATTTATATATTTCCTTCATTAATTTAAGGAAATATCCCAAATAAACTTCTTTGAACCACGCTTAAACACAAGTATTAAGACATGCATGGTCTGACAATCATTTATGCACGTAGACAATTTTTAAAAATAAAAAATACGGTTCTTTATCAATATTTCTATTTACAAAAAATGCAATTAAAACAAGATTTATTGAGAAGGAAAAATTGCACACGATATTATAGAACTTATCTTGCATATTTTGTTCTTGTTTTAAATGTGTAAACATTCCTCAATTTAGTTAGGATTTGCTTTGCCTTATATAAATGTGACTTATTTTAAAGTTATATAAATATTTTGCAAGAGTAAAATATATTTTTTGCATCATACTTTTTGAGAACGCGAGTGTGAATGGAGTATTTTGCAGCTCTGTGTCACTGCAGGGGGTTTTGGGGGGTTGAGGGTAAATTAAGCCCCAGTTGCCTGTAAAGGAGCACTTCATTAGTCTCCAGGCTCACTAAAGCGCTGCGTGGCACAAACGGGAGAGCTTGTCGTTCGATTTGCCTCTGCAAAATGAGTTTTTCAGCTCATGCGCTTTGTCTGCTTATGGCAATATATTATACCGGAAAAAAAAACCCCTTCAACATCAATACCTTTGTGTTTCAACTCATTAAAAGGTGAAATAAAAAACAACATCCTTTGTTCGTTAATGCAAGATTAAAATGATAAGGTCATTATGTTGTATGAACTCAATGAAACAACTTTTATTGCATATGCATAATGTAGCCTAATATAGCATTGTTTCTCGGGTTTGCTAAGCAGCAAACAACAGCAAATGCACTCACACACACATGTTTTGTTTTTATGTTTTAAGGGGAATTTCCATAAACATGATGATATACTGCACAAACTATATATTCTATACCCTTACAGTAACACTACCATCACAGGAAACATTCTGCATGTTCACATTTTCAAAAAAACATCACTTAGAATGATTTATAAGCTGTTTTCCCTCATGGGGACCAAAACATTTCCACTCAAGGACACGGATTTCAAATATTGCCATCTTTGTGGAGATATTTTGTTCCTATAATATACGGTTTTAAACTGCCCCTAGTTTAAAAATCTCTAGCATGATGAGATCAGGAATATATCACCTAAAAAAGAAAAATCGTTCATCATCTACTGATCCTCATGTTCAAAAATCTGATAAAACAAATACCCATAAAAGCAATGCATTCCATGCATTTTATATTCCAGGCTTTCTTAAGCCTTACATCACAAACTGATATTTACTGTAGGATTCAATACTGGTAGTTATATGAATGTTTGAACTTAACAAGATTTGACAAGAATACATGATGACAATATACATTTTTGGGTGAACTATCCTTTTAAGACAAATTAAAGAAGACTCTATAAGTTTACTGGTATTAGGGTATGCTGCTGGATTCTTTATTTGATTCTTCAAGGGCTCTACACTTCTACCTTCCTTTGACATGCTGTTGTTCCTGTCAGATTTGCAGCAGATAGTAAATGGTGGACAAAAACAGTAGCTGACATGCTGTGTCTGATAGACCGTCCTTCCCCCCACCCCTTAGAAGTCTACTCATAAATATATGGTACTGTTATGATTCCACTGAAGTTCTCTGTGCAACTAGCTTAGTAGTGCTTTTCCACATACCAGCGTCATAAACCAGGTATCATATTAATTGTAACCTAGAGCATCAAAGATACAGATTTCCATCTTCCTTATGATACAAAACTCGTTGAGAAACTACAACACGTCCTCAAATTTCCTGGTCATGTTAATCAGTGAATCAGAAGATTTCTGAATGGATCTAATAATATATATATATATTTTAAAATATAATCATAATTTTAATTACAAGCAATTGTGTGTTGTACATATAATATCACCAGTATTTGGACACTTAAGCTAAATATCTGGATACATTTTTGGTCACTCTATCAACTTTTCTGTGGTGTCTCTGTGTTCATCTGCACATTACTGATGGTAAAATGGCTCTCATAATAAGCACCAGACTGTACCTTTCCCAGTAATAAACCGCCTTGTGTGCTTTGTTTAAATGTGTCTTTCTTTCCTGTTCACCAACACACGCACACACACACCGGTACCCTTAAGGTCATACTGCATTCTTTAAAGGCAGCTCCATTTCCAGACTCACTCAGTGAGGAAATAGAGCCGTTTAATGGAGATCTGGGGCTTAGATTAGCCTTTATCACTCTCAATAACTTCCTCTCTCAGGATAAAAAAAAAACACGCTGAAATAAAATGGTGATAAAAAACCATTAAAATAAATCATGCAAGTTATAAACACAAACAAGACAAAGGAAAACAAAATGCTCCCTACGGGAGGTTGTGTTAGAGTAAATCGCCAAGATCATTTCGGAAACCCTTTGCCAAGTTAAACAGATTACACTAGCGCTAATGATTTTAGGGATAATTTTGAGGTAAATCAGACAAAATGCAGATGGCTTGGGACTTGGTATATGAAATTTGGGCTTGGGGGGTGTTGAGGTGGGCTAGACGTCTCACTTCACTAAGATCACTTTGTGATACTGATAGAAAGGAAACTTTCTTTAAATGTCTCATTTAAAATATCACGGTTTTTTTTTTTTTTTTTTAAAGATCTGAGGATCTAGGGGGGATACAAGAATGATAGGGGATCCAAATAATTTGAATTTAATACGATTCTATTTAAGGAAGTGGTCCCTCATAAGGTAATCAAATTTAGGGGTCAGTATAAAAAGTAAACAAAATATGGAAGCTTGTTTCCACCACAGAATGAAAAATAAAAGGGTAATTGTGACATCTCACAATTCTGACTGTTTTTCTTGCATTTGCAAGTTTACATATTGCTTCTCTGACCTTTTTTCTCAGAATTGACTGATTTAAAGTCGCAATTGCGAGTTTATATCTCACAATTCTGACTTAATAACTTGCAACTGCAAGTTTATATCAAGCTATTCTGAAAAAAGTCAAAATTGAAAATTCAGAATTGTGTGATATAATCTCAATTGAGAAAAAAAGTCAGAATTGGGAGATGTAAACACAATTGTAAGATACAAATCGCAATTATCTTTTAAAATGTTTTATTTTATAATAAAAACAAGCCTCCATAGAAAAAACCCTACTTAAAACACAACCATGATTTTTCCTTTAGTAAGTAAAAAAGAGAAGTAAAAGTCAAAATTATTTTACGTGGTACAGACAAAAATCTCCATTTAATCTCATTTATGTCTTGGAGACACGATTGGCACACTAAAGAAGCCTAATATGTAATTTCCTCTAACCAGCCGAATGTACACCTATGGTGCTCTATCTGTCCATTTTCCTCACTCACACACATGTATTTCATTCCTGTCTCACCCCTGAGGGCAGCCAGAAGACTATTTGGTCTGGTAATACATCATCTCAGTTTGAAAGAATCTCCACGCAGGCGGCTAATGAGGCAAAATGAGACTGATTAGCCAACAAACCTTAAAGTCACTGACAGGGCAGCCAGGCAGTCACACTGAGACACAAATACAGAGCAAACACAACTGATAAAACACTGCTACATGTTTTTTTTTCTTCTTAGTTCCCCACTAGTCCCTGTCTCATACACACAAAAACACCTTTGTTAAAGTCTCATGAAGTATTTTCAAGATGTCCTTTTCTCTGAATGCCTGCTTTGTTCTTCATAACATCATCCATTTCCATGATCCTTACATCCACTGACCCATACTTCCACTGACAGGTATGTTCCAGTCGTGTGCGCTGCACAGGTGACGGAGAATACGGGCTGACCCCTCCATGCACCGGCGTAGAGCTACGGCAGTGGTGACATCTGATGATCCCTCCGTGGAGTGCACATCGCTCTGGTTTCATCAGCCGGCTGACGTGCGGCTCCGTCATTGACCTGAGGGAGATAATGCTTTGCTAATTGGCAGGGAATGACTAAATGCTACGTTGATTACTGACAATCCACATTGGCCTGTGTCTTCTCCAGACTGTCCATGTTAGCTGGTGGCTAGCACATGATTAAGTGCACCTTTACACACACACACACACACACACACACAAGGGTCATCGCGAGGACAGGGAGCTATTCCTGCTGGTCATCTTCAGTTCAGATTGTGGGCCATTGACAGAACTGTCAGCAAGAGAGAGGGTCACATGGAGTGTATGTGAGTGTGTGCATTTGTTTTAAGGTGGTTGTCTATGATTATCTCAGGTCACATCAGAAGCTGCCATGAATCCATGGCTTAACTTTCAGTTAGTGGTGAGGAAGCTGGCAATATATATTCATATTTGTATGTGTATCATATAAAGAAAATAGTAGTAGTAATATAGTAGTAATTTATTTTCATTTGATCATTCATATATATATATATATATATATATATATATATATATATATATATATATATATATATATATATATATATATATATATATATATATATATATATATATATAATTTCATTTGATTTATATATATATAAATCAAATGAAAATAAATTACTACTATTTTCTTTATATGATACACATACAAATATGAAAATAGAGTATATTACCAAATGTTTTACCAAATGTTGTGCCATATCCCAAAATGGATTAAATTCATTAATTTCCTCAAAATTCTGCAAACAAAACCCCATAATGACAAAATAAATTAAGTTTGTTTAAAATCTTTGCAAATTTATTACAAAAAATATATATAAATTGTCTGTAGACCTCAGAGACAGGATTGTATCAAGGCACATATCTGTGGAAGGGTATAAAAAAATAAAAAAATCTGCAGCATTGAAGGTCCCAATGAGCACAGTGGCCTCCATCATCCGTAAATGGAAGACGTTTGGAACCACCAGGACTCTTTCTAGAGCTGGCTGCCCAGCCAAACAGAGCGATCGGGGGAGAAGGGCCTTAGTCAGGGTGGTGTACAAGAACCTGATGGTGAGAGGTTACCAAACCACTCCTCAGTAAAAGGCACACGACAAACCACCTGGAGTTTGTCAAAAGGCTCCTGAAGGACTCTCAGACCATGACAAAAATGATCTGGTCTAATGAAAGAAAGATTGAACTCTTTGGCCTGAATGGCAAGCGTCATGTCTGGAAGAAACCAGGCACTGCTCATCACCTGGCCAATATCACCCTTACAGTGAAGCATGGTGGTGGCAGAATCATGCTGTGGGGATGTTTTTCAACTGCAGGAATTGGGAGACTAGTCAGGTCACAATACTTTGTATGACTTGTGTCCCAGTCTAAGACAGCATTCACATGAGCACGTGGAATAACACCACTGCATTGTAGAGCGCTAATCACAATTGAATACAACAGACAGTATAAATTGAGCCAAATAACTTTTTCTATTTGTTTGACTGTATTTTTAGTTTGACGATGATTAGACTGAAGTTTGGATTTTTTTCCATTAGGTCTATGGCAGCACAACCTAAAATAGCCAACTCCGTAATTGATGGTATTGTAGTGTGTCTATAGTTGAAGTAAATAACACTGATTATCTCTTCATCAGTTAGTAAACCTTTTAGTGGCTGGGATATATTCGGCAGCAAGCTAACATGTTGTCCTCAAAGTTGATGTGTTAGAGGCAGGAAAAATAGGCAAGCATAAAGGAATTGAGCGAGTTTGACAAGGGTCCAAGTTTTGATGGTTAGATGACTGGGTCAGAACATCTCCAAAACTGCAGCTCTTGTGGGGTGTTCCCGGTCTGCAGTGGTCAGTATCTATCAAAAGTGGTCCAAGGAAGGAACAGTGGTGAACTGAACGACAGGGTCATGGGCAGCCAAGGCTCACAGATGAAGGCTGGCCCGTGAGCTCCGATCAAACAGATGAGCTACTGTAGCTCAAATTGCTCAAGATGTTATTGCTGGTTCTGATGGAAAGGTTTCAGAATACACAGTGCATCGCTGTTTGTTGCATAGGGAGCTGCATAGCTGCATATTCCTTTGGACACGTGAAATATTATTTTCAGGATAGTTTGATGATTAGAAAGAACAGTACGTTTAAATGAACATTATTCATTTTAAATAGAAATCTTTCGTAATATTATGAATGTCTTTACAGTCATTTTGTATCTATTATATGCATCCTTGCTGAATAAAATGTATTCACTTTTGAATGATTTTGAGTGTGTGTGCGCCAAGTGACTGACAGACATCTCCAGATGGACAATTCAGGAGTCGACGGGGAGAGAAAGCGGACAGGAAATTGGACATGACATTAGCTAGTAGCAGGTTCAGGGGCCAGGTTGGATGCTGATATTCCAGCGTGCTAACCCAGATAAAATCCTGCTGTTCCAACACATGTTTTGCTAATAAAAACACTGAGGAAGGTCTTGTGGTTTAACAAAGCAATGGTGCATTGTAAAAACCGGAGACAATAATACAGATTGTAAATTATTGGTGACCAATAACCCAAACCTCAAGTGTGATGGTGTATTATGAGTTTAGCCATCAGGCATTCCTCCCCATTTCTTCTGGGATCAATCCTGAACATTATTAATCTTATTATACATTTACTCAATACAACAGAAGCCATATAAATTTCAATCAATAAAACGAGACAATCATTCTAAATTGAATTCTAAATGTAATATTTGCTCTCATTTCTAACCCCTTTTCAGCCTGTTTTAATATTTTGACAGGCCAGTGTTAGGGGGTTGAGATGGGTATCAAGGGATTATGAGGGACGGTGGTAAAGTCAGATTGCTTCTCATATGAGTGTGTGTTGCTGGGGGAGGGATATCTCTTCCTACACCCGCTTCCTTGTCCCTGACAGTCTAACAGTGCATTTGGGTGTTCCTGGAAACAGTCCTACTAGTCTGAGTCTTGGCTAACTGACTTTAACACAAACAGTAGGGATATTGTACATTCAGATGGTAATTATCACAAAATAAATCATGAAAAAGTGGATCCCAGCATGAAGCTACCAGCTAAATAAATAAATGTATGAAATATTGATTTTATATGATTGCTAAGATGTCACTAACAATTTAAGAAATCAGCTGCCAGCTGTGAATTATTAAGTTTACGATCTGATGAGAAAATATAACATTTTTACGAGCTTGAGATTTCATAGGATTTTGATTAATAATTCAGAAATTCTCAAATATTTCTTCTATCATGACTCGTCATATATCTTGTCATGTCATATATCTATATCAGATCTACATATATTTACAACAATATACATAATGTATTATAAATAAAAGCAATTTTGAGACCACAATTTTTAAAAGTATACCAATTTGATATATATATACATATGTACACACGAGTTGTGTTTAAGATGTTGTTTACGCTATTTTATATTTTACAGGTCACATGGTCAATGTCAGAAATTAGATTAGTGACCTAGAATTTTCAAATTTTTGTTTTATCATAACTATATATCAATATCAGATATATGTATATACATAAAACAGTACAAATATGAATATCCAACACTAAGCTACCAACTGCTTTCCAAAAAAGAAAAATGACATTTGAAATAAATTCATACAAACCATTCATATGGGGACTTTTAGAAGAAAAAACATTAGTGTAATTATTAAAATAATTATCAGTGGCACGGCAGATAATAGATAAAACGTATAAATTTGAATCCATACAAATATGACAAAACGTAAAATAGATAAGAATTACAGTGAGAGTGTGTTGGTTAAGTGGCTATTATACTAATATTTGACCTCATAATGAGATGATCAACAGATCAGAATCTATATTCCAGAATATTTTCACAATTATTACAAGCGCAGGCTAAAACAAACAAGTTAAAACACGTGTTTGAAGTGCATAGAGAAATTCAGAGCTTATACACACTAACATAACAGTTTATACACAGCAAGTTCAAACATGTATTGTAATTTCTGTTATAAGCCCCTCTGAGTAAGGAACCTGAAAGCTATACACTAAGAAAAAAAGAACAATGAACTTAGTAACACACAAACGCAATGAACATGAGTGTGTGCAATGAACTTGCACACACTCTGTTAGTCTCTGAACTTCTCTCTATTTGAGCAATACATTAACTGACATATCTTGTTGAACACCGTAGTGGGGAGTCTTGCAGACAGACAGGCCTCATACTGGGCTAAATTACAAGGTATAGACCCATAGTGCCACTCAAACACCCCAAGACAGACACACACAAACACTCCAGACTGATCAATACCTTCTTGCAATCCAGCAATGATGTGATCTATCAGAGCCCTGATAGAAGTCAGTCTCTGGTTTCCTCGTGTCAACACACACTAATGAGCTCCAGGTTGTGTATCTGTGAAAAAGAGAGTTCGGTTAAAATGGAAGCTTATCTATACCAGATATATAATACAATATACAGGTATGCATAATATGTTATAAATACAAAAGTGGTTTCCAAAATGTTGAGACCACCGTTAGGCTACAGCATAACAATTTAATTTAAATGTTATATAAAGAGGTTCGTTTAAATGTTATATAAAGAGGTTAGTAATAAAAGGGTTAGTTCACCCTAAAAGTTAGTTCATCTTTCAATAATTACTTACCCTAATGTAAGTACACCTGTAAGACCCATACGACCTCCGTTCCACACCCGTGTTCCACACCCGTAAGACCTCCGTTCATCTTCGGAACACAGTTTAAGATACCGTATTTTATATTTAGACCGAGAGCTTTTTGTTCCTCCATTGAATGTATGCACACTATACTGTCCCTTTCCAGAAAGGGAATAAAAACATCATCAAAGTAGTCCATATGTGACATCAGTTGGTTAGTTAGAATAACAAAAAACTACGACTTTATTCAGCATTGTCTTCTCTTTCGTGTTTGTTTTCAATCCGCGAACAAAGATTTGAATGGTAATGAGTCAGTGAATCGATTCAGAATTCAGATCGCCAATGTCACGTTATTTCAGCAGTTTGACACGTGATCCGAATCATGAATCAATATGCTGATTCATAACCGTTTGAATCTTTGTTCGCATATGAATTACTTTGATGATGTTTTTATTACCTAGTGTGCATACATTCAATGGAAGAGAAAGCTCTTGGATGAGAAAGCTCTCGGACTAAATATAAAATATCTTAAACTGTGTTCCAAAGATGAGCGAAGGTCTTACGAGTGTGGAACCACATCAGGGTAAGTAATTTTTCATTTTTGGGTGAACTAACCCTTTAAGTATACTAATTTTACACTGTAAAACCCAACAAGTTACGGTAACTCAAACCATTTGAGGAAACCGATTGCTTCAAACCAATTAAGTTTTAAAACCATTAAGTATGAGTACTGAAAACTCATATACATTGAGTTAAATTAACTCATATTTTAGTGTTGTTTAAGTGTTAAAACTTATATTTTAGTGTTGTGTTGATCAATTATTAAGAGTAAACTGAACTTAAAGATTTTAAGTTAATTTTATTAATTCAGTTTGAATTCAGGTAACAAATCTAACTAAGTCTTAACAACTACATGGTTACTTAAATGGTTTTAGGAAACAGATTGCGGCAAATGGTTTAAGTTCATCAAACTCAAAGTGATTAAGTTACATAAGACTAAGCACAAGCTAACATTGGTACAAAATGAAGACAGAACAGGAGGGTATTTTTAAGTAATTTATTGAAATATAACATTTACATCATAAATACAGTATGCCATATGTTCACAAATATAACTAGACAAAAAATTAGACTTTTTCACCAAATAAAACAGCACAAACATGTTTAAAAAAGTCATAACATTTAAATAACCAAACATATAAAATAAAAAAAATTATGTAAAAAGGTACGTTTCCTCAAAAAGCAAAAGCACTGTATGATCTTTAATGTACTCTAAGTGTATTGCACTGACCGAAGACTTGGCAGACATCACCACCTCATCTTTAAAGACAATCAAAGCATCCAGTGGGTTTAAAGGGTCATGAAACCCCCCTGCTGCAGCGGTGTTTTTTCACACCTTCGATTTGAAAAAGCTTGTTAAAAGGGGAGTGGTCGACTGTGAAAAGGTGGGATGGTATTGTGTGGAAAGAGGGAATGTTTGCATAAATAGGGGAGTGTCTGTCAGTAGGTGCTGAGCGGTTCTGAGACATGTTCTTGGTTCACGTTGGCATTGTTTACCACAGAGAGATTAAATGAGGGATGAGTACAGCGAATGAGAGAGCTATGAGTGGCGTGCAGCAGAGATCGCAAATCATTCAGCTCTTCAAAGTTCAAACCAGCATAATTCAGTGAGAAATGAAAATAAATGTTATTCTGCATGACGAAATATTTTGCAAACGTGATAAAACTATATTTGTCCAAATATGCACGCTGTTTGGCAAGATGAACAACGCGCCGACTTGATAAGAGAACGTGAACCACCCAACATGCGATGTGATAAGAGATGTGTAATTCTAGATCGGTGTAAAAGCGAAGAGGTTTGAGGCTAGTCTCGACCGCGCATTGCCGTGATGATCCGCGCTGTCTATCACTCGGCAGCTAAATCTATATTTGTCCAAATATGCATCACACTGTTTCACTAAGAGCCCGAACACATGCGGTTTAGTGCATGGCTGTGACGACAAATAAAACGGAGAGGACGTGGCTTTTGTTCATTAGCCTACAGATTACAGATGGGTTATTTTGCACTCCTGACATAGATAGTCAACGCTTGCAGGTTCGGCGTGCGATTCCTCAGGTGAATTTTACTTTACCGAGCCTTTGTAGCAAAGGCTTCCACAGACGGCGCCGGTTACAGCTTGCTCGGCGCCCTTTACGTTACTTCGTATCAGCACAACGCCTAGCTTTCCTCCGTGACTTTTCCGCACGCTGCTTCCAAAACTTCCCCACCATATCTCTACAATAATGATGTAAGACGAGCCTGACAGAAGTGACTGTCTCATGCATATTAACTAAATTATCTTGTATGCATACTACAGCGCAGGGATTGGACTGAATGAGCTTCATGTCATGAATATATATCGAGAGTCGCTCGGAGCGGTCGACGTCAGCATGTGCCCAGCTGCCCATACTTGGGCCGAAAAGGCCGCGCCGACGTCAGCATTTGTGACGTTGCTCCGACTAAGCTTTTCAAACCGGAAGACAGAAATCGCTCTGAAAAATGCAAAAATAACTATTTTCACATATGCATACCATTAATGAGTACCCTTAGTGTTTTCAATGATGTGCAGCCTATACATATCTGTTTACATCTCAAAAAAAGTGTTTTGGGGTTTCATGACCCTTTAAAGGTAACGTTCCCTCTTCCTCCTCGACAGTAAGGATGGTGACTGTTGGCTTCTGCACCTGGTCAAGCTCCTTTTTCTATATGCATTGGAAAAAAAGTTTGCATGTCACCACATATAAAAATAACCCTTGTCAGGGCAGACACCATATTTCAATTTTCATAAATAAAAAAAACATTGTTATAAGGAACGGATTATTGTTGATTTAATTGGGCGTGTGCTTATTTAAAACCCTGTAGTTCAATTTTGTAAAGATGTTAAGTTGTTTGTCAGCAAGGTTTAATTGGGGGAAAAACATTTTCAGGGGTGTATCAGCCGAATGTTCTAGACCTTGAATTGAATGACGAATTGAATTGAATTGAATTCAAGCGATAATGCACACATTGCAAAACATTTGTTTTTCATGTCAGTATGTCATAAATAGAAAGAGGCAACAGTTTACTGTCAAAGATTTGTCGCTCACATCACGCCGCATCCAGTGTAGACAACATAACGGACTATAAGGGGCTCTTTTGTCCTGTCGCGCTGCTCACATCCGGTGTAGACAAGGTGGAACAAGACAGATTTGATTAACAAATTTTAAATGGATAATGGCAAGACATCCTTGGTGTAAATTACGTTCTTCTTTCAGATCAATATAATCAGAGCGGTATTAATAAATGTCCTGGTTAATCCAAGCATTATAATGGCAGTAAATGGCTGTCCAAAATTTGAAGCCAAAAAAGTGCATCTATTCATTATAAAAGTAATCCACATGACTCTGGAGGGTTAATAAAGTACTTCCGAAGTGAATCGATGGGTTTATATAAGAAAAATATCCATATTTAACTCGTTATAAAATAAGAAAATAACTAGTTTCCGGCGCAACGATGACGTCGGATATAGCGTAAAAAAGCATAACAGCCACGGCGTTGACGGCGGACGCAGCGTAAAAAACATAAATGATGTGACGATGATGTCGGGCGTTGCACAAGCGTTTTGAATCACGAGAGGATATTTTTCTTACACAAACCCATCGATTTAATTCAGAAGGCCTTTATTATTTCCCGGAGCCGTGTGGAGCACTTTTAAAATGGATGGATGCACTTTTTTGGGCTACAAATTTTGGGCTGCCATTCACTGCCATTATTAAGCTTGGACGAGCCAGGACACGTATTAATATAACTCTGATTGTATTCGTCTGAAAGAAGAATGTCATTTACACCAAGGAGGACTTAAGGGGGGGAGTAAATCAGGGTGAACGATTCCTTTAAGCTTGAGCTGAGATTGGTTTATTATGTGTCAAATAAGCTTTTGCTGTGCTCAATGTATATGCTAATGAAAGCCTAAATTAAACGTTTTGAAGACTAGATTTTCAATGGACAGATTAATAAAATTCTTATGTGTTTGGAACAATATGAGGGTTGGTAATTTATGAATCATGACTGAATTTGTATTGGCAAGTGGACTATACATTTAAGACAACTTGAATGATCAACTATCAGTCACTGTAACCACACCATGCATTTATGCTGGTGGCAGCTGAAAGGTTAACATGTTGCTAAATAAATGTAATGTAGTTTTGACATGTGTCCTACCTTGTGTCTTGAAAACATCTCCTGACTCTTCCTTTTAAATAGTAACAGACCTGCCAGGATCGTAGTTTTTTTTATGATTCATGACAAGACTTCTTTCAACCACTGCAAATCTAGCATTGCCAATTACCTTACACCTTTACAAACCCAAGGCAACTTCAGGATAACTGCCAGTGAAAATATAACACGAAATGTTTCTGTTTATATTAGGAAAGCCGACTATAACAACAGCTTTCAAGACTTGACCAGTATTCTCCTGAAGCAATACAACATGACTTTGAATGATAGACAGACTGGACTTTGGACTTTAAGCCTTTTAAAAAAATCATATTGCTTCAGAAGACTTACAAGTTGTGCTAAAAGACATTTATGGTCATAATTACGTTTGCAAAAATAGCAATTCATTCATGAACATTATGTATGAACATTATGTAACTGTTCATAACGTTATCATTTGCATTTTGCACAGTAACGTTACAAAATTCCATTGATTTGTTCAATGTTAATTCTAACTTACTCATAGAATTGTAGCCACGTTGCTGCCATTGCACCTTCGTCTTTGCTCTGAAAAGATTTAAAAGCATGGCAACAATGTGTTAGTGTGAGTTTCAAATGAGAAAACGTCATGAGAAACAAATAACAGTTTAAAATTGTATCTAAAGTTAGCAAAACAGGATCTAAAATGCTCCTCAAGTCACTTTGTTCACCCCGGAGCTTCAGCTGCTTTAGTCAAATTAACTAGCATCACATATGATAGAGGAAACTCGAATTCGATTAACAATACATTTAAAACGGTTGTAATATAAGGAATGCGTGAGTTTGCATTAACGTTACCTTTTGCTTTAACGTAAGTTAGTTAACGTCACTGTGGCACGAGACGAGAGACATGGAAAGATGGCCAACTGTCTCAAAAGCCAGCGTTTATCTGTCCGACTGTGAGAAAGCACAAACATATATTTTTTAATTCCCCGCTGACAAACTGCAGTGTAAAACAGCATAATTAACTCCAAACGTGTACATTAGCGTTGATAACACTGGTGCAATAGCGCATTTGCTCCTAATGTTAGATTGTTTGCTGGCTAACTTTACACACAACATTACTGAGCTGGTTAATCTTCGGATAAACATAAAAGAGTTACGAAAATAACACTGAAAACGTTCAAACATGAGCGAAATATGAATAAATAAGTTTGAAACGCTTACCTTTTGTTTTTCTTGACTGTAGCGCGAGCCGTCCTGCTGTGACTGGACTGAAGGAGGGAAAATGGTGCGGTTTTTGTTACCACGGAAACTCACTGGGATGATACTTTGACATGTCTAAATGTAATGACTTTAAACGAGCTTAATGTAAGACTGTAGGCTTAATATGAGGTAGATTAATGTATATACTATTGTTTATTTATTTATTTTATCAGCTTTTAGTCTTTCCTGTAGCTCAATGAGTAGAGCATGGCGCTAGCAATGCCAAGGTCATGGGTTCGATTCCCAGGGAAAGCAAGACTTGACAAAAATGTAAAATGTGTACCTTGAATACAATGTAAGTCGCTTTGGATAAAAGCGTCTGCCAAATGCATAAATGTAAAATGTAAATGTAGTTATTTAATTGGCCATAGATGTAAAATACTAGATTAAATAAATATCTGTAACTTAAACCATTAGAGTTAAAAAGTTTTAGTAACTTATCTAGATTGAGGTTTGCTTACAATAATACATTTTTGAGTTAACATCACACATATTTGTTAAGTTGAATTAACTTTTTTGGTAACATTAAGTAAAATGAACTTATTTCATTTAGTGAATTTCACTGTTAGGTTTTACAGTGTACTAATGTCATAAAGAGGTCTATGTCAGAATTTTGATTATATATCTCAAATATTTATGCCTATGCCATAACTTTTCTAAAACATCTATTTTTCAGGTTTAAATGGAAAAAAAGCTGAAATTTTAAATCTGCCTCAGACTTCAGGCCCACCTATACACATTCCAATATTAACCTTCAATATTACACGCGCAAGTATCTGATCATCTCACCTTCTAATCCAACCCCTACCATTCGCTTTTAATGAAAATCTGATAAAAATATATGAGGTCATCACCCTGTCTTATTTTCCTTTTATAAAAAGAATTAAACACTTTTATCTTTAATTAAAAGGTTAGTTATTACCAAAAAAGGATTTGAGACAAAAATGTAATTTAGTAGTCTAACATATGTGTGCTTTTGGTCTTTGCCAGCTTTGACTACATCCCTGAGCTTTAAGCACGTTTTAACACTGCTCTAATGGAAATTGTGCTAACACTTTAGTAATTGTATCTCAGATGCAACAGACAGCCAAAAAGAGACACTTTGTCTAGAATGATCTCACTGATGAAGGACTGTAAAGTAAATATTGGTGCCGAGATTGAAGCGTCTGCCTAATGGAGACGATTTTTATGACCTCTCCTAAAGCGCTGGGGCAAGATGAGGGCCTTCCCTCTCTGTCTCTCTCTCTCTCTTTCAGATCAAAGCAATAGCTTGGTTGGTCTCCAGGGTCTCATTGCTCTTCCAGAGTTGAAGCAGCTCACGGTGGCTCTGATTGCAGTTAGTGGCGCTGGAGGGGAGAGCAGATAAAGGGGATCTGTCTTTCTAGCGCCCCAGGATCAGCTTCATCACCTGGGCATCAATACGTCCCATCAGACCCTCTGTCACTGTGGCTCATTTGAATGCACTTGATGTGGGAAAGCTGGAAGGCAGATTGGAGATGTTTAGTCGAGACACAAAAATAAGCATTCATCTACACCTATAATAAAAAGATTGCTTTTTGATCAGCTAAATCCTCTTAGCAAACCCTACTGATTCCTGAAAAAAAGCATGCTCCACAGTTTTTCTGCCATTAGTTTAATGTTATATCATTAGATCATAATTATAATATCTTTAACACAAATGGAACACTTAATTTGATATGTCTTATTATTTTATCAAAAGTATGTCTCTCGCTTATATTCTCAGAATGTCATTACATTAGTGTGTTATATTATATATTTGTCCCTACTCATTTGTCATACATAATGCAAATCATTTTAATTGTGCCTTGCATTAATAGGTCAAACTAGTAGCAAAACAATAAATAAAATCCTGTTTTTCAATTCAATTGTTATAGTGAATGCAAGATTAGCCAATGGTTATAATAAACGAGTCATTATTCTTGTACTGTATATGACAGTGTCAATTCATATTAAGTCATATTCACATTTAATGAATGTTTATGAATATGAAAATGTAAGAAGCAGGAGAACCCCCCAAATTCACATAAATATCATAAAAAAACCTAATGCTTAATTCATAACTTGTCTTGAGTCCTATAGCCGGTTGTGTCCCAGTACTCAAAAATCAGATTTTGTTTGGATATTTTCCAGAATTGAAGACTAATGAGAAAAGACAGAATACTAACTGTTAATTACTGCCAGTGCCACAGAAATCTCCTCGAGGAGTAAAATGGAAACAAACATCACATTTAATACGCTACGTATAATTTGTGGTATAAAGTAAATGGAAAGAAACATCACATCATATTTGCTGGGCCTACAGATGCTGGTAGCTGACAGTTTTCATTAGAGCGAAGACAGACACGTAGACAGACAGGGAAGCAGGGGAGTCGAAGGAAAATCTCTGAAGATACTCCCAACGCAAATACCAGAGTCTCTGCATACTGTTAAAGTTGACAAAACCATAAAAAGCCTCACAAAGGGATCACAGTGGCTGGATAATGGTCATAAAACGGCCGTTTCCATGTGGTCGGAAGCCTTGTAAGCAGGTTATCTGGATGTTGGGCTGTCTGAGGGGTGAAGAGGGCTCCTGGCTCTATTGTTATACTGCCTGAAGGAGGTTGGGAGGAAAAATTAGCTCAGAGACCAAAGCATTTGATTATCAACAGAGACAGACGGCACATCCAGACCTCTGCTGACCCTCACCCACGCTGTCAATCATATAACGCTCATGCTCAGCATTTGTGCAGACACACACACTATTTTAATTTAACGTGAGCACATGCAACCTAAACCGAAGAACCAACATGTTTACCATGCTAAAGGGATAGTTCACCACAAAATGAAAATGACCCCATGATTTAATCACCCTCAAGCCATCCTAAGTGTATATGACATTCTTCTTTCAGACGAATATAATCGGAGTTAGATTAAAAAATGTCCTGGCTAATCCAAGCTTATAATGGCATTAAATGACAGCCAAAAATTTGAAGCCGCAAAAAATTATAAAAGTAACCCACACAGCGCCGGGAGGTTATTATAAAGCATTATGAAGCAAATCGATGGGTTTGTGTAAGAAAAATATACATTTGTAAAGTTATAAAGTAAAATATCTAGCTTCAGACAGACCACCTTTCGTATTCAATTTACGGAAAAAGTGTAACTGGCACACTGACAACATCGGATGTAGGGTAAGCATTTTTGAATGGCCAGAGGCGTTACAATTTCTTCGTAAGTTGAATATAGTAGGCGGTCTGGCAGAAGCTAGATACTTTACTTTATAACATTTTAAATAGGGATATTTTTCTTACACAAACCCCTTTGCTTGAGAAGGTCTTTATTAACCCCCGGGAGCTGTGTGGATTACTTTTATAATGGATGGATGCACTTTTTGGGCTGCCATTATAATGCTTGGATTAGCCAGGACATTTTGTAATATAACTCTAATTATTTTTGTCTGAAAGAAGAATTTCATATACAGATGGCTTTATGGTGAGTAAATGATGGGATCATTTTTGGGTGAACTGTCCCAATAATTCTAAACCTTGCTCAAACAGCAATTGATAGGATAATTAAACGTCTGTCCCTGTGACAGACTGAGCCTAGTATGTGGTAGGGGTCTGTCACCCTTGGTGATAGATTGATAGGTGACAGGTGAAGAGCCCATAACCAGATGAGACAGTACTGATTATGGAAAACAGCCAATAACACTTGGTAGTGCTTCTTAACGGGTGAATCACAACACAAAAATGGGTCACATGTCTGTTTGTCTGTGGACAGCAAGGAATACACACACACACACACACACACACACACACACACACACACACACACACACACACACACACACACACACACACACACACACACACACACACACACACACACACACACACACACACACACAACCGTTCAAAAGCTCTGGGCTTTACGATTTTTGCAAGTTTTTAAAAGAAGTTCTAACCAAGGCTGCATTTATTTAAAAAATACAATAAAACAGTAATGAGCCCCTAAAGGGACATTGTGGGTGGAAAAAAAATATGAGATGGGAGGTAAAGATATATATTAAAACTTTTGCATTCCCACAAGAAACATTGGTGTTCACTTACAAAATGTTTGCGCTCCACAGAGAAATGTTTTGTTTGCTTGCAATGAACCATGTCTGTTTAGGGGCTCCGTAAAACAGTAGTATTGTAATATATATATATATATATATATATATATATATATATATATATATATATATATATATATATATATATATATATATATATATATATATATATATATATATATATATATTTTTTTTTTATTTAAAACAACTGTTCGCTATTTTAGTATATCTTAAAATGTTATTTATTCATTTGTTGGCAAAGCTGAATTTTCAGCATCATTGCTCCAGTATCACATGATTTGTCAACAAACATTTTAATGTGCTGAGCACTTGCTTGGGGGGGGGGGGGGGGGGGGGAGAGAGAGAGAAGAATTGCTGTTTCATGCATACTGAGCTTTTTACACTGTTAAAGACTTGGATTCCCATCCTAAACATAGACAACGTTTCAAAAACTAATGTTGGACGTTTGATGGAGTATTTCTGTGTCAAAAATACTCCTTCCGGTTTCTCACAAGTTTCGGAGAGTTTTTTTCGAGTATGGGTCGGCTTGACTTCGATAGAGCGGAAGGTCCTTGTATGGGCCGTACGGGCTCTTCTCCCGGTAGGGTGCGTGCGCGTGTGACTAGAGCGAGAGAGGAAATGCAGGCCCATAAACACTCGCTCAGCTGCAGATCCACTCGTCCGTAAACACTTCTGTCGTTATAGTCCACGCCGCGCTCCACTTTATTCCTATGGGTGACATCAAGCGACTTCAACGCTTCAGCACAGCATTCCGGGAAGGCAGCGCTGCATTTGAACCAATTTGAACGCAGAAATGACGGGAAGCTTCACAACATCGCTTCAGTCGCGTCGCAAAGTGGATCTCCACGGTCACTACTGTCACAGGACTTCACCAAGTCATACCAAAGAAGTGTGTTTTTGACGGAGCGGTCCCAGCGATAAAGGTTCAAATGTCTATGCTGTTGGCTGTCGTCGCGTGAGTAAACATCAATAAACAAATCATTACCTGTATTAGCTGAATCTGATGCCATGGGCTTCTCCACGCTTGAGGACGTCACCGCTTTGCGCGCTCATCATTCTTTAGCTCCGCCCACACGATACGCCTCCAGGCACTCGTTTTTTTCCGGAAAGACTTGGTACAGCCCATATTTATTTCTTTTATAAATAAAACTAAAGACTTTTCGGAGATATGAAGGATGCAATACTACTCTATAGGTACTCAAGATTGACATGAGATTGACTGAAACTGAGTGTTTCACCCCCCCCCCCCTTAAGAAACATTTCAAAATCATTGTTTATATCAGATGTGCTGCCTTATATTTTTGTGAAAACATTTATATATATATATATATATATATATATATATATATATATATATATATTTTTCCATGATTCTTTCAATCTTGTTGAAAAATAGCCCGTATTTACTGTGACTTTAGATCAATTTAATGCATATTGCTGACTTTTGAACAGTACTTTACCTCACAAATTTTCAATCTTCAATGTTTTACATTATAGCAGTCTTCCGTGGCCAATCTGAACGCTCATTATAGTGCATACCTCTTCATGTCTTTCTCTTTTCTTCCATGTTCAGACGGGATAAGCGCAAATTGCTCCATTTGGCTTGAATCTGCCATTCCATTACCCTTTAGCCCCTCTGGGAATGGACATATCCATGCTCCTTATGACCCCTGACCTTTCTCCATCAGGACATGGGGGTGAAACACAGGGGTCTTCTTATGGTCACCCTGACTCCGTGGGTCCACAGGGATGTCCCCCTGAGATGTTCTTCTACTGATGTTTTTCATGACTTTTCTCTGGAGACCTGCAACAAATCGTGGTAAACTAATGGTATATTTGTTTTTTAATGGCATCAGCTGGAATGCGGGAGTAAAATGCCATGACATATACTTGCTACTAGAGAAATGTTCATTCTCTATTTTTAACAGGAGATTTTTTTTGCCTTTTCACAAATCAACATTGCATACATTTGAATTAGTTGAAAGACTGATAAACCTTATATGGACTTTTTTTCAATAAGACTGCAGATAGTCCTTTGCATGACCCTTCATTAATCTTGAGATGCTGATAAACTCATTCAGTGAAGGAATAGCTGGAAATTCAACACGGTCTGATTTATTGTCGGGCCAGCAGTAGATCAAGCTAACATTTTTGTGTTTCCTCGTTGGTCTACTGGATGCGGCTGGTGGTCAGAGAGCTCAAGCCAAAGAGCCACTGATTTACAGACAGCTCATGATCTTTGTTTGGGCAAACGCTCGAGCAGATCATCTGTTAGGTTCACATTATTCTCATAGTAACTTGGCAAACAGAAGTAAGCCCAGGCCATTTCCTGAAAATCAATACCAACGTACTCGGCAAACTGAGAAGGGACATCAAGACATGGCTCAGTAACTTGGGAATTACTTAATATTTGTCCTGTGAAATACATTGCTTGAGGGCACGAGACACGAGAAACAAAGGAACATAGCATAATATGATTACTAAACAGTAAGAATTGTTATCCAAAATCGAACATGTCAGACAAAATTTCATTAATATATCAGGCAAGTGTCAAATAAGTGTCTTTCTTATCCAGATCTAACAGAAATTATATGCTTGAGTAAATAAATAAATGTCCATACGAATGCTTAATTTTTCCCCAAGAAGAGTTTCTGTCTCCACAAACATTCAAGGATTTATTGCATTGAAGTAATACTTTTGGAGACTTTTGGACACTTAAGTCCCAGACAGTTTTGACTTTCATTGCATTAGATATAAAAAACCAAACCAAGAGGCATCAGTAAAAAAAATTATGATAGAGTTTTTCCACAGAACTAACTTTTCTGAGACACTGAGACACACACAAGGTCATGGTCATATTCAAGCAAGGTCATATTCAAGGTCATGGGATGTATGACATCATATTTGAACAATATATTTATTAAAACTTTGGTTTAGGTGTCCAAATGCTTTTAAGGGGCCACTGTGCACTTGTGAAAGTACAATGACCTGAATGACCAGTACAGGTGAGTAATAGAGATGGAACCTTAAAGCTGGGGGGGGGGGGGGGGGGGGGGGGGGGGTGAGTTCACAAAGCAGAAATACATTAAGATTGAAGTGAGGAACATTTTTCACTCCAAACTCTTTTATAACTATAAATACGATAGCAAATTCTCTGACTGATCTACAATGAGCCTGTGGGGTCTCTCAGCCTACTAGAGAGACCCTCAATTCTGGGTACGTTTTCCCCTCCTAATGAAACCTTTCCTATACTAACATCTAACAGATGAAAGTCCACCTTTTTCATATTTCTCTCTGATTGCAGTAATGGCCTTATTTATGAGTGTCCATTCCAACTGAAGCCCAGAGCTCAGGCCAGGCGGAGCTGGAAGCGTGATGGAAATTAATCTAGTAATCTTAAGATCCTTTCCTCATTTTTCAAAAACGACCCCAATTCATCACTAAAATCAATGACTTAGATCGGATCGTGCCAGGTCGTTAGGTAAGTCATGATTAGATCGGAAAAATCAAGGCCAAAAATGTCCCAGAAGTCAAAGGAACTACTGAAATGAGAGCTTGTGAATGCACAGAGGAAACAGCTATTTTTAATACAACATGTTGTGATAGCAACAAGTGTAATGCGAGTTTAAGAAATGTGACCTTTGGGACTTCCCTTAGCTACTGTTTAGTTAGTGTAATTATAAATGGCGTGTTATTCTTCTAATATCTCTAACACATGCGCTCCAAAGAGGGAACTGCACACAATGGATCAAAGTCCTCATCAATAAAGGCCCACAGCCGGATCCAGAAGCCCCCTCAAACTTACCAGCATCCAGGCCTCTCGCCCACCTTCCCATCCCTGATTAAAACAGAGATGGGGCCCCAAAATTCAGCACATGTGGGCGATTACAAGGAAAACCTTCAGCAGCGCAATTATCGGCAACCGAAACTAAATTAATCATTGGCATTAACTAAAATAAGTTTAAAAATTTAAAATAAAATTGATTAAGCTAAAATACATTTTCATGACTCCGCAATGTACAAAAACTACTGAAACAACAGCCACAAAATTGTAGATATACATATAATAACTATAACTATAACAAAAGTATATGATATAATTGTGGAGTAATTATACAGGAAAATGCCACAAGACAGCAATGATACCAGATGGTCCTGGGAAATGTAACAATATTAAAAATGTTGATACAATATAAATCATACCAGGTAATGTATTAACTTTATCAGCACTAAATTACTATGAGTAAACAAAAAACATAGAATGAAAAATTACCCCCCCCCCCCCCCCCCAAAAAAAAAATAATAATAAAAAAAAAATTAATTAATTAATTAATTATTTAATTACCCTCAAGCAAACTTATGTGTATATGACTTTCTTCTTTCAGCCAAACATTTTATAACGGAAATGTAAGGTACCTTGATTTTTTGAGCCAAAAAAAGGGCATCCATCCATCATAAAAGTTATTCATTCTTCTGACATTTCTCTTTAAAAGTCTCGTTTTAGACTTCTAATTCATGACCGTGCTTTCATGTTTGTCTAGAGTTTACTCTTCTGCAGGTACATTAATGGAAGCCATAAATATAGATATTTTTCTTATTAAAAAAATGCATCGCTTTGTTTCAAAAGGCCTTTATTAACCCCATGGAGCTGTATGGATTACTATTATGATGGATGGATGGATGGATGGATGGATGGATGGTTTTCAAAAAACAAGGTAGCATTCAGTCCTATTATAATTATAAAGCTTAGAAGAACCGAAATATTTTTACAAATAAATTTGATTGTGTTTGTCTAAAAGAAGAAAGTCATATACACCTAGGATGGTTTGAGGGTGAGTCAATCACAGGATTTTTGTTTTGTGTTTTTTTTGTGTTAACTTTGTGTTAAATTTGTGTTAACTAACCCTTTAAAGCAAATTAAATTAATATGTTTGGTCAAATAAATACATTCAAATAGAACAAATATAAGAGAGATAAAAACAAAACTATAAAAATAAAATATGACATAAAAATGTAGGGACTCTCAGTGGCTTGGCTTACTTCTGGTAGCCCAAACACACTAATTAATTTAGAAGGTTAAATATATACGGCTGTTTGGCTGTGCTAGTAGTCAGAGGCAAAGAGGGGTGTATTTTTCAAAAAGAGGACTTAGAAATCGCAACGCTTTTTTGACTCTTGTGTAGGAGTGCGTTTCCCGTACAAGGACGTAACTCACTGCTTAACTACCATAATACAATGCATTGTTGAAGAAATCAACTAGTCACGACTGTTTCCCAAAACCGTATTGTCGCAAATCTGTCATTTAACCACATTAGTTAATGATGTCACACAGGTGGTGGAGTAATAACTGCTTTTAATGAATTATTCTGAGATCGAATTAATGCTAGATTTTTGGCTATAAATTATGGACATGCCATCTGAGGACTAATTCTTATTTTTCTCAGTTATTTTGCTTTATTTCCAGACTTGTTCTTACGTACTAGAGCATGTCCGCACATGTTCACTCTTCAAAAAAGATGCTTTAAATCGCTTGACAAACTAAAAAGACATAAATGACGTGTATGTATTCAAAAAATTAAAGATATAGATTGTACTGAATGTCAGCTTGCTTATTTTGCTCAAGATAAGGATTTATTAAGTCCACATGTCATGCAAACTAGAAACTATGCCCTAACACGGGTCGTTTGCGATGTTGTTTGCGAATGTTCGTTGGAACTATGTTTTCGGGAAACACCAACATGTTGAACCATGTTGATAACGACAGAACTTGCAACCAGATTAAAAAAAAAATGGTATGTTGCTTTTTTTGTGACCCATTAAATGTTTTACTAATTCTTCCTTTAGCTACTGCAGTCATCCAGGTAGCTGCCCTTGATTACAAGGACAGATGCATCCCAATTAGCATGCCGGTCCGATTAACACTACCACCTGTACTTGAGAAAACAGGGCAATACTCCTGACTGATTCTGTGAATGGGCTTTAAAAACTTGGTCCAAGAGATGAGTCATCCTGCAGCTTCAGCTCACATCACGCTGCAATCAAGAACATTGAAACCTAAAGAGCCGGGAAGCACTTGGGAACAACTGCTTCCATGAATCCCTGCAGTGAAGTACAGTGGCCAAATTAATCTCTTCATCTTCTCTTCGGACATCTCTTATCCTCCACTGTCATAAACTTGGCCGCTCTCAAGATTTACAGTCACGTCTTCCTCTCCCTCCCATGCTGCTTTTGAGTCTAATTACTTTAATGTTTAAGCCTCGACCATCTTTTTAGACACAAATTTTCTTCTTTTCATGAACCGAACGCCAGAAGAGGCTAAGAATAACACTCCTCACCCTACTTTTCTAAATGGATGATATGTGTCCTTGCATCATGGATTTACTTCAAGCTGTACAATAATGAAGTCATTTTCCTTCAAAAGACTTGCATCTTTAGAGATCACCTGGCATATTTAGCTACTTAAGCCTCGTTTTAGCCACAAATAAACCTCACTAAATGATCAATGATATGTCAAAATATCAGGGACTATTAAACTCAAATGCAGCACATAAATGGAGACATCTTACATGTGAAGAATGGGAATAATTTGATATGGTAAGCTGGTGACCACCCAAAAATGGCTATACTTATTTGACTTTATTTGGACTCAAAGATTGATATATGTGAACCCACCTGGTTTGATGAGTTTACAGTGGGTTTAGTAGTCATTTTTCTCTCCAAAACCATTTGAAGGCCTCCAAAACACATCCTTGGGCTGTCATTGTTCTTCATAGGGCAGACATTTCTCAAGCTGAAATATTTCCATGTGATTCCTATGTGCCAGGAATGAGACAATATCAGTGACATCGAACTGTTTATGACAAGATATGTAGAGTGGCACGTTTAGCTTCAAGGACAATTTTACCACCACCACCCAAAGAGCAAGGGTCAATTATTATCACTAAACCATTTTCAGAACACTTTAAAAAAGTGTCCCTTAATATTAATGAGAACTGTTTTAAAACAGTTTCTTGTATTAAAGACTAAAGTTTACATTTTCATGTGTACATTTGACAGGTGTTTCTCCAAAGTGACTTACATTGCATTGAAGGTATATGTTTTTAATCAGTCCATGCATTCCCTGAGGAAACTAAAGCTCAAACAATAGAGCATGGCATTATAAACACCAATGCCATGGGTTTGATTCCCAAGGATTTTTTATTTATCTTGGCTAAATGGAGAATGACAACAAAATACAAAGAAACAAACAAAGCCATCACCTTGGCATTGCTAAAACCATGTTACACCATTCCCCCCAACAGAAAATTCTCTTATCATTTAATGACCTTGTGACAACAATGACAATGTCCTTCAGTATGACTTTCTGTCCAACTTATAAAGAGAAATTCAGCAGAATAATTGTTGGAATACAATAAAAGTGAACGGAAATGAATACTGTCAAGGTGTAAAAGTATCAAAAAATGGGTCAAAATGTATTTTATGCTAAAATGTATTATTAGCAGTAGTTTTAATGATTTTTTAAATATAATCTTGTGTTCCCCTTTGAAGTGTCCTGAGGCCCTTTGGTTGAGAACCAATGGTTTAAATGTGGTAAAACTTTACTTTAAAAAAACATTTTATGTTATACAATGAGAGGCTTTGTAAAAGCATTAATGCTTATGGTCCATCAAACACCAGTGTTATGACCTTATGTATCCTGTACACTGTTGCATTCTACATACGTCAAAAGCTGGAGATGAAAGAAAATGTCGACAACAGTTCTGCCAGTCTTCATTTGAATTCTTCTACCAGGAGCTCAGCTAACCCCACCGTCTCCCCCTCTTGTGTCACTGCTGACGGAAGCAGGAAGTGAGCAGTGATGTCTAAAGAGATAATGTAATCTAGTTCTGAGGTCACTGCCATTAGAGAGCTGTTTTTTTTTAGTGTTCACTAAAACTGGGTTAAATCATTGGCTCGTTCTAGCTGGGAAACAACCGTTGGATGTGAAAGGAGCACATGAGCATCTGTGGCAAATGACGTACTTTGACTTTCTTTATCTTAAGGGAAACCTCCTGCTTGTATGTTAAAAACACTGTTGTGACCTTCAGAGCTTATTGTCAAAGTCAGAATACCTCGTGAGAGGAAAAAAGAGAGAGACAGTCTCATAACTAAAGGCTGACGGGGGCAGAGAAAACTACTGTAGAAGAACAAAAGCAATCAAGGAGAGAGCCTGCACTATTCCACCAAGCGTGGCTTCTCTCTTTACAGAGAATAATTAAGTACAAAGGAGGTAGTGGTCACAGAATGGATTCTATTATTACATTTTTTTTTCTTTTTTCATTTCTTATTGTTCCCTGAAATTTCATTTCAGCTCAAAAATAAAAGTGCGGAGAATGGTCTGTGTGTGAGTGTGTGTGGGGGAGTCTGTGATAAAGGAACTATTGCTACACCATCAAAGGTAATAATAGACATTTTATATCTGGTGTGGTCTTTCTTGTCTCTGTTAGATTTAAAACTGCTCCATTGCTTGGGGCTGTAAACAGAACGTGGATAGAAATGGAACATCTAGACTGGGCATACTGTACAGTACTTGGAGTGCCTAGAAATGAACAGTCTGGAAATTGGTGAATCGAGACTACTAGACTGATTGTAGAACATAGTTATAATCTATATTACTGTATATACAATACCATTCAAAAGTTCGAGGTTGGTAAGCTTCTTTTTGTATATTGAAAGAAGTTTCTTAGTTTTATGTAACCCCATTTAAACTGTTATTCACTTACATTTTTTTCCTTTTAAATCTCACCTGCATTTGCATACATTGATATGACCCATCAAGATGTGTCTCTAACACTTTACAATACGCTTTCACTTGTTAACATTAGATATTAATTAACATGAACTAACAATGTACGATACTTCTAAAGCATATTTCATCTTGGTTAATGTTAATCTCAGCATTTACTAATATATTTTTAAGATCAAAAGTTGTATCTGTTCACATTAGTTAATGCACTGTGAACTTACACAAAAAATTACATTAAAAGGTTAATAAATGCTTTATAAATTGCCCATTGTCAGTTCATGTTAGCTAAAGAGTATGTTTCATCTATTTTTAAATAATCTTTCAGTATTTTAATTACATTTTAAATAAGAGAGATTTCTGTCCCTGACCGTCTACGCAACACCACTTTGATGCTTCAAAAGGTTCATAAAGAGATCAAAAAACTAATCTATATGAATTTAGTGGTTTAGTCCACATTTTCTGAAGAGACACAATCGCTTTATTTGATGAGATTGAATTTAGGTTTTTATTCCCATATCAACATTCATCAACACATATCAGATATGGTAAATGGAAGCTAAAACATGCTTGCTTGATGTATGAGAACCAATGAGGTTCATTCTCGTGTTACGCAGCACGTTTGAGCTTCCTCAAGAACCAATCAGGTTCCTTCTCATGTTACGCAGCACGTTTGAGCTTCCTCAAGAACCAATCAGGTTCCTTCTCATGTTATGCAGCACGTTTGAGCTTCCTCAAGAACCAATGAGGTTCATTCTCGTGTTACGCAGCACGTTTGAGCTTCCTCAAGAACCAATCAGGTTCCTTCTCATGTTACGCAGCACGTTTGAGCTTCCTCAAGAACCAATCAGGTTCCTTCTCATGTTACGCAGCACGTTTGAGCTTCCTCAAGAACCAAGGATCATTCTTGTGTTACGCAGCACGTTTAAGCTTACGTAAGAACCAGTAAGTTTAACAGCCAGTCTCTTCAGTAAATTTGAGTTAAAATGCTAAATTTTTTATGGATTCTTATTACGATCTCCATTTGAATATTTGTAGCAAAAAATGGGAGTTGCATGGACCTGTCCCAGAAACCTCTCAGATGTCATTTAAAATATCTTCATATGTGTTTGAAGATGAATGGGTTTGGAATGACATGAGGGTGAGTAATATATGTATATATATATATATATATATATATATATATATATATATATATATATATATATATATATATATATATATATATATATATATATATATATAAAAAAATTTCTTTTTTTTTTCCATTTTTGTGTGAATCATGTTAACAAATAAGACCTTATTGTAAAGTGTTACCTGTGTCTCTTTGATGTGTCTTGATGTACCATACTGTACAGATATTTGAATGAGATTTGAAGTACATATTAAGTACCTATTAATTTAAATATGCACTATGAGGAGAACAACAGAGAATAAAGCAAGAAGAAAACGGTAAAAAGGCCTGTAGGCATGGACTGTCTTAAGAAATCTGCGGTGGGCTGAAGAAATGCCGCATTGTGGTTGGTCAGATAGTTTTGACCCGCAGGAAGATGGAGAGACTAATCAGTACAGATCTGATGGCTCGCTTCATGTGCTCTGAGCTAATGAGAACACTTAAATTCTCTGCTGTCCGCATAATGACTCTCTTTATCTGTAAATCCTCAGCGGTCTGTTTCTTAACCATCCCTCTCTCTCTCTCTGCTTTCACATGTGGAATGCTGTGGATGAGGTAATCACTCTTTGTGCATGAAGACTGCATCTGAAGCAGATTTAAAAAACAGAAGTACGTTTCATAATATTAGGTTACTTTTAAAATGATTTTTTTTTAAACAAAAGTGTTAGATAATAAGAAATGTTTTGCACAGGTTTATTCTTTTGTTTAACCTTATGAATGATATTATCCATCAGAAAATCCAGTTAAAAATAAATAAACAACCTTTAATTTATATATTTATAATAAATATTTTTTTCAGAATATTTTCAGAATATATTTTTAATACCTCTCACTCCAGTCTTTAATGTTTATTATATATCCACCTTAACTAGTGAAACGCCCCACCCCACAAACTAAATACTTTAAACTAAATAAAATGACATATGTGTCAGATCATTTTGGTATGAGTGTCTTAGTCATCTGGGTCTCATGAAAACATCTAATTAATTACCAGTGTAGAGATTTGCCTCACAGCTCCACATCAGATTTGGGTAATGACTTCAGGGAAGAAACTGTTATACATGGCCACCTGCAGTGAGAGACAGGGACAGGCAGGCTGCCTTCCGTGAGGTCCTCCTGGCCCACACAGACTCTGGGGTTTACCTACCGAACGCTTCCTGTCCCATGGGCAACAGCAGATACTGCTAAGAGTGTACATGAGAGCGAGAAAGAGAGAGAGAGAGATAGGTGGGGGATAGTTTTATAGCCATTTTTTGTCAAGCACTGCTGGCCACCAGGAAGAGGTGGTAAAAACTGCCAAGATTCCAACCTCTGGAATTTAACCTAAGCAGGGAAACAGGAGCCATCGACCAGCAGGATGCAATGCTGTATATGAGAAAAGCCATTTAAGCACACACAGGTTGATTCATAAAACAGCAGCATGCTCTTTAAGCCAAAGCCAACTTGATATGTACGACAGCCACTCTGCTTTCAACACATTTGTACTCTATTCACTCAAATAGAAAAAAACATCACACAGTTGGTGGCATGCAAGTGAAAGGACATGGATTAC
Source organism: Pseudorasbora parva (assembly GCF_024679245.1). Lineage (NCBI taxonomy): Eukaryota > Metazoa > Chordata > Actinopteri > Cypriniformes > Gobionidae > Pseudorasbora > Pseudorasbora parva. The sequence continues at coordinate 32,947,705 of NC_090192.1, read as the reverse complement.
ATTAAAGACCTCAGTTTAGAGGCTTTTACTTAAAGGGGTGGTAAAACACGATTCTAATTTTCTAACTTTAGCTAGTGTGTAATGTTGCTGTTTGAGAATAAACAACATCTGCAAAGTTGCAACGTTCAAAGTTTAAAGCAAAGGGAGATATTTGCTTTAAAAAAAAAAAAATTCTAAGGACTACAGCAAACGGCTGGTAGGGACTTTAGACATTCCTCCAGGGTTGGTGACATCACCAGCCCCAATATTTACATAAACCCCTCCTCTGAGAATATAAAATAGGGGGGCGAGGCCATTATTTATTGCTTTGGAATAGTAGGCTGAAGTTTTGTTCTCGCAATGCTGTCAAAACACTGTTATTTTCATCCGGATTGCAGCTCCACTTTGTTCAGCCTTCCTAGGGATGGGGGAGTTAGGGATCAATGGCTAAAATTAATTTTTAACTCAATCCCTCATAATTATTACCCAAATCTCGCTCTCTGTGCTGCACATTTTACGGAGGAAAGCTTCCACAATCTTTGCGAGTTCAATGCCGGATTCTTACATCTTGTTCTAAAAGATGGAGCAGTTCCAACTTTTAAACCGGGCCACCGGGTCTTGTGACAGATATTTGGCTATAATTGTTCTAAAAAATACAAAAGGTGCCATTCAATAGCGATCACTATAGATCCGCAGTCTTTACAGACTACCGGTGAAGGTAACGGGTTTCCGAGAAATGTGCACTAGGCGGTTAGCGAATCACAACACACTGGGCCATCTAACCAATCTGAGCATATTGAGTATTTTTGAGAAACTATCAGACCGTTTTTACAAGGAGGGACAGAGCAGTGTAAAATAAAGGTAAAATATATGAAAAATAATGACATTTTTTTAAAAACACAATCAAGCCTTCGAAAGAATGTGTTTTACCACCCCTTTAATGTCTATTCAAAGTAGTCATTTAGAATTTGCTAGTGTGCTTTAAAAAAAAGTAAAGAAAATTATATGCAATATACAGTTTTGCAATAATATTCATATGTTAACTGCATTTTTTATCAAATAGATGCAGAGCCACGAACCCAAAAAATGTAAAGATAATTACGACTCCCCCCCCACAATTGCATGACATAAAGTCGTAATTGTGAATTATAAAGTCAGAATTGTGTGATATACACTTTTTTTCTCGCAATTGTGACTTTTTTTTTACACAATTCCGCAGAAAAAAACGCAATAATTGTGAGAAAAAAAGTCAGAATTGTTAGATAAAAATTATTTTTTTAAACAAGCTAACAAGCTTCCATACATAAGAGACTTTATTTCAAAAATATACAAAAAAATATATACACATGTTGGTATGCCTATCATTATGAGGACATTTCATAGGCATGACATTTTATACCCCCTAACTCTAAACCTACCCCTAAACCTTTTAAAAATGTTACATTTTTAATAAATAATTTAGTATGTTTATTTAGCGTTTTGAATTATTTGAATTATAGTGTATATTTAGCGTTTTGAGGACATCAACATGTCCTCATAATGTAGGGGGCGTGGCCTGAAAAATAAATACACACTACAATGTAAGGACTTTGGGTCCTTATAATGTAGTTCAAACCAGTACACACTTCTCTTTCTCTCGCTCTCTAATTTATCTAATTGTTCATCTGGATTGCAGAGGCTCTGATGTTTCAAAGGATGCAGCATGCAATCCTCATCCACATCAGCCGCATTTCTGAGAATCTGCCCTCTCATCTCCCGACGGTTTGAAATGTGGCTCATCACTCGAGCATCAGTTTAAGATTTGGTTAACATTAGCGGTGCCACGCTGTAGTATGTCTCCATTTAGCGGAGGAGCCTCAGTGCCTGAGGAAACACCACTAATCACCATTCTGTTCAGTCACAAAGATGGAAGCCTCATCAGTGGCCTGATGGATCTGAAAGGTTGAATACTGAGCAATACGCTCCAATCAGCAAGCACTGGAACAATTTTATGAATTTCCCATGAAGCACATGAGAATATGGCCAAGTGATGGTCAGCACTTACAGCATTATACTCGCATGACTGAGAAAACGTCATTAAAGAGAAATGGAAAACAGGATGTTCTTGGCCTTTTTTAAGTGTTTAATGTTGACACAAAAATGTATTGCCTTTGAAATATCTTAAGTGGTGTTTTCATTCTAACACTTGTTGGACAAAAATCTAACTTATGTTTTGTATGACAAATCCAGCTTTTAAAGTTTATTCAACTATTTAACATGAAAAAAGTTGAGATAACTCAAACAAAGTTTATACAACTATTGACCTAAAGTTGAGAAAACTCAAAAATGTTCCGTAGATGGTTGCCTTAAACTTTTAGGTTCTCAACTTTTTTTTTTTTTTTTTCTTTTTTTTTTCAGTGAAATAGCAAAAATTGATACTGAAATTAAGCGATTAATTGCAATTCGTTTGGATAAATAATATGCATATAATCTTGCCGAATTCATTGTTAAATATAATTATGTTTTAAATGAATTGACAGCCTGCCTTACATACAGTAAATGTACTTCATGGGGGGAAAAAGTGTCAAGTCCCTTTAAAGAGAGAACAGAGCAGTCATGATGATATAGGCCTTTCTGCCTTTATCAAAGACCAAACAAGGTGCTTTTTAACAGCCAAAACAGAACATGTGTCACCTGCCAGGTGAAACAATAGCTCAAAAAGAATAGAAGTCACGCAAACCCCAGCATCGGTCACGTACATTCAAGCTTCTCATGGGTCGGTGTTGACTGAGGTGATGGTGGGACATGAAAACTGCATGACAAGTAAACATTTACACTGATTCAATAAACCTCTTTCCAACCTAGTGCATTTCAGCCATGATCTTGGTCGATGCACATGGCCCGAACACATCCTCTGCCCTGACAATCTGTTCAAGAATAAACAACGCAAAAACCATAGACCGCCCTGACTTGTACTCGTGTAGGAAGGCACGTGTAGAGTCATAAAAACTGCCAGACCCAGCCCTATAAGAGGCTCTGAAGGAAACGAGGAAAAGTGCCCGAGGATATGTCGTTTAATGCAGTGGAAGGTTAATTAGTGGTAATTGGCTAATTGCAGAGAGAGGAAAGAGCGGAGACCTTTTAGACATTATTGGACAGACAGTGCTGTAGAAGGGGTGAGGGCGTCACGGAAATCCAAAGCAGCCACATCAGACCAAATCAGAGGAAATTTAAGCACATATTCATTTTGGTGACTCATAAAACTTTACAAAAGATTCACTCAAGTAGGCTCTTAAACTAGGTCAGCGTTGTCACTTTATTTTAAATGATATGCTAAAAAAGTCAAAGAGAGTCAGATCAAGATAGATAGATAAGATTAGACAGACAGACAGACAGACAGACAGATAGATAGATAGATAGATAGATAGATAGATAGATAGATAGATAGATAGATAGATAGATAGATAGATAGATAGATAGATAGATAGATAGATAGATAGATAGAGAAATAGATAGAGAAATAGATAGATAGATAGATAGATAGATAGATAGATAGATAGATAGATAGATAGATAGATAGATAGATAGATAGATAGATAGATAGATAGATAGATAGATAGATAGATAGATAGATAGATAGATAGATAGATAGATAGATAGATAGATAGATAGATAGATAGAAAGGCAGATATGTTGTGGTTTTGTCCTATTTGCTTCTTTTAATACGAGATTTGATCTGCCCTTCATGTGGATTCCCCTCCTCCTTGTTCAGGGCCCTCAAACTCAGGCTGATCCAAAACCACAGGCATATATTTTACCAGGCACAAGCAGAGACAGCCAGACCAGAACATCCTTCACTTTGTCATTGTCATAAAAATGCATCTTCATTTTTTCCCCCTCTATTAGACATCCTTGAGAAATTAGAACATCTTATCATATCCTTTTGTTATAATGGTCCTTTTGTTATAATGCTCCTTCAGACTGGAATAATCTGCCTCCATCTGTGAGATCTAAAACTACTTTAGGCTCCTTCAGAACTTCTTTGTTAAACTATTTGAAAACTGATTGTAAATGCTTTTAATTGTAATGGTTCCTTGAAATATCTTGTTTTGAAAACTGATTGTCAGTTTTTGTAATTGTTATGGTTCCTGTAACAGCTGTCTTTATAAACATTTGTATACCCTGCAGACTCTGAAATGGTTCCGGGAGGGTAGGGGGGATTTTTGAGCAGATTTGTCTTGTAATGTTTTGTTTGTTTTGTATTGTATTGAGTGTACTGTATCTGTTGTATGTTCTTGGTCCCCCTTGAAAACGAGATGTTGCATCTCAAGGGGCTTTCCATGAATAAAAATTTCACAACTATATACGGGTGTATATATTTAAGAATGAAAAAAAAAAACATTGATAAAGATAAAAATTGTTTGATTTAAAGACATTTCTTGAAGTGACTTGCCTTGAAGGTGGCCATCTTGGTAACACCTGGCAGACTAAAATCTCTGAAATAATTTGTCAAGTTTACACTTACTGAAATGTAAAATAAAATTTGACAACAATATCATTTTGAGCCTTTATGATTTTGCTATTTGTTTTGGTGGAGCATGACTGCATACTATTGCCTGACTGCACTGCCACACTCTTTTCTGCACTAACTCAATCCGGTTTGAGAGGACAAACTGTACGTACCCGTTACTTCTCGCTGTTTGTATTTTCAGAGTAAACCCTATTCAAGTGTTTGTGTCTGCAGTCCACACTGAGCCATCTATCAGAGCTAAAGAGCTGTAAGAGGGGCACTACACACAGACACGACTGTGAGAATGGATTGAGGACTGTGGCCAAACAGAAGACATTAATCAGATACTGGTATTCCCTGCTGGGGTAAGGAGAAGGCTGGTGAAAGCTTCCTTCAGCAGTATACATGTGCACGGGCTTCGTACCACACAGGAAGCTCTCGATGGACCGCACTGAACATGCTGACTGAGGTATGAAGTTGGACTGCGTTACTGTACAAGGTTTGGCAGGACTCTATATCTCAAAGCAAATAAAGTGAAAGGAGGAAAGAGGCAGCGAGAAAGAGATAGATAGTGTGTAATCTATAGTTGCACTCACTAATGTCATATCAGGTATGTATGAACAAGTACAATTCGGTCATTAACCAACATCCTAAATAGTAAACAAGCTAAATTTAGTTTAAGTTACAAATGTATTTAGTTTCAAAAACACATAAAGGGATAGTTTACCCCAAAATTTACTGACTCATTCACTCACTTTGACTCTTTTGGTGGAAAACGAAAAATATTTTTTAAAAAAATACAAATTATTTAAAAAAACAAACAAATGTTGTTTGTACCCCAAAGTACTTTAAAATATATTTCAATATATTTATATAATACACTAACCTATGTACTAATATATATATATCATTAAAGTTATTAGAAATAAAATTATAGTTTTAGTTATATAAAACTATATGCATACATATATATATGTGTCAAGCGTAATGGTTTGAGTGAATTTGACAAGGGCCAAATTGGGATAGCTAAATGACTGGGTCAGAGCATCTCCAAAACTGCAGCTCTTGTGGGGTGTTCCCGGTCTGCAGTGGTCAGTAAAAGTCAAAAGTGGTCCAAGGAAGGAACAGTCGTGAACCGGCTACAAGATCATGGGCGGCCAAGGCTCATTGATGCACGTGGGGAGTGAAGGCCAATCGAGCATCTGTGGGATCCATGGATGCCCCACCTTGCAACTTACAGCTTACAACTTATGCTACTTAAAGGATATGCTGCTAACATCTTGGTGACAGATACCACAAAACACCTTCAGGGTTTAGTGTCGTCCATGCCTTAATGAGTCAGGGCATTTTGGGCAATAAAAAGGGGGACCAACACAATATTAAGAACAAAACATAATGTTAATGCCCACAAACACTAATATATATATGGCTCAAAATGTAACTAACTACCAGCATTTAAAAAAAAAAAATTTTCGATTGAGGTCAAATAATTTCTGTAGATTTTATTTGAAAGAAAGAAATATCTCGTTTGTGTTGTGTTCTGTCTTATGCAGTACACTTGCCTCACAGAGTGACTGGAAAGTGTAGGAAAGATACAGTACTAATTCCCAAATCCGTGTTTAGAAAGACTCATTTTGAAAAAATGAACAGAGCATGCACTCAAACAAACACATTCAGACCGCAACTGCCGCGTGTGTATACTAAAAGGAATTGGAGAGACATACACACACTAGCAATAAGTCCCAGGATTTGTAGTTTGTTCTTTTTGTCATTAAAAGGGGTTTTAAGTAATCCAGGTGTATGCACAGACTACGGAAATCCAGCTTGGCCCAAATAAACATGCAGGCATTAAGACTCATGATGGCCCGGAAAAGACATGGTAGTGACTTCCAAAATCTTTGTTTAAAGTCACACATTTTAGGAGCATGAAACTAAGGGGAACAAATACATACAAACAGAAAACTGCCCCAGGTGTACACCGAATCGGGACGATCTGATACACACCGACAGTGATGCTTCCACACACTCAACATCTGGACATGAGACCTGTACTCTATGGTCTATCCCGGGGCTGATCTGTCATTAGGGCCAAAGATGTAGTCGGTAAACACTCACAGATGAGGGGAAGAGCCACACGCCCCCCACCTTTCAATGTGCCAGTGTGTGTGTGTGTGTGTGAGAGGGAGAAATCCGATAGCCCTTCTGTAATCAGTCTTGTTAGTGTCCGTGAGCAGTAGCCCCCGTCTAACCTGCCCTCGGTCAAAAACATGGCACTGACGGAAAGAAAGGACTTACTCTAAACCCAAAACAGATGGCTTTAATGGATGATTGTGTATCCTATTTGTGCCTGTGTGTATTAAATATTTTGTACTTGAATCAGTGTTGCTGCAGTATGAGTCTTTAAACATTTTCTGAGGGAATGCCCTGATAGGATCACATACGACATGCTTGATTTAATACACTCCTAGTCAAAAGTTCAAAAAAGCGTCCATGTGTTGGTCCTGGTGAACAAAAAATGTCCTGTTTAGGTCTGCATATTATATATACTGTACATTTTGATAGAACTGTGCTCCAAAACCTTGTGCATTAAATCTTGCCACATTCAATGGTATACTAAATATAATAAATTACAATAAAAATAGTAAACAAAAATATTAAAATAGAAAGAGAAGGAACATAAAAAAATTCTAAATAAATAGCTACCAACCAACATTCATAGCTATTTTACCACACATGGGTATGAGCATAATATGTCTATTTTGTTGCAAAAAGATGAAAACATTTAGCTTGACATTAAAGTTTTCTTCCGCTAAAGAGAAAGAGAAACACCAGAAAACAGATTAGCTTTTCCTTTGCATAACTGTTTTCTTTTCTCTTCTCCAGGTCAAAAGTTATAACAGGAAGTAGTAAGCGTTAAGTTATTATAATTTTTTTCCCATCACCCAATCATGTAGGCTCTCTTCTACTTTAAAGGTCGTTTCGTAGAGTGGCCTCCCAGGTTGTTGCAGTGGCTTGGGCCCAGCTGGGATCCAACAATAACATTTTTGTTAATGCACGTTTATGGCTAATCCTGCATGCCCTTTGATATCTGATAACATACTCAGCTTGACTGAACGTGGATTAGAAGCCATTCCGGTTCTACAGAGCTGTGTTCTCCTTGTTGTGTTTCCGTTCTGACAGAACATGGATAAAGCGAGCGGAACGCTGGCAGACACTCATCAGCTGCGATGACTGAGGCAGGACAGAATGCATAATTAAAGTGAAGCATCTCCTCTTCAAATGAAGCTCTGAGGATCTTCAGTTTAATTACAGTTCTTTAGATAAGAACGGCTGGTACACAAGAGAGTGGTGTGTTAACATAGTGATTTGGATGCAAAAAATAATTGAAAGAGCAGCATAATTAACTCAAGTATGTTTTGAGGCACCATCTTAATAATGTGTAAAAAAGACAGATCAAACATAACATTATGAGGTGAAGTGAATAACTTTTAACTGATTATAGCAAGTGAACATTTTGTCCTCAAAGTTGATGTGTTAGAAGCAAGAATAATGGGCAAGCGTAAGGATTTGAGTTTAACAAGGGCCAAATTGTGATGGCTAGACCACTGGGTCAGAGCTCCAAATCTCCTAAACTGCAGCTCTTGTGGGGTGTTCCCGGTCTTCAGTGGTCAGTATCTATCAAAAGTGGTCTAAGGAAGAAACAGTGGTGAACCGGCTACAGGGTCATTGGCGGCCAATGCTCATTGATGCACATTGGGGAGTGAAGGCTGGCCCATGTGGTTCGATCAAACAGACAAGCTACTGTAGCTCAGATGGCTCAAAAAGTTAAAGGGGGGGTGAAACACTCAGTTTCAGTCAATCTCATGTCAATCTTGAGTACCTATAGAGTAGTATTGCATCCTTCATATATCCAAAAAGTCTTTAGTTTTATTATATTTATAAAAAAAATATGGGCTGTACCGAGTCTTTCCGGAAAAAAACGAGCGCCTGGAGGCGTATCGTATGGGCAGAGCTAAAGAATGACAAGTGCGCAAAGCGGTGACGTCCTCAAGCGTGGAGAAACTCATGGCTATAGCAGATAATGATCCAGAATCATTCAGAGGCTGAAATAAATTGAACAGGAGAAACGGCAACAGCAGGATGTCCGTCTCTGTGGTATGAACTGTATGTCAACTGAACTGTCAACATTTGTGTGTCTTTACTCGCAGTTTATAAGGACATGATTCAGTTTATGGACTTTTGTATGCGACTAAACCTTAGCAGTAGCAAGTAAAACGGTTTTGCACATCAGACTAGTGTAACGTTATACATAGAACAACAATAGAGTAACCGTTAGCGCATTTGAATGACGAAGCACGCGATCGTGTCATTTACTGATGTTTACTCACGCAACGAGCCAACAGCATAGACATTTGAAGCAGTTTTACTCACCGGCTGCTTCCAAAGCAGGACCGAACCTTTATCGCTAAAGGTTTATCGCGACTGAAGCGATGTTGTGAAGCTTCCCATCATTTCTGGATTCAAATCGGTTCAAATGCAGCGCTGCCTTCCCGGAATTCTGTGCTGAAGCGTTGAAGTCACTTGATGTCACCCATAGGAATAAAGTGGAGCGTGGCGCCTGTATCGACTGGATCTGCACCTGAGTGTTTATGGCCGTGCATTTCCTCTCTCGCTCTACACGCGCGCTCGCACCCTTCCGGGAGAAGAGCCCGTACGGCCCATACAAGGACCTTCCACTCTATTAACGTCAAGTCGACCCATACTCGAAAAAAACTCTCCGAAACTTGTGAGAAACCGGAAGGAGTATTTTTAACACAGAAATACTCCATCAAACCTCCAACATTAGTTTTTGAAACTTTGTCTATGTTTAGGATGGGAATCCAAGTCTTTAACAGTGTAAAAAGCTCAGTATGCATGAAACAGCATTTCACCCCCCCTTTAATGTTGGTTCTGATAGACAGGTGTAAGAATATACAGTGCATCGCAGTATGTTGCATATGAAGCTGCAAAAGGGAGACCAACACAAGTTATAATAGTCATAATGCTATGGCTGAACGGTGTATATGGTGATTGTATGGGGCAAGAATCAAAAAGTGTTAAAACTTTAAAAATTATCATAAAGGACCTTTGCTACTCACAGCCAGACCATCAGACCGACAGACTTCAGCAGCTTTCATCAGCCAATGACTGCCCATCTGACTGAAATGTAAAGCAACCAATTACAGTTTTTTTTTGTTCTGCTTCATGTTTTGGGGCTTGAAAATGTAACATTGATGTCCCTACAATAACAGACCGGTGTGTAAAACTACGAGTAAAACTAAGAGTATATGCAGCAAACTTTACATAGTTGAACCTGATTAGTGCTCATTATATCAGTGGCAATCACAATGGCTTGCTTCTTCCATAAGGGGCTTTGGTGTCACAACATCTTTGTTTCCAGGCTGACCATTAAAGAACACGACACACGTATCCTGGACATCCTGTAGAATTCAACCATATATGCATATAATGGTTGTATATGCAACCATATACCAAAAAAAAAAAAAAAAAAAAAATTGTGTACTGTGCTAGTGTAACAGAGGCCAGCTAGTAGTAGTTGGTGTGCAAGTAAACCTCACTCCTCTGACCTCAAGAGACGCTATAGCGACTGACGCTAGAGGTTGCAGCCTTTAGCCTCCTTGTTAGAGCGTCCGACTTTCATGCCGGCAGACCCGGGTTCGAGTCCCGGTCCGAGCAGTAGGGGTTACATTGGTGCTGTGACCCGGATGGGAGTGAGGTTTAGGGGGGTGAGTGTAACAGAGGCCAGCTAGTAGTAGTTGGTGTGCAAGTAAACCTCACTCCTCTGACCTCAAGAGACACTCTAGAGGTTGCAGACTTTAGCCTCCTTGTTAGAGCGTCCGACACTCATGCCGGCGGACCCGGGTTTGAGTCCCGGTCCGAGCAGTAGGGGTTACACTAATTAATTGAGATTTCTTACAGCTTTTACAGGTTGTTGGCCTTGTCTGTTTCGTTGCTTCTATTACTCTTCCCTTTTTTGTAAGTCGCTTTGAATAAAAGCGTCTGCTAAATGATTAAATGTAAATGTAAATGTCAACCAATGAGATGTCGACTGATGTTTTAAATTCTGTGTGCCTTATGCATCAGATGTTCAGCCAACGCTCTGTGGGCGTGACGTCTGAGGCTGAGACTCACTATGTAAATCTTTTCTAACTAGCGTTTTTGAACAGGAAGCAGCCATGGTTTGCCCAGACAGAAACTATTTGAGCCAAGATAGTGATGTAAGGCCCAGACGTAATGGCACACCAGAACCAAATATTTCCCCAATGGTTTGGGGCTCTTGCTCTGAATTTGGGTGTTTCACTTTTCATTAACACCAACAACAATACACTAGTAAAAAACTTCAAAAACTTTATAATTAAATATTATAAAGTCAAAAAAAAAAAAAAAAAATTTGACTTAAGGCAAATACTGTTTTCACAGTGACTATACCACTTCTGTTATATTTTAAGCATGCATTCTTAATTATATGCATAGTATCAGGTTTCCACTTGCATTACAGACAGGCACAAACCAGGGCTGATTCAAATAGAGATATGTTTGATGTAATGCATGAATTCATGTCTAACACAATATTAATATGAATGCTGCCTCTGAGGACATAGTCCAGGTCTGTAGGAAGAAATGCATGTAGCTAGCTGATGGATTCTTTCTTTGTGTTTCTGGGTTGTTTCTGTGTTCAAGATCCCATGCTTTGCAGACAGAAAGAAAACTTTCCTGTCTGTCTGGATCAGGGATTTTCAAAATGGGGTTCCCCGAAAAATTTTAGACAATAAAAAGACAAAAATGGTTAACGTCTACCAAACATTCATTCTAAATGTTTGTTTCATTTCTAAACGTTTCTCTCCTTTATTGTTGTATACATACTTTCCACTTAATTGTATATGTTTGCTTTTTATCTTTCTAGTAAGTTTTTCTCACTATAGTCCCCTTTATCTTGCTCATTGAGGTTTTAAGGGAGTATTCTTAAAGCAGTAAGTGAGCTGCTTACATACATTTATTGTGAAAATTGCTTATACAAATAATTTTTTATTCAAGTTTATAAATTCTACATTAAGTATAGCCTCTACATTGGCATCACAGTCTTCACTCCATCGTCTCCAACTGGTACAGAATGCAGCTGCTCGCCTTTTAACCAGTACATCTAGACACAGCCACATTAGCCCAGTTCTCTGTTCCCTCCACTGGCTGCCAGTTCGTTACCGTGATGATTTAAATTTTTAATGTTTGCCTTTAAAGCTCTTGATGGCCTTGCGGCACCTTATTTATCAGAGATTTTAAGTGTCCACCATCCAAACAGAGCCCTCCGGTCGGCTGACCAGATGAGGCTAGTTGTTCCGAGGTCCCGGTACAAGCAGTGGGGCGATCATTCATTTGCTTTTGCTGCTCCTAAACTTTGGAACACTTTACCTGTAGACCTGTGTGTTCTTACAGACCTGGCCCTGTTCAAGTCCAGGTTAAAAACGCATTTATTTAGACTGGCCTTTAACACACTGTAGCACTGTGTCACACTCACTTAGATTTTTTTTTTGTATTTTGTGTAACTGTTCCTTTGGTTATTGCTTAATGTATTAATATATTATATGTTGTAGATGTTCTTCTGTTTTAAATGTAAAGCACCTTGGTCCTCCTTTTGGTTGTTGGAAGGTGCTTTACAAATAAAGTTTGATTGATTGATTGATTGATCGATAGCCAATTGAAGTTTGGAAACAATATGTTGTATTTATAATGTCACACTTAACAGTTTAAATGTTTTTTCATACACACAAATATATAGATGTATTTTTGGAAGTCCCTCATAAAAGGTTCGTCATATCTGGGGATCCTTGGCATCATAAAGTAAAAAAAAAGCCCTGGTCTGGATCAAATGATGTATTACAAGGTTTTGATGTCAGAGAAACTGCTTTGCATTGGAAAATGTTCCTCTAATATTACTGTTTTAAACAAATAATACACAGACATCTCGATGTTTAAGTCATGTAGTTATATATCCTTACCAAAACAATTTTACATGATAACCACTTATTCAAATGTGCAAATGATCAGTATCACTTTTACTTCGCCTAAAAATTGAGGCCACTTCACTATTTTGTGTGAAGCCTGGCTACCACAAGCCTGTTACAATATCAATCTATCCTTAAGGGCTAACTTTGAAGATGAAAGACACTTAGTCTTGGGCCGTCTCTTAACTTAACCATTGGCTTGGTGGATTTGGCAACAGTACTAAGCCTGTGGTTTTTGGCATCCAGCACACGCCTGCATGTCTTTAGGGATGCGACAGAGGGAGTCGGTTACGTAAAGGTGGGCCAAGCCCTTGCTAAGCGGGCCATATGCTGCCCCTCTCATGCCCAGCGATGGGTCACTCTTTGCCAAAACTCACAAGCTGTAGTACCAATTACACCACCCACCTCATCTTGATACAGTGCCCATCAAAACGTTCATCTTTCTCCTTCTATTTTCTTCGCGTTCTCTCTCGCTCTCCTTGAAAATACATCTCAAACCACAGTTACAGCTTGTTCTCCTTTCCCCATCAATCCATTATCTGTACATTCACTAGAGAGCTCTACTTTAGGTTTTCTAGACATCGCTGAACTGTTTGCCCAAAGCAAATATCATAAAGAGATTTCGGTTTTCTTTCCAGTGCAGTAGAATCAGTGAAGGGGCTCACAATGCCTTGCTGAGACATGCGCCATACAGAACTGAATTGAGAGGTGGCAATTTTGGCTTGACAAAGGTCTTTAAGGAATTATGGTTTTAATATAGTAATAAAAATCGTAAGGTTTATGTCTTACGGAAAGAGTGATTTCTCTCCAATTCTCTCTTGATGAGCCTCCTATAGAGAGCATTTTTACTTCATTCCTATGGAAGCTCAAATTCCAAAGGAATTAATTGAAAACACCCGCTCTGCTCCACACCATTATGAATGCCTGTGCACATTTTTCTTTCGTTTTAGAATTAGCGCAAGTAACCGTTACTTTCACTTTAAGGTTTTAAAAGAGGGAAAAATTTCAACAACTCATCCCTCTAGGTGATACCCATATTAATGGTGTTGGCACACGTTGGTTAACTGGTGAGAAAATGTCCTCACCGTCACATCACTAATACAAACTGTATATGCTATCTCCTTACACTAACCCTAGCCCTAAACACACAACACTTTCTGCATTTATACATTTTGTTGATGGTGACACAAGTCCCCATGAGTTAGTGTGCATTCAGGTTGAAGTCCCCACCGGGCTAGAAAAACACACATACACACACATCCATGTTGGCTTAAATATAGACATATTGATTTGTATACTGTACAAACTGCATATTATATCCCCTTACCCTAACACTAACCCTACCCATCACAGAAAACCTTCTGCACTTTTACATAAAAAACTAAAGAAAACAAACGAACAAAAATCAATTTAGTATTATTTATAAGATGCTTTTCTCATGGGGACAAAAAACTAAGTGTACAATAACTGGTGTACAAAGTGGCATTACTTTTCTCAGAGTCAAGTGCTGGAGCGTTTACAGTGCTTCTTACATAAAAACCTGTCTAAAAAACATGAAAAAAGATGGAGCAACCCCCCTTTGAAGACCCCCAAATTGACCTCCGACTCTGAAAGCTCAACTTTTCCACTTGGCTCTCATTGGTGTTTGCATTTCAGCAGGCCGCACTACAGAAGATAGATGTATTTGCCTAAATCCTGAGAAGTTGATGTGGAATGAGGAGATCCAAGGACAACAGCAGCCATGACAAGAGGCACTTCAAAAAGAGGTAATGAGTAACTGCAGGTCAGACACAGAGAAATATGAGGAGAATGACTGCGAGAACGAAAAAGAGACAATAATGTTTGATCCTGAAGGGAGGCCCGACCCCCAAGTCTGACTCCTGCCAGCTTTGCGTCACGCTGAAATCCTTCCCCCTCTGCACATGCTTTCATTATAGCATGAGAGCTCATTAATCAAAGCTCTCCTAAAGGAGAGAGGCTGAACGCTGGGGTGTGAGTGGCCTTCTGATGCTCTACTGCCTCCATGCCATTTTGGACACACACACTTACAAATCCTCTGGTTATATATAAACTAGTTTCTGGTAGCTAACTAGGAGGCATTTGACTGATTGGACAGGAAGAGATTGATTGACATAAAGCCACCAACTGTTATTTATGTGGCATATAGGGAGTACACCACAAAAATAGAGCGTTTAAATAATTTACATGCCAATAATTCATGTCACCATATTGATACACAAAATACGCAACTCGAATTTCTCTCAGACTCAACCATCTGTTATTAGGCCAGAGGACACAACGCAGGATTTCCTAGCACAATCAACATTTCTATGTGAATTTGTTTGGATCAACATTTATCTTTATCATCAAAGCATCCCTATAAGATTCTGTAAAATGAACAGACTGTGAGCACCCGTGGACTCCACCAGCTGAGCTCCGAACTCTTCCAACCAATCAACAGATTCATCAGAGACCCCAATCAATCTCACACACAGAATAACAGAGGGAACATTTCTCAAACCAGAGCCTCTGGCGTGTGTAAGTCTGCTTCTGCCAGCAGTTTGTCATGTTTGAATGATTGGTCATATCACTACGAGTGAGTATTTAAAAGTTAAATATGCAGAAGAGATGATGAATTTGGGCCAGGATCAAATACACAACAATGTTTACATTCAGCCTAAGCCTGTTTCACATTGCATGTGATATTTGCAGTTAAGTGGAATTCAATGGAAATTCACTATAAACCTGTTTATCACCTATCTTTTCACAAAATGACAAACACATTTTATTCATTAAATGTGACTGAATCCAGATGATTTAAGCAGTTTACAGCTAAACATTGGGATTTGGGTTCTGTTCTGAGTAGATAAATTAGCATTTGGATGTAAACGTGATCCATAGTATCATGTAAATTGGACTTTATTAAAATAAAAATGTATCATAGTTCTCAATCCCAATTCGAATAATATAATTAATAACTGATTTTAAAGGAAATAATAGAGTAACCCAGAAATTATGTTATTGTTTATTAAGATGCAGTTTGGCTACACAGCACAAATACTGTCAGGCTGAATGCAAAATGTGCACATGCTTCTCTTGTGAATATTGGAGAATCTGGTGTGAAACCTGCCTAATTATACAACTCAATTTGGTCAGCTGAGGAATATATATGACTGCATGTACAATATCATTCAAAAGTTTGGGATTTAAAAGATAATTTTTGTTTTGTTTTTAAAAGAAGTCTCCTATGCTCACCAACACTGCATTTATTTGATAAAAACATACAGTAAAAACAGTAATACAGTAAAATATTAATATAAATCTCTATTTTAATATATATTAAAATTCCTGATGGCAAAGCTGAATTTTCATCATCAGTATCAATGTCAAATGATCCTTCAGAAATCATTCTAATATGATGATTTAGTGCTGAAGTAACATTTCATATTATGTGGAAAACGGTTGTGTTGCTTAATGTTTTTGTGGAAAGTTCTTATTATTTTAATAAATGTCTTTACTATCACATTTGATCAATTTAAAGGGGGGGGGGAGGGGGGGGGGGGGTGAAACACTCAGTTTCAGTCAATCTCATGTCAATCTTGAGTACCTATAGAGTAGTATTGCATCCTTCATATCTCCGAAAAGTCTTTAGTTTTATTATATTTATAAAAGAAATATGGGCTGTACCGAGTCTTTCCGGAAAAAAACGAGCACCTGGAGGCGTATCGTGTGGGCGGAGCTAAAGAATGACGAGTGGTGACGTCCTCAAGCTTGGAGAAACTCATGGCTATCGATCTCAGGTAATAGATATATGATCCAGAATCATTCAGAGGCTGAAATAAATTGAACAGGAGAAACAGCAACAGCAGGACGTCCGTCTCTGTGGTATGTACTGTATTTAGTGGCCTGTCAACATTTGTGTGTCTTTACTCGCAGTTTATGAGGACATGATTCGGTTTATGGACTATTGTATGCGACTAAACCTTAGCAGTAGCAAGCAAAACGGTTTTGCACGTCAGACTAGTGTAACGTTATACATAGAACAACAATAGAGTGCGTTAGCGCATTTGAATGACGAAGCGATCGTGTCGTTTACTGATGTTTGCTCACACGACGACAGCCAACAGCATAGATATTTGAAGCAGTTTTACTCACCGGCTGCTTCCAAAGCAGGACCGAACCTTTATCGCTGGGACCGCTCCGTCAAAAACACACTTCTTTGGTATGATTTGGTAAAGTCCTGACAGCAGTGAACGGTGGAGATCCACTTTTGTGACACGACTGAAGCGATGTTGTGAAGCTTTCCGTCATTTCTGCGTTCAAATCGGTTCAAATGCAGCGCTGCCTTCCCGGAATGCTGTGCTGAAGCGTTGAAGTCGCTTGATGTCACCCATAGGAATAAAGTGGAGCCCGACGCCTGGATCTGCACCTGAGAGAGTCTTTATGGACGTGCATTTCCTCTCTCGCTCTAGTCACACGCGCGCACACCCTACCAGGAGAAGAGCCCGTACGGCCCATACAAGGACCTTCCGCTCTATTAACGTCAAGCCGACCTATACTCGAAAAAAACTCTCCGAAACTTGTGAGAAACCGGAAGGAGAATTTTTGACACAGAAATACTCCATCAAACGTCCAACATTACTTTTTGAAACTTTGTCTATGTTTAGGATGGGAATCCAAGTCTTTAACAGTGTAAAAGCCCCCCCCCCCCCCCCCAATGCATCTTTGTTAAATAAAACAGTTAATTTCTTTTCAATTTAAAACTTTTTTTCTTTTGAATGGTAGTGAGTATAGTGACAGCGACCCAAATCTGTACCTTCATGCACAAAAAATGGTTGTCAACCAAAATTTGGCAACGTCGTCTTATCCATCACTCAAACATGTCAAAACAAGATATGCTCCTCCTGTCAGCTAACCCCGTCATTCTTCTGAAACATTCATCATTTTTCAATATTGCTGCTTTTTTTGGATCTAGTCTTCAAAATTAAAATTGATCTCAGTGGTAGAGCTAGACTATATAGTACACACCAAAAGATATTACAGACGGACCAATGCTACTTTGCTGAATATTAATATGTGCAGATTAATGTTCTTCGGATTCATAAAGAAGGAAGAGGGAGGAGACCGGAAGACTTCAAGACTGATGGGTGGGGTCAGAAAGGTCCATCAACCGCTGATGAAGTCACACCACATCAGTCAGGCCCACCCCAGCCCCTATAATCGCCCACAAACATATGTTTCACAGCCTATTTCCTCAGATTGCTATTACTCAAACCAAACCATCACTCTGGTACTTCTATAAGAGTGGTGACTCACTGGAATTATTGACCTATCTTGACATGCGTCAGAATATTGTAAACATCACGTCGTAGGGCTTTTATTTTCTTAATTACAATATGTGTATATACATGTCATATATTGGAGTTTCAAAGGAAAGTTCAGAAGCAGTATGTTCTTAAAATGCAACCAATAACGTTGCTGAAGGTATAAACAGCCAAATACATAACTCACTTTTCTTTCCTTATTTCTTCTGGCATCCCTCCTTCAACTCCAACTTTACTTTCCATAGTTTGTTCCGGAGATGAATTGCGAGCTTATGTGGAGTCTCGTATTTGAAACCTTGGGGACAGAAAACCAGATATGTTTATTTTTTCCCATTGCTCTTATCGATTATATGTTAACCTTAAAAAGTAAATGATGCACATTAGTCATTTTGCAGTTCAATGTAGATATATACACATACACACACACAAACAAGGCATTAAAGAGAACCTGCAGTAATAAGAATGCTTTTTCTTACATTTTCAACTTTCTATACTTGTGCAATGTTGCTGTTTGAGCATTAAAAAGGTCTGCTAAGTAAAAAAAGCACAAAGTCCAATCCGAAGTAAGTTATTCTCTAAATCAATAAGCACTGTTTCTGAACTCCCTGAAATGACTTGCTTGTAGTCTAGAAGATTTCTTCAAGAAATGTAACACAATAGTCCTCATATGAAAAAATTCCTGCATTCATAAATATATGTGGGCGAGGCCTGGTTGAGTTGCTTTAGTAGTGAGATGACACTCGTGGGTATGTTAACCTGATAAAGGACACGACATTTCCAAAAAAATACTTGTGATTGGTCAATCAGTGCATATTAAGCTTTTTGAAAGGAAGGGCTTCATTAAAAAAAAGGACCTTAAAGGTGTGGTAAGTGCTTTCTGGTAACCGTTATTGATATTTCAAATCACCAAAACAAACACACCCCTACCCCCAAAAAGGGTTTAGGCTCTATTTTGATAGCTCCGCCCCACACATACGTAACCCAAGCAACAGCTATGACAGAATCTGCATGTTACTAATCCAGGTCGAATATTCAATGAAAAAGTCACCCCTTCCATCACAAAAACACAAACCGTTCTCATGAACAACTTAATAGAACACGAGCCGACAGTCCAGCTGACGACATATTACAATTATGACAAGATTAGAGTTAAAGCGATCACAAAACACAAACAGTTCTCATGAACAACTTGATAACGTTAGAAGCCTATACAAGCTCGATAGTCCAGCTAATGACACATACTACAATTATGACCGGATGGGTTATATAAATGAAAAGAGGAAAAAAAACATATATTAGGAGTATAGTATCTTACCTGTCTGACACATTTTGTAAGCTGACGCTTGAAACCTTGAAACACTGAGGGGATTTCGATGCTCCATACGGTGTGGAAATGAACGGGTCTTTACCATCGCTGAAGTGAGCAAAAATACGATACGAAGCCAGCATATGTTAGTTCTTTCTTGGCTTATGTCCGTCCTGTGTGACTCGTGTGTTTTGAATAACGTTGTGCACTGAGCCTCTCTTCTCACCATAGACACGCCCCTTACCTGCTGATTGGCTACAAGTTTCTTATTCCACTCAGCCCGAGTCCTTTTTCTAAAACGGTTTTGAAGTAACATTTACCCCACCTTTAACAGGGCATTACTGACAGACTGGGAAAAGAGGTGCTGCAACAAAGTAAAATATGTGATTAAAAAAATAAATAAATACAAATCTGGCATGGCAGCCTATTCTAGTACACCAAAAAACAAAACAAAATCAAGACTTTGTACAAGGGCATACTATGGCCTCTTTAAATATAGGCTACTCATAAAAACATCTTGCATATCACGGTTTAAATCTCTTTTTTTTCTTCCTCAAACTAAAATTCATAAGGAAAAACTACTTCATCTATTTACTAACCACAAAAAGAAACAGTGAGCTGCCTAATGTCAAGCTCATGACAAGAGTTACGATGGGTTAGATATAACCCTCTGAGAGCAGTGCGGTTCATGCCAGCCTGACGATTCCATGAAACACAGGAAAGAGTTCCACATTCCAGTTTTGGAATTGACTGGAGATTCTTTGTGTTCCCTCGCCATTAAATTAGGAGACAGAAATAAATTCCAGAAGTGTTTTAAGGGTGGAGTATGAAAACTAAAACAAGAATAGTCACTGACTTGTTTTAATTACTTTTGTGTGCTGAAGCAGACATGAAGTCTTTGTCCATGCAATACACAATTGTGGGTTATTCTGGCGCCTCCTTCATTCTGCTGATAATCTAAGCGATAATAAAGAACAATCTGCACCGTCATACATCAAAACAGTTTCTCAACATTCAGATGATCCCAGAAGCATTCAGAGATCCTGAGGTTGTTCTCATTTATGTTTAAAGAACTCCAAGTCCAAAAGATCGCTTTTATTTTCTTATCATTGTTTTGGTGGTGGCCGACTTAATGTAATATTCAGATTACATCTGGCCCTCAAAGATACAAACTAATCACTGCCAAAGCACCAACTGCCCATTCAGTGCTTTGATCTGTGGACAGAGCATGAGAAACGGAATATTGAAATGGATTATAGGATAATAATCACATTGTTATTGTAAATGTACTCTTGCCTATATTTTCTTAAATGTCCAGATAAAGGCAAGTTATAAAAAAGAAACACCAGCCAACCAACTACCACCAATTATGCAACCAACCAATCAGTCACCAGTCTTTTCTAGTTTTTAAGCTTAGACATAGACAGTTTTTAATGTCTATGTGGTGATTTTAATATGCTTTAAGACAAATGCTTTCAACATCATTGCTAGCATTTTCTCTTTAAAACGGCAGTAAACTAAAAATGAGTCTCAAAAACTCGGTTTTAAATCGACATTGTGTTTCTGACATCACAAACTACCTTGTAACCAATCACGACACGAGGGGGGCGGGCTTTAGAATATCATTAACTATGACCGTCCTGAAGTGGACTCTGAAGAGAAGGCAGGTTATAGACCCTTTTACAGCCCACGTGATCAAAGAGTTGCGCGCGCATTTTGGCAACGGAAGTGGTGTTGTTCCCTAGTGGTTCTAACGTGTGAGCAACTCCGAAAGTTTATCAAAACGGTTTCCCAGCATCAAAATGTCTGGCTGTTGCGGTTTTGGTTGCACTAATCGCTATTCCACCAATGGGCTTAAGTTTTAAAGGATTCCGACAGGATCACGGCCGTTTCAGAAGAACTGGCGGTACCTGTGGCTGCAGGCGATTAAATGCATTGATTGGAACGAGGACATAAAAATGCTCGCATAAAAAAAATAATTTGTAAAACATTTACTGCACTTGAAACTTAATTATTGATAATAAACCTCCCAACATTGGCGGCCACTGGTGTGTATATTGTACCCCCCATCCCCAGATTATCATATCAATAATCACACTACTTATCAATTTCATTTGTAATGATTTTTTTAATAGTTTAATTGCAAAATAACCATCTGAGAAATGTATGCAAGCAACATAGTTGCTATTAAAGTACTATAGCATTACAAAATTAAACTTTAAACAGAAGTGTGTCAACATAAAATGTAAGGAAAAGGATAAATGTATGTCGGTGTGAAGATTAAGAATAAATGTAGAAAATTGTATTGGACATTCTGTACATGCCCACAGACAACGTATTCATAAGCATCCAGTGATTTATATGCTTGTCTCGGGTGTATAACGTTACACGCTCGGTTCCCATTCAGTCGGTCACTCTCGACGCCACGTCGGAGTACCGACGAATAGGAATCTCGCTAGCGAGAGCCAATCTACTTCGAGTGTAACTAAACGAGCCAATGCACATTGGCATGCAATGATTGCACCAGCTGCCCATGCCACGCAGAGCGGGTATAAATGAGGCACAGGTGCTTGCATTAAATTAGCCTTTTGCTTCGGAGCCGAGTGGTGAATGGATCGTCCTGAAATCACTCTCTACAAGCGTGTGTTAACATTATAACGAGTCAAGCTCTTCGGGTGAATCTCTCCTCGTTTGGTGTTGGAGTGACGGCATTGCAGCGGGGTCGAATTCTCTCTTTCACTTTCGATTGTTTTATTGAGCAAAAACAAAAGGCTGTTCTCACAGCTGGTTTGGTGCGCTGTTTTAGAGCGCTGAAAGGCCGTTTTCACGGCTGGTAAGAGATCGCCTTCTATGAGAAAGAGAGCGCGCATGACAGGCTGCACGAATTCCCTGTCTGTGTCGCCGCGACTATCCCCTGTGTGCTTCAGCACCCCAGAGAGCATTTTTCCTAAAAGAGCTACACAGGTAGAGCTTGCGTCTTTTTAAAGATGACAATTTACCTGTGTGTTTCTGGTTGCGGTTGTTCCCTGTCCTCACTGACGGCCACGAGCACTGTTTCACATGTCTGGGCTGCATGCTGAGACTGCGTTCGTGGGTGGTTCATGTTTTCAAATGGGAACATGACCACGTCGGCACGCCGGTCGCGACTCTTCTTTCTCCGGGAAGCTTGAGTCCCCTTTGTTGTTGGCCAGCCGCGGCTCGTGTGTAAAAGCACAGCCGCGGGTCTGCTCGACACTCTGGGAGACCGTGGAGATCAGCGAGAGCTGCCGCCGGGGGAAACCCGGGCGGACCTCTCGCTTCTCTGCGTGTCGTGTGCCGTCGAGCGGCTAAGCTGCAGCGCGCGTTGTCACGGCAACCCAGCGCTCGCTCGCCGCTCTATGTGCGCTGTCCCCGGGCCGATTTCCCGTTGTAGCGCCCTCCCTGGTGGCCACAGGAGAGGTCTACTTTGGTGTAATGGCTGGGGTGACCTGAGGTGGGTGGGGCTTCTTCGGGGATCCAACCCCCTGGGGCCCCTCCCCCTCAAGCGCACTGCAAGCTGTGCAGCTTCTGGATGGAGTTGCTGGTCCTTCTTAGGGGGGAACCTAGCATTTCATTCAGGGCTCCAGCTGAGGATCAGATGTCAATCGCTACATCGGAGAGAGGGCTGTTGTGCTCTGGGAAGGAAGATGATGCTGAGCCCACTGTAATGGTGTGTGCTTTGCTGAATCAGATTCAGAGTCAATAGCCATGCTTTCCTGGGATCAATCCCAGATGTGCATGTAAAACTTGGCAGTATGGAACTCCAGAGGGGCCAGCACTGCATAAGTTTTTCCTCCCTCACTACCCTCATTGGTGGGGTGGCTGTACGCAGACCACCTCCGCCCTGCACTCTTATGCACGAGGGTAGTTCTGAGTCGGGGTTGAGCTGCGCATGTTGACTAACCGTGATCAGGTCATGACGCAGGCCCTCGGCCAGACGATGTCCACCTCTGTGGTCCAGAAACGCCCCCTGGCTTGCCTTGCTGAGATGCGAGTGGTCGTCAAAGTACGCTTCACGATGCTTCCATCTCACAAGGTGGCCATTTCGGCGACACTGTTGAGAACTGAGCCCAGCAGTTCTTTGCAGTCGGTAGCGGGCTGAGGAAATCAAGCTTCAGAGCGCCTTATGGGCCGCCCCTCAGTCTGCTTGTCGCCAGAGGCGTCGCCCCTGCAAAAAAAAAAAAAAAAGGGACCCTCGACACAGTCTGCTCTACTGTGTTCGCTGCAGGAGGACGACGCCACCCGTCTCTACTGCTGTTTAAGCGGTTGGTGAAACATCACCTCTGAGACGGGTGACCTGGAGATGGGTGGGGCTGCTTTTCCCCGGAAGAGGGCTGGGGAATGTTTTGAGTCTAAATTCTGTTCTGCCGCTGGTCACAACCAGTGGTACCCAAACTCTCAAAAAAAAAAAAAAAAAAAGCAGTTCCTCTATCTCTGGGTCCTCAGGGGGCTTGGAGAGTTGTGGCTGGTCAAACGCCGGACCACACTCATCCTCCTCCTGTTTCGCCAGCAGGCAGCAGCGGATGACGCAGGGATGCACCACAGCCTCCTCGCGGACCCTCTGCCCTCCGTGGAATCAGGTATGTGTTGCACAGCACATTCACACCTCACTGCGGGCCACCTCCACGAGACAGCCGCCCCAGGCCGGTGCCTGTATTCCACCTCGCTGCCCCATGGTGGGTACGCCGGTGGTCCTGATGTTCCCGCTTGTTCGGTCTCTGCGAGCCTGGTTAGAGCTCCCCAGTCCGTCTCGCTGGCTCATTCAGACCATCAGGCTCGGCTATGCGATTCAGTTCGCCCGGCGTTCCCCCCCCAGGTTCATGGACGTCCGCTTCACTTCGGTGAAAGCTGCAGACGTCCGTGTCCTGCGTGCGGAAATCGCAGTCCTACTGGCGAAGGACGCGATAGAGCCGGTCCCTCCAGCCGATATGAGGAACGGCTTCTACAGCCCGTACTTCATTGTACCCAAGAAAACCGGTGGGTTACGGCCAATCTTGGACCTGCGAGTACTGAACCGGAGCCTCCACAAGCTACCGTTCAAGATGCTCACGCAGAAACGCATTTTCGAGTGCATCCGTCCCCAAGATTGGTTTGCAGCGATCGACCTGAAGGACGCGTACTTTCATGTCTCGATTCTCCCCCGACACAGGCCGTTCCTGCGCTTTGCGTTCGAGGGGCGAGCATATCAGTACAAGGTCCTACCCTTCGGGCTGGCCCTGTCCCCCCGCGTCTTTACGAAAGTCACGGAGGGGGCCCTTGTGCCCATGAGAGAACAGGGCGTTCGCATCCTAAACTAGCTCGACGACTGGCTCATCCTTGCACAGTCCCGGGAGCAGTTGTGCGAACACAGGGACTTGGTGCTCAGACACCTCAGCCAGTTGGGTCTTCAGGTCAACTGGGAAAAGAGCAAACTTGCCCCCGTGCAGAGGATCTCTTTTCTCGGTATGGAGTTGGATTCGGTCAAGCGGACTGCGCGTCTCACGAAGGAGCGCGTCCAGTCGATGCTGAACTGCCTGAACACGTTTCAGGGCAGGATGGCGGTTCCACTGAAACATTTTCAGAGGCTCCTGGGGCATATGGCGGCTGCGGCGGCAGTAACACCGCTCGGCCTGCTTCATATGAGACCGCTTCAGCATTGGCTTCACGGCCGAGTCCCGGGATGGGCGTGGACACGCGGCACGTATCGTGTGAGCATCACTCCGTCCTGCCGCAAAACCTTCAGCCCGTGGTCAGATCCCGGGTTCCTTCGGGCCGGAGTGCCGTTGGAACAGGTATCCAGGCATGCTGTGGTCTTCACGGATGCCTCGTCCATGGGCTGGGGTGCCACGTACAACGGGCATGCAGTGTCAGGGGTTTGGACGGGCCCGCACCTGCAGTGGCATATCAATTGCCTCGAGTTGCTAGCAGTACATCGTGCACTGAGCCGACTCAAGGGCCGGTTACGGGGCAAAGATGTACTGGTCCGTACGGACAACACGGCGACCGTTGCGTACATCAACCGTCAAGGTGGTCTACGCTCACGTCGCATGTCGCAACTCGCCCGCCATCTCCTCCTCTGGAGTCAGAAGTGTCTGAGGTCGCTTCGGGCCATTCATGTCCCTGGGGTGCGCAACCGGGCGGCCGACGAGCTGTCACGAGCTGCGCTTCCGGGAGAATGGCGGCTCCACCCCCAGGTGGTCCGGCTGATCTGGGTTCAGTTCGGGGTTGCACAGGTCGACCTGTTTGCCTCCCCAGAAACGTCCCACTGCCAGTGGTTTTATTCGCTGACCGAGGGCACACTCGGCACGGATGCACTTGCGCACAGCTGGCCCCAGGGCCTACGCAAATATGCGTTCCCCCAGTGAGCCTACTTGCACAGACACTGTGCAAGGTCAGGGAGGACAAGGAGCAGGTCCTGTTGGTGGCCCCGTATTGGCCCCACCGGACTTGGTTCCCAGAACTCATGCTCCTCGCGACAGCCCCTCCTTGGCCGATTCCTCTGAGGAAGGATCTTCTAACTCAGAGACGGGGCACCCTCTGGCACCCGCGTCCAGACCTCTGGAAACTTCATGTCTGGTCCCTGGACGGGACGCGGAGGTTCTAGGTATCTTACCTCAAGAGGTAGTTAACACCATCACTTCAGCTCGAGCACCGTCTATGAGACGGGCCTATGCCTTGAAGTGGAACCTGTTCGTCGATTGGTGTTCTCTCCGCCGGGAGGACCCCCGAAGATGTTCGATCGCGTCAGTGCTTTCCTTCCTGCAGCAGGAGTTGGAGCGGAGGCTGTCGCCCTCCACCCTCAAGGTTTACGTTGCTGCTATTTCTGCCCATCATGACCATGTAGAGGGTAAGTCGGTGGGGAAGCACGACCTGGTCGGCAGGTTCCTTAGGGGGGCGAGACGGTTAAATCCTCCTCGTCCTCCCTCCATACCCTCTTGGGATCTTGCTCTGGTGCTCCGAGCACTGCAGAATGCCCCATTTGAGCCTTTGCAGTCAGCAGAGCTGAAGATTCTGTCCATGAAAACTTTGCTGTTGGCTGCATTGGCCTCCATCAAGAGGGTAGGGGACCTGCAGGCATTTTCGGTCGACGAATCGTGCCTGGAGTTCGGGCCGGGTGACACCCACGTGGTACTGAGACCCCGGCCTGGCTACGTGCCCAAGGTTCCCACCACTCCCTTCAGGGACCAGGTGGTGAACCTGCAAGCGCTGCCCCTGGAGGAGGCAGACCCAGCCCTAGCTTTGCTCTGTCCCGTCCGCGCTCTGCGGATCTACGTGGACAGAACCCAAAGCTTCAGGACCTCAGATCAGCTCTTTGTCTGTCACGGAGGCCAGCAGAAGGGAAAGGCTGTCTCCAAGCAGAGGATGGCCCACTGGATAGTGGATGCCATCACCTTGGCCTATCAGGCACAAGGCGTGCCCTGCCCGCTCAGGCTGCGAGCACACTCTACTAGAAGTGTTGCATCCTCCTGGGCGCTGGCACGTGGCGCCTCGCTGTCAGACATCTGTAGAGCTGCGGGCTGGGCGACACCTAACACGTTCGCTAGGTTTTATAGCCTACGTGTAGAGCCGGTCTCCTCCTGTGTTCTCACCTCAAACGGGTAGAAGCACTGAGAGGCCCGGCTCTTGTCGGCTTGCTGCGCCTCGGCGCTTAATTCTCCAGAAGCAAACTCTGTGAGTCCTCCACCGCCCTCGGTGCCGGGCGTGGCGGAGCGTCCGGCATCAGGCCTCCTACCGCTGAATCCTTGAGAACCGGTATTGGCTTGGGCCATGTGAGTGACCCTGCTGGGATCCCACATATTTTTCCATGGTTGCTCCTCTCGGAAGCCCGTGTCTTTCCCTTGGGAGAGCCCTCCTTTTTAGGGATGGGGCCCCCTCACGGCGGCGGGCTACGGCTCAGCTCTGTGTCCACATAACTCCCCTTGGTATGATGTGGTTCCACAGCGGCCCCCCATTAGGGCACGCTTCCCAGTGTTATCCAATAGTCACTGAGCGGGTCATGCAGAACAGCAGTGATGGACTTCTCTGTGTGAGCCCCGTCTCGTCAGGTAAGAGAGCTCAGGAGGCTCACACAGGGCACTGGAAGGGGGCACAGGCCATGGCGCTTTGGTAGGGATTCCTATTCGTCGGTACTCCGACGTGGCGTCGAGAGTGACCGACTGAATGGGAACGTCTCGGTTACGTATGTAACCCTCGTTCCCTGAAGGAGGGAACGGAGACGCCACGTCCCGTCGCCATGTCCTCTGTACCCTGCTGGGGTGCCATTTCACCTACTCGGCTCCTCAGCAAAAGACTAATTTAATGCAAGCACCTGTGCCTCATTTATACCCGCTCTGCGTGGCATGGGCAGCTGGTGCAATCATTGCATGCCAATGTGCATTGGCTCGTTTAGTTACACTCGAAGTAGATTGGCTCTCGCTAGCGAGATTCCTATTCGTCGGTACTCCGACGTGGCGTCTCCGTTCCCTCCTTCAGGGAACGAGGGTTACATACGTAACCGAGACGTTTCTCGACTAAATACGTAACGTTATCCGACCACTAAGTTATATCTGGCCATGTGCTAACGTCTTCTATCCACTCCACTATAGTACACAGATCTGACAGCCGAATACCATTTGATAAAGTCAACTTTTTAAAATAACTTTCTCGGTTTGTGTTGCTTAATCCGCTCACGTAGCTTGACATGCTGGTGATTCTCGCCACTGTTTGTTGCCAAAATGCGCGCGCATACGTTGATACGTCATGATTGTATACAAACAGTAAAAGGGTCTATTAAAATTTTATAAAATGGGGTACTTTCAGCAATACAGATGTTTATTACTATGTTATGATGAACTATATGCCTTTCTTCACTGACATTCTAAGTTGTTCAAAGCGTTTGTAAGAAAGCTGACTGATACTGAAAGCAGAGTTGAGAGATAT
This sequence comes from Pseudorasbora parva, assembly GCF_024679245.1. Classification (NCBI taxonomy): domain Eukaryota; kingdom Metazoa; phylum Chordata; class Actinopteri; order Cypriniformes; family Gobionidae; genus Pseudorasbora; species Pseudorasbora parva. The sequence continues at coordinate 32,919,631 of NC_090192.1, read as the reverse complement.
GAGATGGCATATATGGGAACCTCGAACAAAGTTTGTGTAACATTAGCAACACATTATAAGCTGTTTGATAATGTAACCTAGTCAAGCAAAAGGAGAATCATATTAATTACCGTTATGTGTCCGACTTTGTAAAGAGCGCCGTTGTGCAACGTTTACCTCGTTGAGTTGGCGACTGTATTTCTGAGCTCTTGCGACGAGTGAGTGTAGGCGGGGCTAATTTGCATATTCATAGAACTGCATATACTAAATAAGGCAAGAGCTACATTCAAGCTATTTTAAAGCATCAATAATTTTTTTTTCACAGGAAAAAACATTTAAATATGTCATTTTGGTGATTAAAGATGAGTTTTAAGGAATACAATTATGGACTAAAGGGATATTTAGTATAAAATAGTATATGCTTCAAAAAGTCTAGTTTCTTTTTTGACTATAATAATATGTATTTGATTAAAAGCCATTACTCCAGTTAATTCAGTGTCACATAATCCTCATAAACCATTCTAATATTGTGATTTGGTGCTCCAGAAACATCATATTATAATCCTGGAAAAGAGTTCAATATTTTTTGTGAAAACTGATAATTTTATTAAATGTATATTCAAGTTTTTAAATATCTTATTTTTTGTAACAATTTAAAAGTATTCACTTTGATTTAGAAAGGATGCATTAAATTGATCCATTCTTAACATACTCATGTTAAACTACACTCAAATGAACCTACAAGAAAGACATGTCAACCAATCCTTTTCTTGATTTTAACCCAATTTTCCCCTATTAGAAAGAAAAGGAGAAAATAACATTTGGAATTACTTTGAAGATTAAGATGCTGTCTTTGAGAGCATCCATCTTTGGCTTTGCTCAACAAGCCCATCTCACACACACACACACACACACACACACACACACACACACACACACACACACACACACACACACACACACACACACACACACACACACACACACACACACACACACACACACACACACACACACACACACACACACACACACACACACACACACACACACACACACACACACACACAGTCCAAATGAGTGCACCCCACACCAAAGAGAGCTGTCTGTTGTAATGATGTGCTCTGCTCTGTAAATTAGCTGAGCTGGTTTAAAATATGAAGTCTGTGAACCATCAGCACTGCAAATGGCCATGAGTGTTGACTCCCCATAATCTGTCTCTATTAAACTCTCTCCCAGCACACTTTGAAGTACTACATTGAAGAGAGAGCGTAAATGCGCGTGTGATCACGTATGCCGACGTCATGTCAAATAACATCAAAGTTACTTAACAGGAAACGCAGTCTGGTCCTAATTCATTTATTTGACAATGTACCAAATTAGGAAGCTCTAAATTTAATAGTGTGGTTCACAAAAAAACGGCAACCTGTGTGTCATGTTAGGGTCACAGTAGGTGTTTTGAAGACCTGATCATTGTGCTCAGGAACAAGTAGAAAGCGTTAACAACCACCAGTAATGCACCAGGGACTTTGAAGCGACGAGAATAGTTTTTGTGTAAAAAAAAAATATCGAAAAATAATGACTTTATCCGCCAAGTTATTGTCCTCCGTGTAGGTCTCGGACGTGAACTCACACGATAGCGGCGCCCCCTCCTCGCTTCCGGGTCATGTATCTGAACGGTGGATCTGCGTCATATTCTCGCACATGCATCGAGTTCACGTCAATAACTTGGTGGATAAAGTCGTTATTTATGGATAAAGTGATTTTTTTGCACACAATAACTATTTCCGTCGCATTGTAAAATGATTGTACAGCCACTGTAGTGAGATGGACTTTGTAACGACATCTTAAGTTCCTTTATGGGTCTTGTGAGTGGGAATGTGCTGAATGCCAATGGAGGCCTATCTGAAGCCTTTCTCAGCCATCAGCTTTCAACAAAAATATCTTCATTTGTGTTCCGAAGATAAACGAAGGTCTTACGGGTGTCCAACGACATGAGGGTGAGTAATTAATTTAATAATTTTCATTTTTGGGTGAACTAACCCTTTAATATCATATGGAATGTTGCTTTAAGTAAATTTGTCTTGTTTCAAGGATTTTAACTGGAAAATTAGACAGAAATACTAATTAAGAATAAATGTTATTTGTAAACATTATTTTAAGTAATACAAAATGTCGTATAAAAGTATTTTTGATAAAAGTTAATCAACTTTTAGTAGACCTCAAAGCTAATAGACATCAACAAAACTTCAGTTTTGATTTCACAGGCCATTAACAATCTTTCTGGGAAACCAAAAGGAATGCATCAGGGATACTAAACCTATATAAAGTACATTATGAATTACTTTAGATAAAAGGATCATCTAAATGACAAATGAGAAACTAGTCCTCTGAAATTGAATATCATATCATTTTTGGCTTGAGTCTTCAAGATTTAAGGTCTGTCCAAAAAAACTCCCGGATGGATATCATAATTATATGTGTCTAAAAATTCCGGATCATTTTTAATTCTAATTTTCCGTCTCGTTTAGATTGACAACACACAGAGAAGCGCAATGACGCCCATATCAACGTCCATCAGCTGGCTGAAATGAATCAAAATCATTACAAAATCAAAGCGGAGAAAATACAGTGATCCAGCAGGTGTGAGGATCCCAGATGAATGTGTCCCTCAGGAGAGTCTGGAATGGCAAGAATGTACCGTTAGTTTAAAGAGTATAAGGTTCTGCAATAATCCATTGTGTATGCGTCCCGAGTCACATGTGCATGAGGGAGCATAACTCAAAAGAGACTCATGCCCTTGACATTGTCTAGTCATCCATTCCTTTTCCTATAGATCATTCCATTTATGATTCTTTCCTCTCACAAACAGGCATTCATAAAAGCAGCCTAATGTCAAAGACAGACAGCAAGACAGACGGCGAGCCTGTCCGCATCCTCCCTCATTGGTCACAGATCGGAGATGGATGAATGTGATAGTAGGATAAATCGGTTTAAAGAAGAGTAATGCTATACTGTGTCGTTTGTTGTGAGTTATTACCGGTGTCAAGTTGCAGCAACTGGACAGTTACGATAGTCGTTTTGCATGAATAAAATCTAGTGTTTTATATTATGGTACATTTGGAATATGACAGAAAAATATAGTGCGTGATGACATGACTTAGTGGTGTGGCACAGTGTCTCAAATGATCACTAAAACTTTCGAAACATTCTGAATAATTTTTTGCAGCTGATTTTAATGAGCCTTGAGAGAAAAATTGTAATATTAAGATAAAAAAATATGACAGAGGTTGCACAGATGTGCACAGGCTTGGTGCAAATGAGGCAAAGAATAGGGAAATTGTTGTTGCATTTTCTTTATTAAGTTGATAGGTAGCAGGCCACTCTGCCTCAGGAAAACGTACAAAACGGAGAGCAGGACTTTCTGCTAAACATTCCTCATGCACACATGAGTGTTTTCAAACCAAGCATCTCATTTTCTATCGCCGTTCCGAGCCATGTTAAAACCCACATTGCCCTCATAGCACAAACACAAACATTGTCAAGCCCTTAGAGAGCTCCAGGGGAAAAAGCTAAAGTAATTACATCTACAATCTATATCTTTTTGAAGCGTAGAACTCATACTAATCTGAGGAAGAAACACATAGCGAGTCCCGGCCCAGAGCTCTCTAACCCAAACAAGAGAAAGATGAATGTAGAGTGAACGGGTGAGGAGAGAAGAAGGAAAAGCTCTGAGATTACATCATTCCATTGAGATGTAGAGATTAAACTGTGGTTTGGATCTGAAGCTCTGAGACCACAGTGTTAGACTGCTAAAACCAGGAATATTTTTTTGGTGGTTTTTGCCCATTTTATAGAATAAAAGTTTTTTTGTTCCTTGTTACAAGACAGTGTGCAATGTTAAAGGAGACTTTAAGGCTGCCTAACTGATTTTGAGGGTTCCAATTGGACAGTAAAACCAAAAATCACAGATTTTTTTAATTCAGCCTCATAATAATTCAGTCCCCAATTCTTACTATTAAAGGTTTAGTTCACCCAAAAATGAAAATTCTGCTATCATTTAATCACCCTTATGTCATTCTAAATCCATAAGACTTTTGTTCACCAACACAAATAAATATATTTTTGATGAAATCTGAGAGCTTTCTGTCCCTCCATTGACAGCTACACAGCTTCCACTTTGACTCTTCAAAAAGTTCATGAAAGATCATAAAACAAATCCATATTAATTGAGCAGTTTAGTCCAAAAATGTTAAAGATACAGGATCATTTTATATGTTGAACATATTGAATTTAAGCTTTTATTCACATATAAACATAAACTCACACATCAGTTGTGGTAAATTGAAGCTCAAGCATGTTTGCCTGACATGCAAGAAACAATGAGGTTCATTCTCGTGTTACGCAGCACGTTTGAGCTTCCTCGAGAACCAATGAGGTTCATTCTCGTGTTACACAGCACGTTTGAGCTTCCTCAAGAACCAATGAGGTTCATTCTCGTGTTACACAGCACGTTTGAGCTTCCTCAAGAACCAATGAGGTTCATTCTTGTGTTACGCAGCACGTTTGAGCTTCCTCAAGAACCAATGAGGTTCATTCTCGTGTTACACAGCACGTTTGAGCTTCCTCAAGAACCAATGAGGTTCATTCTCGTGTTACACAGCACGTTTGAGCTTCCTCAAGAACCAATGAGGTTCATTCTCGTGTTACACAGCACGTTTGAGCTTCCTCAAGAACCAATGAGGTTCATTCTTGTGTTACGCAGCACGTTTGAGCTTCCTTAAGAACCAATGAGGTTCATTCTCGTGTTACGCAGCACGTTTGAGCTTCCTCGAGAACCAATGAGGTTCATTCTTGTGTTACGTTGCACGTTTGAGCTTCCTCGAGAACCAATGAGGTTCATTCTCGTGTTACACAGCACGTTTGAGCTTCCTCAAGAACCAATGAGGTTCATTCTCGTGTTACACAGCACGTTTGAGCTTCCTGAAGAACCAATGAGGTTCATTCTCGTGTTACGCAGCACGTTTGAGCTTCCTCAAGAACCAATGAGGTTCATTCTTGTGTTACGCAGCACGTTTGAGCTTCCTCAAGAACCAATGAGGTTCATTCTTGTGTTACGTTGCACGTTTGAGCTTCCTCAAGAACCAATGAGGTTCATTCTTGTGTTACGCAGCACGTTTGAGCTTCCTCAAGAACCAATGAGGTTCATTCTTGTGTTACGTTGCACGTTTGAGCTTCCTCAAGAACCAATGAGGTTCATTCTTGTGTTACGTTGCACGTTTGAGCTTCCTCAAGAACCAATGAGGTTCATTCTTGTGTTACGCAGCACGTTTGAGCTTCCTCAAGAACCAATGAGGTTCATTCTTGTGTTACGTTGCACGTTTGAGCTTCCTCAAGAACCAATGAGGTTCATTCTTGTGTTACGTTGCACGTTTGAGCTTCCTCAAGAACCAATGAGGTCCATTCTTGTGTTACGCAGCACGTTTGAGCTTCCTCAAGAACCAATGAGGTTTGTTCTTGTGCGTCAAGCATGTTCAGTTGAGCTTCTGTTTATATTTGCTGACTAATATTTAAAATTTACATAAAAGCCTAAATCCAGTATGTTCATCATATAAAGCAAATCATAAAGATTATAATTTTTCTTGATTAACTTTTTGTGTAGCTGTCAATAGAGGGAAAGAAAGCTCCCAGGTTTCATCACAAAGAACTTCAATTGTCTTCTGAAAATTAGTCAGAAGACAAAAGTCTTGGTTTGGAACAACATGGGGGGGAGTAATTAATGATTTTTTTGGCTGAACTAACCCTTTACGTAATTGCTTATTCACACGCATATACCGAAACTTAACAACTACCTTTCTAACTATTAATAAGCAGTAATTATTAAGGCTAAATTTCTAGTTAATATGTCCATAGGAATAGTTAATAAGAATTGGAATATAAACTAGTGTGACTAAACTTTCAATTCCTGAAAAAAAAGTATCATGGTTTCCACAAATAATATATAAAAATGATTAATTTGTAATGAAAAATATTTATTAATAATTCAACATTTAACTGAGGAAAATGTGACTCCTCTTTCTCCCTGTTTGCTCCCGTATCAGCCTTTCTCCTTTCCTTCCTCACTCCTCATCCTCTGCACTCGTCTTTCTCTCTGACTGGAGGAAAGCAATGCTTGTTAAAATGATTGTTGACCTTTTGATTGTGACTAATATAAGGAAATGTCAATCAAGCCTCTCCTGGGAATGGAACTTCTTGCTTTGCACCCAAAATAGCACCTCACCATGACTTTTTGTGAGACATAACTGTAAATCATTTGGATTTATGTTACCAGGCAGCAAGATTATTACTTCATGCAAGTTGGCTGACACTTTTAGACAGAAAGCAATTTACAGGGAACGGATATGAAGTACTTTTTAGAGATGAGAAGTGATTAATCAATGTTTAGGACCCATCCCTATTCCCATCTCTACAGTGTCAACTCTTTGAAGGAAATAACTTGATTTCTACCTCTCGTTCTTTCTAAACAAATTATGTACTCCATCCACACTCTCCATCCCAAGGCCACTGTTTCCTGCTGCCCTTATCTTCCTGATAAGCCTCATTGCTGCTGGAAATCTGGCATGAGGAGAGAGAAAGAGAGTGAGACAGCCTTATCTTACTTCTGCTGCTTCTCTGGCTGACTGAAGGCCAGGCAGGTGGCTTTCCATTGGGTGGGAGTTTCTCCGGAGGCTTCTAGGAGTCTGGAACCTTCTCCAGATTAAAAAGTTTCTCTCAAGGTCTTCTATGACCATGCGAAAGCAAACACAAGCCAAATCTCAAAACATGAATTCAGTTAAGCATTGAACCTGTAATTTTAGAGGTTTTCAAAATCCCTTATACAAAATTTTACACTACAGACACAAATGCCACAATAAGATTATTATAATTTTATTTTATAAATTATATAAGTGACCGTACAGTTTCATCTGGTAAATAATAGGTCACATATAAGGACCACAATATCATACAGACCTGGAGGTCATTTGTCAAGCTAAAATTAGGAACACACAGATATGAAAGTTCTGGCCGAAACAGATATGTGGTATTATGGACTGGACCCCTCAAAGATCGGACCTCAACCCCATCGAGCACATTTGGGGCGAGTTGGAAATAAACTGTGCAGATCTATTGTACATTCAAAGGAAAGCCTTTGGCTTCAGTTGCAGAAGGCATGGGATAACATTAGCGTTGAAGAGGAAATATATTGACACTATACCAGAGAGATGTGCTGCTGTGATTGCTGAAAAAGGTGGATATACCAAATATTAAAGTTAATAGTGGATAAAAACAGTATGACACTTCATCTGATATTTGATGGTCAGAAAAACCATCTGTATGTTTCATAAACATTAATTTCTATATTTTCAGATCTGTCAGGTGTTCTAATAATTTTGGCCACCACTGCAAATTTGAAAGCCGATAAAAGATATATTGGCCGACAAATCTAAATCCAAATTTCTAGTCTGGTTGAAAGTCTCGCCACACTCTATTTTTTTTTTTTTTTTTTGATGATATTTGGCACTAAAAGTGGTTCTTGGCTTGTAATCATAGGGGAACCATTTTTGGTGCCGAATAGCACCATATCTTTAAAGGTGCTCTACAGCACCTTTGTTAAATGGGGCTATGCAGAACCATAAGAGGTGCCATATCGTTTTTTATTTATTCCTCAATAATGGGGCTAAACGGCACTAACAGTAGTTCTTTGGCGTGTAAAGAACCTTTAAAGGGTCTTAAATGGTTCTTTGTACAGCAGTGGTGCTATATAGCACCTTTACCACCCCAAAGAACCACTGAAAAACTGCTGAAGAACCATACAGGGGCTTAACAGGTTCTGTATATGGTAACTGTATATAGCACCTCAGTCATATATAGCTCAGTCATATATATGACTGAGGTGCTATATAGCACCTCAGTCATCACAAAAAACTGGTGAAGAACCACTTAATCGCCGAGATTTGGTGCTATACAGCACTTAAAGTGGTTCCCCTATGATTACAAGCCAAATAACCACTATTAGTAATATATAGTACCGTTTTTTTTAAAAAGAGTCCATTAAAGCCTTATCCGGAGCATGCAATTATAAGGTTCTCATTAAAAATGTATGTAGCCTATTAGTACATGTTGCTCTTAACTGTATTTTCCATTTTTGAAGCGATTTCAATCATATGTCAAGCACTTTAAAAACATCATGGTGAACAGTGCGCATCTGAAGTGTCTCAGCTAAGGGAAATAATACATTACTTATCGGTATTAATATATCAGCCAAATAAACATGTATATCGTCTGATACCAATATGGTGGATATTAGGTATCCCTATCTAAAATACATTTTAACACTTTTGCAACCACATAGCATTGCCCTGGCAACTCTCCACAACAACATAGTAGAAAAATACAACAAGAGAATATAATTATGTGAAGAAAATGGGCTGCAAGTAAGTCACATGCACTATGCTTAAACTTGCATAACCGAAATAAATACCATGGCTCAATGTGTTGGACTGCACTATGTTTGTTAGACGACAGCACAAATGGAATACATATGCTTAAATATAATACAAGACCTTAAAAAGTTATCCTATAAAAGATCTAAGTTACCCTATAGCGAGAGTCAGATAAATATAAAGAAACTTTATTGAACAGCAAATCCAGATCTGCTTTTTAGTTTTTCTAATCCTTCAGCATCATGTGCTAATAAACTTTCTTCTTGTATAATTCCCATCTTGCCGAGGGCTAATTAGGTATGAAAAGCTTCATTAACTCTTCTAAATGATAGCTCACCTCTGGGCATGTCCACAGTGTGAGTTTCACAAAACACTTAGTCAGCTAATCATCGCTGAGAGTTTCCTTAGGATACGCATTATGAATGCATTTTAATAGGCTCTACTATTCCCTTAGCAGTGCATGTGTATGTGTGCAGCCACTGTAAGCAGGCACAATTCAAATTAATGCAATATATTAAGTAGCACATTTACAAAAAAATGTCCTTAATTGTACTCACAAACACGCACATGACCCACATCATCAATCGTTTATCATCTGGAGAAGTCTCTAATGGTTTTGAGGCTGTCTGCTTATATTAATGACAAATGTATCTGTCAACACGTACAGTATTACACTAATTCATTAAAACAAAATGAAGGATGCCAACAGAGCAAAACAGAAACCATCTACTTCATTCAATTCTGTATTCGAGGTATAGTTTGAAAAATGAAAAAAGGAAATTCTGTCATTATTTATTCACCCTCATGTCATTTCAAATTTGAACGACTCTCCTTCTTCTGTGAAACACAAAAGGTGAATTTTTGAAAGATATACTGGCCACTTTTTAAGATAATGGAAGTCAATGTGGACATGTATGGCGGTCAAACTACTTTTTTCTACACTATTTTCTGAAGCTATGTTTTAATTTTGTGAGGAACAAACTGACATTTAAGTTAAGAAATCAAGAGATTTGACTTAATTCCACAGACACCGTGATTTTACCAAGACATGTCCCTGCTTTGATATGAGCACCGTTTCCACCGAAATCTGTCCCAAAAACAATTTGTCCCAGGAACTTTTTTTCACCTAGACCTGGTGCTTCTATCGCGGTCTAAAGCACTGTGAAGATAAGTCCGGTGATGTAGGACTGTGCTCGAAGTTTCCTGCGGTCGAAACACACCAAGTCCGTAGTTCCTAGGGAATCTTTTTGTGGTGGAAACAAGGCTATATTTTGTTAATCCTGGAACAGTATTCCTATCTGAAAATGTAGTCCTAACCCTATCCCTACTCCTAACCCATAACCTATCCCTAAAATCAGAGTGAAATGATCAGTGAATAACCCTGATGTAGAAACACTTTACCCTGGTTGCAACTTGACAAAATGTTAACTTGTCCCTCAAATCTGATTGGTTGACTGGAATGTTGTTCCAGGATCAACAATGATGCTGATCCAGTACATGTTGGTAAAATCACATTAACCTTAAATTAGTGTGAACTTGTTAGAGGTAGAGATGATTCACAAAATAGATTTACGAAACAGTTCATTATCTCACTGTATAGCTTGCCATTATTCAAAAATCATACAGTTTTGAATAATATTAGGTTGAGTAAATTCAATTTTTATTTCTATTGGAGCTAATTCCTTAAGACACTAGATGAGTGCAAGATTGTAAATTTTAAAGTATTTATCAAGTATAATTGTTTGACTAGTCTGGTTTAAGTGTCAATTACATCCCTCTGCTGAATAGTTTTGTTTTATAAGAAATCATTTCTGCTTATCTGAGCCACAAACAGTTGCTTTTAGCATGTCACTATCCAGAGTTGGGTTTCAGAGTGACAAACTTACAGTTCACTGCACATACATAAAACAATTTTGGAGGCCAAGACAAATGCATGTTATTTCTGGCTTGGTTGCAATTACAGTTTTGTTGTTTGTTTGCTGCAGCTTAAGGCACGCCAGGCTATTTAAAATGGAGTTCCTGTATTGCCTTTCAAAGCTCCGGAGGTACTCTGATATTTTTATGGTTTGGCGTTTTCAAGTCAAAGAAATTGGGGAAACCCAAGCTCTTCCACTGGCATTCCTCTGCATTTTAATGATGTGCTTACCAAAAGCAGCACACATTTGTTCAGTGCAGCCACTGGAAAACTGTAGGACAGAAAGGGGAGAAGATACCATGTGATGAAGGCTTAATTTCTCTACGTCTTTTGGTTTTCATAATTGTGAATTGTGATGTTCAGCAGGATCGTTTCATTCCTCTTTGGCTATGCCTGTTGTGTTTATGTGGTCTCCATTTATTTGACAGGAATGGAGATGCACTTGGACTGTAAGGATTGCCTGAAAATAAAAATCTAATCATAGTTTTAGTAGTTTTAAATGTTTTTAAGCAGACTACAATTTTAAAATATATGTCGAAAAGCAATGGGAATGACAGTCAAATGCAATTATAAGAAAATTAAATAATAAAGCCTGTTCATTCAACACTTTCCACAAAATCCCATTTACTACAAGATAAAATCACACATGAAAATAATCTTTTAAAACAGAGTTAATGCCATACAAGAACACTTGATCTAAGGTTGAAAATGTTCAAATAAACCTGAAGGGTTTTATTTTTCCACTCTTTGTTCCACTGGTCCTTTAACACATTCAGTAAAAGTACCGTTACATGTCTTCTAACTCTCATTACAGTGTTAGTCCAGTGTTAGAAGACTGGTAGGGTTAGGGTTAAAATCAGATGACATGTAGTTACTAATAGTTAGTAGAATGTCTGTTGGAGAACCATCATAATGTAGAGTTTTCAGATATTAAGCAGACTGTCATAAAACTCTAATCAGTTATTTAAGAGAAACGTTACTTATAGTCAACAGAATGCTCAAAAGGGACCATCAAAAATATTGTGTTACCAAATATATTTACAAACAAATGTGCTGATAACAAACTTTTAAATGTCAAATCAAGAACTTTTACAATCAACATAGAACCATAAAGCCACTACAGGGGCCTTAAATATTGAACATAAGAGTTTTTTGATGTTTTACCGTCCACAACTAGCCTGACAAGCCAGACCCACATCAAGATGTTTGGTCTGGAAACTCACCATAGACAGGGCTCAATCCGAGGGGCGGCATAAACGGTTGTCTTTCAAACTCCCTCTGCACGCGATAGGATAGCGCTACCACCAACCAGAGCAACGAAGGTGAAGCAGAGCTTGTTGATAGATTAAACATTCGCCGTATCCGGTCGGCAAAACTCCGAACACATCTTCCCTTTTTAAGAATGACTTCAGTGCCGTTCTTTGTTCTTTTCTCAGAGAAAAGCTTAACTCCAAGTCTTCCAGAGTCGCGGTCAAAGCTGATTCGAAAGACCGCCGTTCGCCAGTTTCTGTGTTTACTAGAAGCAGCAAACGTACCTCGGCCGCACCTAGCCCAGCGACTCTATACACAATGTGATTGGCCCGGCAAGAGTTAGGCGAATACAGCTCAGAAGGGTATTGAGAGTTGCTAGACGACACTCGCGGCAGATTAAATTTGCTGTCGCTAGGGTGCGTCTAGATTTCTAGGCTAGTCCACAACAGCATGTCTAGCCAATCATCGCTAATAATCAAGGTTGTGTCCTTCACAGGTTTAATGCTACATAAACACTTAAGAAGGCATATATACTTACAGCATAGAAAAGAAAGGTGGAGGCCTTCACAGTGTCCAAAACATCAAAATATGTCCCGTGCGTTAGCCTCAGGCTGTGGCAGTCAAAGGAACCTGTTCTCTTGCTGAGAACGAGAAAGAACCCCTCGGAAAGCCCCCCTTTTCCTGCTCAAACTCAAACAATTTAAGAATTGAAGAATAAAAACATCTAAGCCAGTTAAGGAAACCGATTGAAAATCCTCATAGCACTCTGGAAGCATAAGGGAGGGAATCTGATATCCACGTAGCCATAGGGAATGCCATGAAGTAGGCTAGCCTGTCTCTCAATCTGCCTTCAGCTACACTAGATTACCTTTCTCGAGTCCCATGAGGAATATAGGTGGTGTGAAATGTCAAGAATGTTACAATCAGATTTGACATGAAGTGAAGATTGTTTCATACAGACTCTGTTTCACCTTTCTATTTCTTGCACTCTCCTTTTCCTCTCGTTGCTTGTGTGCATATTTGGCCAATTACAAGAAGGTGTGTTGATATGTGTCTGACAGGCTGACGAGGCCATAACCCTCAACTCAAATGTTTAAACTTTTAAAGTAAACCTAAAGTGAACCTATAAGAGATTTTAAGTGCTTGCATAACCTGCTTAGACTAGTCTTAGACTTGTCATAATGTTTTAAGTCAGTTACATAAAAAGGTAGATTAGTCTAATTTGATTTAGAAACGCATGATTACCCCTAACTAGGGTAGACTAATTCTTCTTATTGGTGAGCTTCAGCAGAACTGTGATTTGAGTGCATTTCAGTCCATTGTTTCATTGCTTCAGTCTATCAGGAGCTTTAAAACTGCACAGTCAGCTGCTATCCATTCGACCACCTTATGGGTCTCCGAGCTAATCTAATGTCAGGTGTATTGATCTTTTTCAAAATGACCCCAAGCTAAGACTACCTTCTCTCAGACTGTGATTGGAGTTTGGGTCTCTAGCATTTGTAAATTAACTGGCTGCATAATGCAATTCAATGACTTTGGAGACTTGTACAGCAAAGTAATTAGGTCTATTTTGTATTCTGAAACTTTGCCAAGGTAGATAAATGAACTACCTTTGTAGATGTGAGTCCCAGAGGTTAGCGCTATGGTGTTTATACAACTAAGAGGATGGAAAGGGAAAGTACAAAAAACAAGGGAAAGTCCATCCAAAAATGATATATATACATGTGAGGATTTAGAAAAGAAGGTGCCTCTGCAGTCTAAAGCAAAAAAAAAAAAAAAAAAAAAAGCTTTTCTACATTTCTTTGCAATCAGATCTTCCAATCACAAGTCTGAGATTTTAAATATACAGTGGGTACTGAAAGTATTCAGACCCCCTTCGATTATTTTTCATTCTTTGTTATATTGCAGCCATTTGCTAAAATCATTTAAGTTCATTTTTTCTCATTAATGTACACACAGCACCCCATATTGACAGAAAAACAGAATTGTTGACATTTTTGCAGATTTATAAAAAAAAAAAAACTGAAATATCACATGGTCCTAAGTATTCAGACCCTTTGCTCAGTATTTAGTAAAAGCACCATTTTGATCATACAACCATGGGTCTTTTTGGGAAAGATGCAACCAGTTTTTCACACCTGGATTTAGATCCTCTCCAGTTCTGTCAGGTTAGATGGTAAACGTTGGTGGAAAGCCATTTTCAGGTCTCTCCAGAGATGCTCAATTGGGTTTAAGTCAGGGCTCTGGCTGAGCCATTCAAGAACAGTCACAGAGTTGTTGTGAAGCCACTCCTTCATTATTTTAGCTGTGTGCTTATAGGGTCATTGTCTTGTTAGAAGATGAACCTTCGGCGCAGTCTGAGGTCTTGAGCAATCTGGGGAAGGTTTTCATCCAAGATGTCCCTGTCATCCTGTCCTTGCAGCTGAAAAACACCCCCACAACATGATGCTGCCACCACAATGCTTCACTGTTGGGACTGTATTGGACAGGTGATGAGCAGTGGTGATGAGCCTGGTTTTCTCCAAAATCCTTTTAAGGTGGTGGAGGTGGGCAAATCCTTTAAGTCCTTTAAGTTTTGAGGTGGGGCCTCCATGGATCGGACTTATTTGTTCAGTATATCCAACAGATGCTCGATTGGATTGAAGGCCAAGTCAACACCTCAAACGCTGTGCTCCTCAAAGCATTCCTAAACCATGTTTGTTTTTGTGGCAGGGCACACTATCCTGCTGAAAGAGGCCACAGCCACCAGGGAATACCATTTCCATGAGAGGGTATACATGGTCTATCACAATGCTTAGGTAGGTGGTACATGTCAAAGTAACATCCACAGGATCAAAGGTCTCCTAGTAGATCATTGCCCAAAGCATCAGATTGCCTCTGCTGGCTTGCCTTCTTCCCATACTGCATCCTGGTGCCATGTGTTTCTCAGGCAAGCAACGCACATGCACGTGGCCATCCACGTGATGTAAAAGAAAATGTGATTCATCAGACCAGGCCAACTTCTTCCATTGCTCCGTGGTCCAGTTCTGTTTCTCATGTGCCCACTGTTGGTGCTTTCAGTGGTGGACAGGGGTCACCATGGGCACCCTGACTGGTTTGCAGCTATGCAGCCCCATACGCAATTAACTGCAACACACTGTGTATTCTGACACCTTTCTATCAGAACCAGCATTAACTTCTTGAGCAATTTGAGCTACAGTCGCTTTTCTGTTTGATTGGACCAGCCTTCACTCTACACGTTCATCATTGAGCCTTGGCCCCCCATGACCCTGTCGCCAGGTCACCACTGTTCCTTCCTTGGACTACTTTTGATAGGTACTGACCACTGCAGAATGGGAACTTTTGAGATACTCTGACCATCTAGCCTTCAATTTGGCCCTTGCCAAACTCACTCGATTCCTTACGCTTGCCAGTGTTTCCTATTTCCAACACATCAACTTTGAGGACAAAATGTTTACTTGCTGCCTAATATATCCCACCCAGTAAAAGGTGCCATGATGAAAACATAATCAGTGTTATTTACTTCACCTGTCAGTTTCATAATGTTAATTATACATAATCGCTGTAATTTAATTATTATATGAAAAAATTGTCTAACCTTCACATTTTAGCTCTATACTCTTATACTGTATGCCAATAATCTTCCACATTTGTGTTGCATTGCTCCTAAGGAATTTTAAAGACTCCCTGTGGTGAAAATCAAGTTTTTATGTTGTTTATATGTCCATGTGGTGTTTTTAATATGTTTAAAGACAATAGTGCACCTCCACTCTATCCCCACTCATAGCAGACTGATGGTTGGAGTGGTTTAGGATATTCAACCCAAGTTGTCAAACTGACATCATCAAAAAAGGAATGGCGTTCCAGAGCGGAAGCAAGTTTTCAGATTACCATGAAAAAAACAAAAAATTAATATGTATTAACTTGCACAGAAGAATTGTTCACCACAAGACTAGCAATGTGCACTAACAAAGTAAATAGGGTCAATGTTTATTTCATGGTGGCTTTAAATAATAATAATTAAAAAAATCCATTAAGTCTTATTTATTAAGTCTGAGTTTTGTTTTTTTAAACTCTTTTCCTGTCGTTGACGGCCTTTCCATGTTTTCAATGGTATACGGATACCATTATGAAGCATCTTGTGAAAGAGTACAACATTTACATTTACATTTACATTTATGCATTTGGCAGACGCTTTTATCCAAAGCGACTTACATTGCATTCAAGGTACAAATTTTACATTATTGTCAGTTCTTGCTTTCCCTGGGAATCGAACCCATGACCTTGGCGTTGCTAGCGCCACGCTCTACTGGTTGAGCTACAGGAAAGCCTGTAGTACAACATCTACAAGTACAACATCTCCTGATCAAAATACATACAAAGAAGATGCAGAAACAAGCGATACCATGTGCAAAACTGCATAATGTTACTGAATAAAATGACGACCTAGGACCTATAAGACTGTGCAAGCATTAGGGGTGTTGATGAACTCAATCTACTCCATCTATGTTTTTATTATTGTTCTGAATCCGATCTGGATGTAGTCCTTGACAAAAGTGTGATTTTCTCAGCTTTTTTGCTCATAATGTTGCTTTTTTAAAAATAAACTCCACATACAATTGTTGATAAAAAATGCATACAGCTAGAATACAAGTTTTCTGTTTAAAAGCAGAGAGCCTGTTCTTTCTTTTGATATATTGCATGTTCAGATATTTATACAACAAAATATTCTGAAAAACGCTAGCAGTGGCTGGCAACCGTTTTAAACGCTGGCAGGGAATGAGAATAGAAACCTCCAAGCAAAAATGTTCTCTTGGTATTTTGAAGCCAACAATGCCAATCTACAAATATTTGTTTAGAAGTTACAAATGACAGATACCATAGGTTATAGTATGAGCTTTCTCGAAGGCATTCAGAGGTTGGAAGGGACGAATGGTTGAGTGCAACTAGTGGAGCACCTCTGGGAACAGTATGACCAGAGCTCAGGGCTCAGGCCTCTGAAGGGGGTAGAGGTGGCTCTGGACTGTAAGGAGGCAGATGGCCCTGGTGGAGTAGGAGCCATACAATTTCACGCTGAATTTTGTGCAGATGTGTCTGCGGTAACTGAAGCGAGAGGCTGCAGGAGTCAGTGACAGCCTTGATTGATACTCCCAGAGTCCCACTGCGTAGACCTTTCTCATTTAAAAAAGAATCCTCTTAGATTTACCTCCTAGTTAAAGGAATAGTTCACCCAAGAGTGAAAATGCTGTCATCATTTGCTCATTCACCCTCATGTCATTCCAAACCCCTATGATTTTCTTTTTTTGTGTGTGTGCATGTAATGTAAACGGATACATTTTCAATAACATACTGGTTGCTCTCCATGCAATTACAATGAATGGGGGCAGGAGCTTTCAAGATACAAAAAAGATGCAAAAGCAAAAAAGTATGTGCGCTATATTTTATGTCTTCTGGTATCATAAGATAGCTTTGCTGTATGTGACAAACAGACTGAAACTTACTTGAGAACTCAGATCAGTTTTGTGAACTGGATCACCCAAACTAAATCATTGAAAAGATCTGAGTCTAAAGAATGATTGGAGAAAATTATTTCTCTCATGAATGGAGATTCATCAACTTAAATTTCAGTCAATGCGCACACAAAGTTTGCACAAAGACCTGGAAATTCAGTGCACAAGTCACACAAACTACTTTTTGTGGACTGTTCTTGATCATTTTAGATTATAGCCTTAGTCCTACTTAACTTTCCTTGTAATGACTGCTAAAGAATATTCTTCAAAAATTTACTTTTTTGTTCCATAAAAAAAAAGAAAGTCAAACGAGTTATATTTGGAAATGACTAATGATGGAATCTTAATTTCTGGTAAAGTATTCCTTGGGAAACATACAAAATATTTGAAGATGCATTTAGTCTGGACCTTTCATGTTTCATCACTGGAAACCAAGAAGAATGAGTGAGTAATCGAGAGTAAGAAAGTACATTTCAAAAGACTGGACTGACTGATGGACATTGATGGGATACAGCTGGTTAAAGGGTATTTGACTTTCTCTTGTTCTCACTCTCACACACCATTGTGCTGGCTCTATTGACAGAACATGAATGAGTTCATCAATCAATTGACTGCATTATTAAGCAGGTCTTAATTATGCCTCAAATAACAACCCTGCAGTAATGCACGATTAAGACAGAAGACAAAACATAGGAACACATGGATTCCAGGCAATCTTCATATTTACATTTACCATATTTTTTTATGTAATTTGGAACTTGTGAACAGATCTTTATTTATTTATTTACTTACAAACCATGCAAAATGGATTTATTCAGCACAGTCTGAAACAAACACTTTAATCATGGTTGCAATCAGCCCTAAACTTCCTCTTGGCAAGTGAGCTACACTTGTTGGCTTCTTCACAAATAAAAGGCATGCTGGTAAAGAGAGAGAGGAAGAGAGGAAGGTACAGATGAGTACTTTTCCATTCATTTAAATCACTGTGCCATTTTCTTTGGAAGGTAGGAATTTCCCAGCAAATGAGCCAATAACGGGCCGGTGATGCACTATTGGTGTGATTCATTGGTTGTTGAAAATTTAACAGACGTTTCGTTAGCAGGACATTTGTCTTGTTCAGTGTGCCAGGTTTCGGTTTGTGGCACTTCAAATGAAATGAAATGAAAATGTGGATAGCCAACCTCAAAAATTCATCAATGCTTTGCTTCTCACTTCCTTTCCTCAATCTCTCGAGCGTTGAGAGGATGAACATTGGGGTCATTTTAGGTACTTTAATGCTGTCATGTTACCAGTTACAACAAAAGAGAATGAGAGAGATTTAACATGAATCTAAACCTAATGGCACTTACATTAAATGAATTGTGAAGAAATGTGGAATTTCCCTCGCTTTGATGATGATTGACAGGTCCTGCCCATATCCCCTGGCTGTCCGGCACTTTACTGTGAAATCACACAGATACAAAGGAAAAGTTAGCATGGACAACACCAACATTCAGAATTATTTTAATTATGTGCAGCATTTTACACTTATCCTCATTATATGGTGT
This sequence comes from Pseudorasbora parva, assembly GCF_024679245.1. Taxonomy (NCBI): domain Eukaryota; kingdom Metazoa; phylum Chordata; class Actinopteri; order Cypriniformes; family Gobionidae; genus Pseudorasbora; species Pseudorasbora parva. The sequence goes on along the minus strand of NC_090192.1, from coordinate 32,900,946 downwards.
AGGGTAATTTACAGATTCTGGAATCCACTGCCACTTCAACAGAAATATACATAGAGACTTTACTCAATTTACTCAATTGTACTTTTTACAGTTAGTTTCTGGAAGACTTTGGAAAAGTCATGAATATTCAACCCAATGCACAATGAAGTTATTTTTTGAGAAGAGCCTTCTGGGTAAGTCAGGTATCAAAAAAACATTAGGGGCTAAGCAAGCATGTACAATATCATACTTTATTTTGAGAAATATATTTAAATATATATCAAAATTACACCGTGCTTTCAAACTATGGACTTCAAGTGGATATAACTATGGTTACTAGACAATCACAATGTGTTCTAAACAGATTTCTTTTTTTATGAACTGTTAAAAGCTCTTTAGATAGGACTCTGTGACAGCCTGTGCATTAAGCTCAGTCACACCTTGTAGATTGAAGGAGGCCATATCACTTGGTGCCCTTGTGTGGATGCCAAGAAACCGACAGTGGCCCCTTGGTTCAGGCTGTTGCAGGAGGAGAGAAGGATAAATATAGCCAAGCAAGAACCAGTGTGTCTCAGAAAGGATAAGGGTGGGAACTGACACACGTGGAGCCCATCCTTGTGCATCCATTGCTTTCACCCTCCCAGTGAGCCTTATCTGTCCCATTGAGGGTGACAGCGGAGAGACTAATGGTACTTAGAGGTCCAAGCTGAAGTTTGGAAGAAAATCCAGACAACGGACATGACAGACTGTAATCTGAAGTGCGTTGGCCCACTCAGAGGGATTTTAAAGCCGTACTGCTTGAGATTAGATAACAATGAGTACAGAAGACAAGAGGCAAGCTGGGAAATTACTGTAAGGGGCACAGGATGATAGTTTGTGAAAGGTTTAAAGAGGTTCAGAAGAGAAATTAACAACACAGACAATGGATGTCATTACCTTGCCATACATACACACAAATTTATATATATTATATTACATTTATTATAGACTATTTTATATTATATATATATATATATATATATATATATATATATATATATATATATATATATATATATATATATATATATATATATATATATATATATACATATATAAAATAGTCTATAATAAATGTAATATAATAAATAATAAAATAATAAATGTCTGCAAAGCACACACATACACATATATATGTGTGAGTGTGTTCTAAAAAATAAAAAATAAAACAATAATATATATATATATATATATATAGTTTTTTAATTTTATATGAATGATGTTATGCATAAAAGGCAAGGATAAATATATTTGCACCTATATGAGTGAAGTTCTGCAGACATTTCTTAGATGAAGATGGTTTGTACATGCAGCATACAATTTACACCATTTTAATTCATCCAGTTCAGTGGATGTGGTGAAAAGTTGGAGGCACACATTGAAATCTGAAGAGCCAGTTTTCTAAACCAAACCATCACAGCCACATATAGAGAAACAGATGAGTGAATTGGTATGCTGCTGAAAGATATCAAGACAACATAAGTGGTTGGATTTCGGAACTATCAAAGTTGTGCCTCGAGCAAAAGAAGATGGTTTACTTCCTTCCGAAGGAACCAGCTTTTTGGCAATGCTCATGAGAAAATACAACCATGTGTGGATGTTGTGTGATGTGGATGGTTGGGTGTGCGTGTGTTAGAGACTAAAGGAGGGGAAGTAGGGTTCCATCTGTTTTGTCCATCTGTCCATCAGTGTCTGTTCATTCTTTTAGACAAGCCTCTCTTTCCTTTTACTGTCAATGTTAATGTTCATATGGCGATATGTCTAAATCTGTGGGTTTGTGTTCTGTACCTAAATCAACATGCCATTCTTTTAGTGCATGATTCCACTTAGTTTTATGTGTGTATTTCACTGAAGGCATCATGTATCTGGCTTTTTAGTGTTCTCATAAGCATGTGCTTTGTTTTTGTGTTCATATATGTAATTGACCGAATATCGGTCTCAACATTCCATACCTACTATTTTCGAAGAATTGCTCTGATAGGGGAAGTGATGGCCTGTGGCCAGGAAGTGCTCCTCGTCAACGCCAGCTCTCTTGTCATCATCCTCCCAGACTTTTTGCTTAGATGTGGCTCTCCCGCCTTAAATGTCCTATGCCTGCTCTGTGTTTCTGCCTGCTTGTGTCATGGTTGCTCTTGACAAGAAACCACTTGTTGAAAGTTGACCCTCACTGTAGGAAATTAAAAAGAGGAAAAACTAAGAAACCAATATTTTCCCCCAAAAAAGAAAAGAAGCAGCTAACAGCAGATTATTGGCACATGTTGGCCACACAAGTGCAATTCAGACAAGGCAGAAGTAAAGAAAATAAAAGGAATGATGAACTAACTAAATGTTAATCCATCCATTCATCTGTAAGCATATTAAATGATAGATTTTTGAGAACAATTTGGGCAGTCAGTACAGGAATTAAAGGAATAGTTCACCAAAAAATTACCCCATGATTTACTCACCCTAAAGACATCCTAGGTGAATATGACATTCTTCTTTCAGACGAATATAGTCAGAGTTATATTAAAAATATGTCCTGGCTCTTCCATACATTATAATGGCAGGCCAAAATTTAAAGCCCCAAAAAGTGTATCTGGCACGTTAATGACGTTGGATGTAGTGTAAAAAGCATAACTGGCGTGACGATGCTGTCGGATGTAGTGTAAGCATTTTGAACTGCAAGAGTCGCTACACTTTTTCTGTAAGTTCAATAAGGCAGTCCACCAGAAGCTAGATATTTTACTTTATTACATATTAAATATGGATATTTTTGGAAACCATCATCAAGTGTGTCCAATAAAGTAAACCTAAAGTGGATTTTGATTAAATAATGGGCAATGGTGTGTTATTTATAGTGTTTTATAATAAACTGAACACTACACCTGCTTAGCATTGTAATTCTCATGCATTTCTAATTGTTTACTGTAATAAAGACCACACCCGAG